>NC_057805.1:147291788-147598918 GCF_018294505.1 Triticum aestivum
AAGCGTCAGGCGCGAAAATCGAGGAGCCTGAAATTTGGATATGAGGCGGAGCTGTCGCCTCGATTGTCGGAGGCACATTAATGAGGATCGGTTATATACTGTTTTAAATAATAGATGATGTCATGGCGGTTTACCATGGTCCTAGAAGACGATGTCACGGCGGTTTACAAGATTATGGGAAGATGTTGAAGAAGAAATTTTCTTAAGTATTGAGGATTGACATGAACCAGTTCAAATCAATATGGGCCTAATGTTGGGGATATTACCACTGGGCGTAAACCGGCCAGCAGAGGCTGGGTTAACCCCATAAGTAGTTCATCTGTATCTAAAGTCCATGAAGACAGACGGTGACGCTTTGTGAAGGCCCAGGGCCCAAAGCCGATTTAAGGTCGGTAGACATAAACCGGCATTAATATGTAAACTTGTGTTGTAAGGTAGAAAGAGCAGAGACCGAGCCGGACACGTTTATGAGTCGGCCTCGGGATTCTGTAAACCGACGGGCATCAACCCATGTATATAAGGGGACGACCCGGCGGCGGTTCAGGACAACAGACAAGAACTCGAGACTCGGGCAAAGCGTATTCGCTCCCTGGTCATAGAAACCCCATCAATTCCATCACAACTAGACGTAGGCTTTTACCTTCATCGTGAGGGGCCGAACTAGTATAAAACTCTCTTGTGTCCCTTGTCCGCTTTAACCCCTTTTAAGCTAACCCGTAGCGATGGCTCCACGACTAATTCCTTTCTCTAGGACATCTGCCATGACAAAACCACGAAAGATATAATAAAAACTTTCCTGTAGATCATTGAATATGATAAGTTTGATTCCTTGAAAGAGTTTTGTGATATAAAGATGGTAATATGTGGGAGGGTACTAGTGAATGATTGTGGTTTAGTAAGAATAATGGTGTTAAGGTTTATGATTCCTGAAGCATGCACGTGTAGTCTCTTGTTATGCTAAGAAGTTGGAGCACAAGTTATTATTGAGTGTGTTCCTTTGGATGAACATCGGGGCACACGATGGTTAACTCCTACCAACCACCGCCCTAGGCGCATGCGTAGTAGGACTTTGCTTCGAGGGCTAATAAACTTTCGCAATGAGTATGTAAGTTCTTTATGACTAATGTGAGTCCATGGATTATACGTAGTCTCACCTTTCTGCCATTTTCTAGCCTCTTCGGTACTGTGCATTGCCCTTTCTCACCTCAAGATGTGGTGCAAACTTCACCGGTGCATCCAAACCCCATGATATGATACGCTCTACCACGCAAAAACCTCCATATATCTTCCTCAAAACAGTCACCATACCTACCTATTATGGCATTTCCATAGCCATTTCAAGATATATTGCCATGCACTTCCACCTTCCGTTATTATGACACACATCATCATTGTCATATTGCTTTGCATGATAATATAGCTGACATAGTATTTCTGGCTTAGCCACCGTTATAATTTTTATACATGTTATGCTAGATATTGCACATCCTGGTACACCGTCAAAGGCATTCATATAGAGTCATATTTTGTTTTATTATCGAGTTGTAATTTTGAGTTGTAAGTAAATAGAAGTGTGATGATCATCATTATTAATTATTAGAGCATTGTCCCTATTGGCATTCTGGGAACCAGGTATCCAGACTTGCCTGCATGCGGCCCACGGCGCGGCTCCATCGATGGCCTGGTATGGCCCATCTTCAACACCAGCAAGACAAGACCCTCGCGAGGGGCCAAGCCTCGCGAGGCGGATGACGCCAAGATCTCCGGAGGGAGCAGCCTCCCCAGGCTGGCTCCCGAGGAGCGGAAATTCCTATGCATGCACCCGCCTCATGAGGTTGAGGTGATGCCAGCCATGACGACCAAGGCCAAGCAGGTGCGAGCGGGCGCAGAGCAGTAGGTTTCCTCTTTGGTGCTAAGGAGGCAAGTGCAGGAGCGGGGTCCCGAGGAATCAGCTAAAGGTTTCCATTCCCATGCAATGAGACCAAGACCATCAGGACGGCAGGACGGATGTCATCACCGAGCCCACCACGGCGTCACGACCAGAAGCTTTGCAGGCAAAGACCACCTTTCGTCAGGATAGGATGTACTTCTTGTCCCCCTTCAAATTTGTCCACTGTGGGATCCCTTCCCGCCTTTGTTTAAAGGAAGAGGACCAAGGCCACTATAAATATAGCTTAACCAGCACTGTAGTAAGGGATCCATATCCGGAGAGACCTCACTAGCTCGTACCCACACAAGAACTGACCTCCTGAGGTTGTTCTTCCCTTGTACAAGTTCATCCTCAGCCCCTCACAAGGCTAATCCACCACAAAGCAGGAGTAGGGTCTTACACCACAAGGTGGCCCAAACCTGGGTAAACTGCTGCGTCCCTTTCCCTTCTTATTCATCGAGCTAGGCCGCGGGGGTGACAAACTGGTTGGCTAGAGAGGTTGAATTCTTCGCACACGCCCCAGAGTAACCTTTCTTGGGTCTCCAGAGTCCTGAATCCGACATTTGGCGTGCCAGGTAGGGGCGTGTTGAAGCCGCCTCTTCACCAGCCGCGCTCCGCCCGTGCTGCCTGATTGCCATGGCAGGCACTGCTCCACCCGCCGGGCTGCCAGGCGCGTTCGGGGGCATCGCGGGCCTTCGAGCTTTCTCCCCCGCCTTGTGACAGGTGCAGTGGCTGCCGAAGTTCAGGACGGAGTTGTTGTCGTGGTACGAATGGGCGGCGGACCCTGCGGAGTTCCCCCGATGGTACGCGGAAGCCATCTGGGCGGCAGGTGATAACCCACAAGTATAGGGGATCGCAATAGTTTTCGAGGGTAGAGTATTCAACCCAAATTTATAGATTCGACACAAGGTGAGCCAAAGAATATTTGTAAGTATTAGCAGCTGAGTTGTCAATTCAACCACACCTGGATATTAATTATCTGCAGCAAAGTGATCAGTAGCAAAGTAGTATGATAGTTTTGATAGTAGTGACAACACCATTGGTAACAGCGATAGCAGTATTTTTGTAGTATTGCGACAGTAACGATAGCAGTAGTAACTTAGCATGATCAATATAAGATAAATTCGGAGGCATTGGATCGGTAATTTGTTGAATGATATTCATCATGTGACAGTCATAACCTAGGGCGATATGGCACTAGCTCTAGTTCATAAACATAATGTAGGCATGTATTCCATAAATAGCCATACGTGCATATGGAAAGAACTTGCATGACATCTTTTGTCCTACCCTCCCGTGGCAGCGGGGTCCATATTGGAAACTAAGGGATATTAAGGCCTCCTTTTAATAGAGAACCGGAACAAAGCATTTACACATGGTGAATACATGAACTCCTCAAACTACGGTCATCACTGGGAGTGGTCCCGACTATTGTCACTCCGGGGTTGCCGGATCATAACACGTAGTAGGTGACTATAAATTGCAAGATCGGATCTAGAACATGGATATAATTATGATAACATAAATGGTTCAGATCTGAAAATCATGGCACCCGGGCCCAAAGTGACAAGCATTAAGCATGGCAAAGTCATAGCAATATCAATCTCAGAACATAGTGGATACTAGGGATCAAGCCCTTACAAAACTAACTTGATTACATGATGAATCTCATCCAACTCCTCACCGACCAGCAAGCCTACAAAATAATTACTCACTCCCGGTGGGGAGCATCATGGAATTGGGGATGGAGTAGGGTTGGTGATGACGAAGAACGAAGATCCCCCTCTTCGGAGCCCCGAACGGACTCCCGATCTGGCCTCCCGATGAGGAACGGGAGGTGACGGTAGCTTCGTCTCGTGGATCGCGATAATTCTTTCTCCCTGATGTTTTTCTGAAAAAATAGGATTTCGTAGTGTCGGTTTCAGGGTCTTCGGGGCCACCAGGTGGGGACAACCCACCTGGGCGCGCCTGGGGGGGGGGGGGCAGGCGCGCCCTGGTGGGTTGTGCCAACCCAGGTGCCCCCTCAGGTGGCTCTTGGCTCCAGAAATTATCTTTTATTGTATAAAAAATCCTCGCAAAGTTTCGTTCCATTCCAAGAACTTTTATTTCTGCACAAGAACAACACCATGGTAGTTCTACTGGAAACAGCGTCAGTGCGGGGTTAGTTTCATTCAAATCATGCAAATTAGAGTCCAAAACAAGAGGAAAAGCATTAGGAAAAGTAGATATATTGGAGACATATCAACTCCCCCAAGCTTAAACCTTTGCTTGTCCTCAAGCAATTCAGTTGATAATCTGGAAGTGAAAAAGAAAAACTTCTATGAACTCTGTTGCTATTGTTTGCATACATGAGCTTAAGCAACACCCAGGTTTTTAGCCAACATTACAACTAACCATGCTGATAATAACTCTTAAAAATTATATTAACTCATAGCAATGGCATAGTCAGCTAGCGAGCAATAATAAGATATCTCAAACAGCAACATGTTATCAAAACAACCATGATATAATATGAGAATAGTGGTATCTCGCTAGCCCTTTCTGAGACCGCAAAACATAAACGCAGAGCACCTCCAAAGTTCAACCAGCGACTAAACATTGTAATTCATGGTAGAAAAGATCCAGTCATGATGCACCCAACATTAGCATCAGCATGACAGCAGTGCTCTCAGGTTCTGGCGCTTATTTTAGAGGGTGATGAGGCAACATAAAAGTAAATAGATAGTCCCTTTGCAGAGGGAAGCAGTGATTTGCAGAGGTGCCAGAGCTCAAGTTTTTAAAAGAGAGGTAAATGATATTTTTAGACATGCACCCTTCTCATTTACTTCACGACCATCATTTATCAACATCTTCCATGCTAAGCACGCTAGTGGTGGTTCCCAAGCAATAAAAGTAATGGTTTACTCCCCCTCCACCATCAATCACACTCCACGGCTTGTCCAAAACAATGGGTGTCATCCATAGAAACAACAGTCCCAGGGCGTTTTGTTTAATTATTTGCATTTTTTAGTTCGGGACTAGGAATTCCTATTATCTCCCTTTTCTCGTGCGATGGTGAGTGAATAAACACTCGACCTGAGAATAACCCGCTTAGCATGGAAGATACCGACTACCTCCTGTCGTTCCATGAATGATCCAAGCACACAAAAAGGATATTTATTTGAAGTTTTTTTAGAGGTGGCACATGCAAATTTACTTAGGACGGCAGGGTAATACCGCATATAGGTAGGTATGGTGGAATCATCTGGAATAACTTGGGTTCAAGGTTTTTGATGTACAAGCAGAATTCCCACTTAGTACAGGCGAAGGCTAGCAAATAGGTTGAGAAGCGGCCAGCTAGAGAGCAACAACGATCATGAACATGCATTATGCATAAGTAACATTGGATACTAGCATGAGTAGGATGTGAACACCATGGACATAAATATCATAGAGGCTATGTTGGTTTTGATTCAACTACATGCATGAACATGTGCCAAGTCAAGCCACTCGAATATTAAGAGGAGGATACCATATCATCATACTACATCACAATCATTTTAACGCAATGTTGATATCCAAGATAAATCATTATCCACTCCTAGCTACTTATGCATGGCATGAGAAACTATAATCTCTAATTGTCATTGCAAACATGTTTAATCATAATGGGCTGAATCATGGATACTAGGTTAAACATATTTACAAAAACAGAACAAGTCGAGTTCATACCCGTTATCTCTGCCATGACCAGCTCATCGAATATCGTCATTATTGCCTTTCACTTGCATGACCGAACGATGTGAAAATAAAAAATAGTGCAAGAGTGCCGTGGACTAAGCTAGAATCTGCAAACATTTTATTCAACAGGAGAAGACAAGGTAAAATGGGCTCTATGTTAGATCATCAATTATTCAAACGAGAGCCACTCAACATTTTCATCCTGGTCTTCTCCTCGGTAAGACTCGAATAAAAAGAAAAAAATCAGAGAAACACATTGAAATATTTTTGGAGTTTTTGATTTTCTTGGACAAGCAAATAAGAGCGACAAGCAAGAACGAGAAAAAATATTTACACGGGAAAGCTCCCAACAAGCAAAAGAAGAACAAGGAAATCTTTTTGGATTTTCTTCTTAATATTACAACTAAGAATGCATAGAAAGTAAACTAACTACAACTAATTTTTTTGTTTTTCTAAGGTTTTTCAAACACACAAGAAGAAAGCAAGAAAATAAATTTAAGCATGGATAATACAATGAAAAAGTGTGAACACCGACAACTGGAATGGAATGTGTGAACATGAATGTAATGTCGGTGAGAAACACATACTACCCCAAGCTTAGGCTTTTCGCCTAACTTGGTAATCGATCAGTAGCCTGGATAGTAGTCGGAGTGGTAGCTCATGGAGGCTCTTGGTGCGGATGCCTCAGCCTGCCGTGCAGCCACAACCGCTGCGCGTTGTGGGCCCGAGCCTCGCTCTCAAGAACAAAATATCTTCCCCCGCTATGATAATCAAAGAGAGCAGGCGCAGGAAAATATGTGTATATGATGGACTCTTGATTAAACAACAATTTGTAGGTGAAATTATCAGGTTTACCCTTAAGTATCTTATGACGCTTCACATCATCAAAGTCTAAATATTGTGTGGGTAACATAGGGTCATATGACAAAGGTGAAACACCCAGCCCTCTTGCTAAGCGTGTGGCATAAATTCCACCATAGAAATAGCCACTATTAGCGTTGTGTTGCAACCTACATGCAAAAATCGCTCCAAGTTTATAGCTTTTGTCACCGGTGAGAGCGGCGCATATGAGGCTCAAGTATGGAGCACAATGTGTACTACAATCTTGTTTGCCTACAATACATTTCCCATTGAATAATGCAAAGTACTGAATTGCGGCACTCCCCTATTCTACCTTGCGTCACTCCCCTATTCTCACCATAGCAAAGACTAGTCAAAAATATTTTGAATTCACGCCTTTGTGGTTCATCAAGCGAAACCCAAAATGGAATTTTGCAGTAGTGGGCAAATCTCTCTAGTGATATGGTAAATGGATTTTCATACAGTTTAAATGACACCCTAGACTCACGGGGATGGAATTTAAATCCTTTGACAAAAGTTTCAGTGAGGGTGTGGTGTTGATTGCACTTATCTGAGATGTAGGGACTGAGCTCGACATTGTGTACATATTGCTCAAATTCCTCCTTAATGCCCACACTTACCATATAATCATCGCATGGCCATAAGCATGTTTTGGTGGCGGCAACTCATATGGAACTCTCACTTGGTTCAAGATAAGACCGACGAGTAGAGCTGTCACTAGAAGATGCCCCCGAGGATATCCTCCTCGAAGAACTCCTTCCAAAGAGGTTCATCATATTCGCATACAATTTTCTGAAAATTTATTGGGTGACAAAAATTTTGTCAACAAAACTTCACAATATTGGTAGCAACTACTCATAGGGATGCATACAGGCCATAGCAAGCATTCAAACTACTTAGAACTCTAAGAATTCAACATGCAAGCTCATCTACAGCAGCACCAAGAGTAGCTAATTATTCAAAATATAAACCACTAAAACAAAAACTAATTGGACAAACGGAGGAGTCACATACCAAGCAACAATCCCCCGAAACAGTTTCGGAAACGGAGCTTCGAGCAAAGAGATCGAAATCCGCGGGTTTGAGAGCAAGAATACGAGAGAGAGAGAGAGAGAGAGAGAGCTTGGTGAATTTTTTCTGGAGGTAGGTGACGATGTGGTGTCAAGGGATAAGTGAGGGGGCCCACGTGGGGACCACAACCCACCAGGGCCAGGTTGGTTGTGCCCACCTGGTGCACCTCCCTCTGATATTATTTGCATCATAAATTCTTAAATATTGAGAAACAAATCGTATTAAATTTTCAGAGCATTCTGAGAACTTTTATTTTTGGGTCATTTTTTATTGCACGGGAAATTCAAAAAACAGACAAAACATGGCATTTTATTTTAGTTAACTAATAAAAACAGTAGACAAAAGGTAGGAACAGAAGGTAGTGCTTACTAAATTCATCAACTTCATACCTCTCAAAAATGATCCATTAATAAGGTTGATCAAGTCTTATTAACAACCACTTTCGATTAGCATGAAACCGAAGAACTTTCGTAAATCACTAAGTTACCTCATGGGGATATGAATGTGCCCAACAATAAGCATTTCATATTTCTTTTTTGCAGTAGGTAGAGGTAGTTGAAAACTTCCAATAGTGATTGTCGGAGATTTTTCAATAACATTAATACCATTCACTTGGAATTGTTTCTTCGGAAAGTGCACCGTCTGCTCATTACCATTGTTATGAAAAGTGACCTTGCTTTTATTGCAATCAATAATAGCCCCTGCAGTATTCAAGAAGGGTCTACCAGTGATAATCGACATGTTGTCCTAGGGCTTCTCAAGTATAACAAAGTCAGTCAAAATAGTAACATTAGCAACAACAATGGGCACATCCTCACAAATATCGATAGGTATGGCAGTTGATTTATCAGCCATTTGCAAAGATATTTCAGTAGGTGTGAGTTTATTCAAATCAAGGCTTTTATATGAAGAGAAAGGCATAACACTAACACCAGCTCCTAAATCACATAAAGCAGTTTTCACATAATTCTTTTTGATGGACCAAGGTATAGTTGGTATTCCCGGATCTCCATGCTTTTTAGGTACTCCATCTTTAAAAGTATAATTAGCAAGCATAGTGGAGATTTTAGCTTCTGGTATTTTTCTCTTATTGGTGATGATGTCTTTCACGTACTTTGCATAAGGAGGCATTTTCAAGATATCAGTCAAAGGAGTACGCAAAAAGACTGGCCTCAACATTTCAGCAAAGCTTTCAAATTCTTCATCATCTTTCTTTTTAGTTGACTTGGTTGGAAAAGGCATAGGTTTTTGAACCCACGGTTCTCTTTCTTTACCGTGTTTTCTAGCAATAAAATCTCCTTTATCATATCGTGTATTCTTGGGTTGTGGGTTATCAAGATCAACTACAGGTTCTATCTCAACATCATTATCTGGTTCTTTTTCATTGTTTGGTTGAGTATCTTCATGAACATCAGCATTATCTTTTTCATTATCACTAGGTGAGTGTTCATTACCAGATTGAGTTACAGCATCAGCAATAGAAACATCATTTTCATTATCAGGAGGTTTTTCTATTTCAGGTTCTCTAGAAGCATGCAAGGTCCTATCATTTTTTCTTTTTCTTCTTCTTTTTAGAAGGACTAGGTGCAGTGGTATTGTTCCTTTGTGAATCTTGTTCAATTCTTTTTGGGTGTCCCTCAGGATAAAGTGGTTCCTGAGTCATTTTACCTCCTCTAGTTGCAACTCTAATGGCAAAGTCATGTATATTGTTATTCACTTCATCAAGCAATTCTCTTTGTGATTTAGCAACTTGTTCTAACTGAGTTTGTACCATAGAAGCATGCTTTCCCACACCTCTAACATCATTTGAGATTCTAAATAACAAGTCACTCAAGCAAGCAATAATATCAAAATTGTATTTCAATCGTGTCATAACATTTGCATTGAAGTGATATTGTTTCCTAATGTAGTTTTCAAACTCATAAAGGCATTGGCTAGGGTGCATATTGTGAGGATTGTCATTATCATTGAATTAAATTAGGGAATTTACCTCTACCACCTTTGGCAGTGGTGCTATAATAAGCCCATGAATTTCTTCAATAGGAGGTAAATTTTTAACATCCTCAGCTTTAATACCTTTTTCCTTCATAGATTTGTTTGCCTCTTGCAGATCTTCAGGACTGAGATATAAGATACCCCTCTTCTTCGGAGTGGGTTTAGGTGGTGGTTCAGGAAGAGTCCAATCATCATAATTTTTCAATATGTTATTCAATCATTCTTCAGCTTGTCCAACAGTTCGTTCCATGAAAACACAACCAGCACAACTATCTAGGAAATCCCTAGAAGCATCGGTTAGTCCATTATAGAAGATATCAAGTATTTCATTTTTCTTAAGAGGATGATCTGGCAAAGCATTAAGTAACTGGCAAAGCCTCCCCCAAGCTTGTGGGAGACTCTCTTCTTAAGTTTGCACAAAGTTAAATATTTCCTATAAGGCAGCTTGTTTCTTATGAGCAGGAAAATATTTTTTAGAGAAGTAATAAATCATATCCTGGGGACTACGCACACAACCAGGCACAAGAGTATTGTACCAAGCCTTAGCATCACCCTTTAATGAGAATGGAAATAATTTGAGAATATGGTAATAGCGAATTTTCTCATCATGAGAAAAAAGGGTGGTTATGTAATTAAACTTAGTAAGATGTGCCACAACAGTTTCAGTTTCATAACCATTGAGAGGATCAGATTTAACCAAATTAATTAACTCTAGGTCGACAGAGAATTCATAATCCTTATCATCAATAAAGATAGGTGAGGTACTAAACATAGGATCATATTGCATTCCAGCATGCATAGATTTTTCTTTATACTTGCATAATCATTTCTCTAGATCATCTCTATCCTTACAAGCAAGAATATCTCTAGTTGTCTCCTCATTCATAACATAACCTTCCGGTACCTTAGGGAATTCATATCTAGGAAGGCTAGTTCTAGCAGGTGTTTCAAGATTTTCAGTTTCAAGCTCATCATCAGATTCAACAACATCATGTTGTATTAGTCTGGCAATTTGTTCATCAAGGAAGTCACCAAGTGGCACATCGTCATCAAGCAAGGTACTAGCATCATCATAAGTGTCATTCATAGCAGAAGTAGCATCATCAATAACTTGCGACATATCAGGATTAATAGCATGTGGTGGTGTTGCAAGTTTACTTATAATAGAAGGTGAATCTAAAGTAGAACTGGATGGCAGTTCCTTACCTCCCCTAATCTTTGAGGGATAAATCTTAGTCTTAGCATCCTTCAGATTCTTCATAGTTATAAATTGATAATAATCCCAAGTGACTCAACAAATATAGCTATGCTCTCCGGCAGCGGCACCAAAAAAGGTCTTGATGACCCACAAGTATAGGGGATCGCAACACTTTTTGAGGGTAGACTATTCAACCCAAATTTATAGATTAGACACAAGGGGAGCCAAAGAATATTTGTAAGTATTAGCAGCTGAGTTCAATTCAACCACACCTGGAGATTAATTATCTGCAGCAAAGTGATCAGTAGCAAAGTAGTATGTTTTGATAGTAGTGACAACAACAATGGTAACAGTGATAGCAGTATTTTTGTAGCAAGTGCAACAGTAACGATAGCAGTAGTAACTTAGCAAGATCAATATAAGATAAATTCGTAGGCATTGGATCGGTAATTTCTTGGATGATATTCATCATGTGACAGTCATAACCTAGGGCGATATGGCACTAGCTCCAGTTCATAAATATAATGTAGGCAAGTATTCCGTAAATAGTCATACATGCTTATCGAAAGAACTTGCATGACATCTTTTGTCCTACCCTCCCGTGGCAGCGGGGTCCATATTGGAAACTAAGGGATATTAAGGCCTCCTTTTAATAGAGAACCAGAACAAAGCATTAACACATGGTGAATACATGAACTCCTCAAACTACGGTCATCACCGGGAGTGGTCCCGACTATTGTCACTCCGTGGTTGTCGGATCAGAACACGTAGTAGGTGACTATAACTTGGAAGATTGGATCTAGAACATGGATATAATTGTGATAACATAAACGGTTCAGATATGAAATCAAGGCACCCGGGCCCAAAGTGGCAAGCATTAAGCATGGCAAAGTCATAGCAACATCAATCTTAGAAAATAGTGGATACTAGGGATCAAGATCTTACAAAACTAACTCGATTACATGATGAATCTCATCCAACTCCTCACCGACCAGCAAGCCTACGAAGGAATTACTCACTCCCCGTGGGGAGCATCATGAAATTGGCGATGGAGAAGGGTTGGTGATGACGCAGAACGAAGGTCCCCCTCTCTAGGGCCCCAAACGGACTCCAGATCTGGCCTCCCAATGAAGAACAAGAGGTGACGGCGGCTCCATCTCGTGGATCATGATAATTCTTTCACCCTGATTTTCTCTGCAAAAATAGGATTTTATAGCATCGGTTTCAGGGTCTGCGGGGCCACCAGGTCGGGACAACCCACCTGGGCGCACCTGGGGGGGTGGGCAGGTGCGCCCTGGTTGGTTGTGCCCACCCAGGTGCCCCCTCAGGTGGCTCTTGGCTCAAGAAATTCTCTTTTGTTGTATAAAAAATCCTCGCAAAGTTTCAGTCCATTCCAAGAACTTTTATTTCTGCACAAAAACAACACCATGGAAGTTTTGCTGAAAACAACGTTTGTCCGGGGTTAGTTTCATTCAAATCATGCAAATTAGAGTCCAAACAAGAGGAAAAGCGTTCAGAAAAGTTGATACGTTGGAGACGTATCAGCAGGCGGGGTTGACACGGTCATGACGAATTGGCTCCCTATGGCTCTTACGGGTGTGTCGCACGCCTGGCTGCTCAACCTGCCAGATTCTCCGGTGGCCACCTGGGATGTGCTGCGCGACCTCACCACTGTGCACTTCACAGCACCGGCACCCCACGCTGTTGGGGCCATCCTTGGCGGGTCGCACGCACAAGCCTCAAGCTGTCACGTGAAGTATTTCTTCCGGTAGGTGGGGATCACCAAGTCACGGACGGAGGCTCGTCCAGGCTAGGCGGCGCTCGTGGCCGACCTCGTCTTCGACTCTAGGGACAACCCCAAGACCACGGTCAGCACTGGCGCGCTCCCCATGCTCTGCACCCCCACCATCTGCAATGTTGCTGTCACCAGGACCCTCATCGACGGCGGTGCCGGTCTCAACGTCCTCTCCGTGGAGGCCTTCGGCCTGCTCCATGTGCCTTACGACCGGCTCCTCCCCAAGCCTTTCTGGGGGGTGGCCGACGGCTCTACCCACTACAAAAAAAGACACATCCGTGACATTTTGGGCCGAACGAATTTTTTTCTGTCATGCTTATGACACTTCTATGACGATAATTGTGACAAAAACCGGTATCATCATAGATGTGGTGGGCTCCTATTTCTATGACAAAAAATCATGACAGAAAATGGGCTTTTCATCCTGGGCGTGCTAGAGACGCAGCGGCATGACATTCTTTGGGCCGTCCATGACGGGAAAACCTGTGGTAGAAGCGAGGGCGCGGAAAATACCGGGGAGTTGCCGGTTACGGTGGGTGGTCGAGGGCCGAGCGATGCATGTTTCTCTCGTACGTACGGGCTTGTGTGTGAGGCGTTGGGCTCTAACGGAACCCGAGCGAGGCGTTGGGCTCTCACTAAACCCAAGAGATTGCACTGCAGGCTAAGTGTTACTCAACCCGAGCGATCGATCGATCCCTTGCTGTTAACTGAACCCGAGTGATTCCTTCGCTACTACTACTAACCGAAGCCGATCGATGCTGCCTCTGGATGAAGAGTGAGCGTTGTTGTTGGGTTTGGATCAACAGTTCCCGGTGGGGAGTTGGATGAACAGGACCCGTGGTAGTAGAGGCCGTTGCTGCTGGATGAACAGTACCCCGATCGATCGAGCCGGTGGAGGGGTGGATGAACAGGACCCCGTGGAGGGTAGTTGAACAGTTGCCGGTGGAGGGCTGGATGAACAGTAGCCTGTGGAGGGGTGGTTGAACAGGACCCCGTGGAGAGGGCTGGTTGAACAGTAGCCGGTGGAGGAGCGCGCGGTGGAGGCTGGATGAACAGGAGCCTGTGGATGAACAGTCGCAGGTGGAGGCTGGAGGAGGTCGACGGTGGATGAACAGTAGCCCATGGAGGCAGTCGACGGTGGAGACGAACAGTATCCCGTGGAGTCCTGTTTTGCGGTACGCCACACCCCTCCCGATGAACAGGATCCCCGTTTCGACTATAGCACTCCAACGCAAGTCCGTTTCCTCCGTTTTGCGGTACACCACACCCGTCCTGATCAACAGGACCCCGTTTCGACCGTAGGAGGTCCGTTTCCTCCGTTTTGCGGTACACCAGACCCCTCCCGATGAACAGCATCCCGTTTCGACCGTGGCGGGTTGAACACAAGGCCGTTTCCTCCGTTCTGCGGTATGCCCGACCCCGTTTCCATCAGCTATTCCGTCCAAGCCGGTTGGCTCCCGATGAACACGACGATGCATTCCATTCTGACCCAGCCGGTTGCCTCCCCACGATCACGACGACAGCGCAACTTCTTCGTTCCGACCCAGCCATGTACACGAGCCCTGACCGTACGTATGCGCGAGTAGGCGTTCGAGACCCCGCCCGTATGTACGTACATGGCCGTATTTACTTTCTTGGCCGCTGTACGTACGTGTACATGCTACGTGCGTGCCTCTAATAGGACACATGCGTGGCTCTACTATGACACGTGCGCGCCCCTACATCCACCAGTATGTACGTACACGTTTGCGATCAGAATGACAACGCTACGCACGCTTCGACCCGGTGGGTCCTAACTATCAGGCACTTCCTTCCGTGCGAAGATGTAGCTGGTGAGTCCCAGCAGTCAGGGGGGAAATGTTTTTTTTGCGAAATCCGGAGGCACTTCCTTGATGTTGCCATGGACCCAGCTGTCAGCCTCTCCACGTACAGTACTCTTCCGATGGAAGTCGTTCCTTGACCACGTTGACCACGCCGCACTGAGAGCACCAGGGCGGTGGACGACGGCGAGGCCTAGGAAGGGGACGACGTGGAGCCGGGGAAGACGCGGCAGTGGATGCCCACGCGAACGGGAGTATGTGGGTTGCCTGCTTCGACTCTGGTGTGAGGCTGCCGTCCCCAGAGAATAATAGGAGGTGTTGGTGATTATAGAGGGATGGCATGGCCAGTGGTGGCAGCACAGCCGAACACGAGAGGCAGGAGCAGGCGGCATGGCCGACGCTTGTTTGGGCGGCTGGAGCAAGAAGACCAGAGGTTCAAGAAGCACTACAGCCGTTGGATGGACATCGTACGGTCACTGGAGCTAGAATCGTTCAGATTGACTAAGTTCACAAAGCCGTCTGTCCCCGTCATCTTAGTAGGCCCACAAGTCAGCCTCCCACTAGGGTAGGTCCCAGCTAGTAGGGGGGAGTATTCATTTTTTCGTGCGTAATAAGGAGGCACTTCCTTGCATGCGATGATATAGCTGGTGGGTCCGACTTGTCAGCGGTAGTATTCATTCTTTTTGGCGTAATAAGGACGCACTTCCTTGTGTGAAGATGTAGCTGGTGGGTCCCAGCAGTCAGGGGAGAAAACATTATTTTTTAGGGTAAAAAGGATGCAGTTGCATGCATGACTCCATGGGCATGGTGCGTCCCCACTGTCAGCCTCTCACGTACAGTCATCTTCTGATGACTCTTGTTTGTTGACCACGTTGACCACAACGTGCCGAGCACACCAAGGCCGGCGGACGACGGCAAGGCCCCAGACTAGAACGACCCGGAGATGGGGAAGACGCGACAGTGGAGTCGCAGATAGAGAGGAGTGGGAAACTTGACTGGTTCGGGTGTGCAGCAGCACTGCCGCCCACGGGAGACAGGAGCAAGAACAGAGGTTGAAGAAGGAGCACGGCTGTTGGATTAACATCCAACGGTCCAGCTGCTAGAATCGTTTGTTGATTAAGTTGACAAAGCCCTGCGTACACGTTCGCTTAGTAGGCCCACAAGTCAGCCACCAAATCTGATGGGTCCCAGCTGTCAACGAGAGGAATAGTTTTTTTCGCATAACAAGGAGGCACTTCCTTTCGTCCGAAGATACAGCCAGTGGGTTCCTGTTGTCAAGGGGAGGAAACATTTTTTTAGCTTAATAAGGAGGAACTTTCCTTGCGTGCGACCATGGACCTCATGGGTCCCAGCCATCAGGCTCTCCACGTATAGTCCTCTTCCTATGACTCTTGTTTGTTGACCACGCCGCGCTGAGCGCAGCGAGGCGGTGGCCGACGGCGAGACCCCGGACGGGAACGACCCGGAGATGGGAAGACGCGGCAGTGGAGTCGCAGATTGAGAGGAGTACAAGGGTTATAACTGGTTCGGATGCAGCGTGGGGCTGCAGTCGATGGAGAATAACAGGAGGTGTGGAGGGGTGGAGGGATAACCTGTGTGCTAAGCAGAGACGCCAGCCGCCAGAGACCGGACCAGGCGGTCCCGGCGACGCTTGAGGAAGAAGACGAGAGATTGAGGGTGCATGCCGGCCGTTGGATATAAATCCAATGGCTGTGGATGTCATAATCATTTGTTGACCAAGTTGACAACGCCCTGCGTAGGCTTCGACCTATTGTCCCACATGCCAGCCTGCATAAATGTGGCATATATTTAACCCATGTTTCCTAGAATGTACAGTCCATTTGCTGGGCTGGGTGAACAAATAATTTCGCGTCAATGCGGCCCATTTAATATTTTCTAAGAAATCCCAGCCTATAATTTCGCGTCAATGCAGCACTTTCTTGAAATACACGAATTAGCTGGGCTCGTTCTATATATCATGTTAGGTTAGAAGGAGCAATTAATATCAAAAAATAAACCGTTGCGACACCTTTTTTATATATAAAATTAACAAATTAGCGAGTTATTGCTGAAAATAAAAATGAGCGCGTTATTATTACATTGGTCCTTAAAATCTTCGCATGCTTTTGTACGCAATCACCAGGATTTTCCTACCTGTGAGTCAAAAACAACAAGGATTTTCCTTGCCAACTTCTTTTAAACATTTACTTTTATAAGTTAATAACACATGGGATGTTTTTATAATGTATATATAAGTCTCTATAAAATATCCGATAATAGTAATACTATAAATATATATAATCTGGTTAGAAGGGAAAACATAAATTGGACACATCATTATTATTCTTATATATAGATAAATAGAACAGAGATCTGTGTTTTATTAAGAAAATACATTGGGCTGCCGATCCTTAAGAAAAAGTAAAACCTACGCAGGGAGGCCCATAGGCTGGTATGGACCTCAAAAAATAAGTTGAAACCACTGTCTCCGTATGTCGTGGGCTACGCATACCTAAGCGTAGCTGATGCTTGTTCGCCCTCTGAAAAAAATGATGGTACCAGCTAGATGCCCGAGCGAACTGGATTAAAGAGGGGGCAACGATTTTTTTTCTTCAATGGATGGCTCTCGATGGCGTTTTTTACTTGCCTCTGCACCATACAACTTGTATTTTTAGCCTCCCAGTCCGTGGTGGACCAGCAGCCCATTTGCTGGGCGGGCCAACCTATAGAAACTAGCACTCGATTTTTCATCAAGCCCCCAAAACAACGCAGTACTATGCTTGTTTTGAGGCCGAAAACATTACGACACGGGTTGAGCGGGGGAGGGGGGAAGACAGAGCAAAAATATTAAAAAGATCTGATGCGCCGTTGCTACCCTAACAAAGCAGGTGCAATTCTTCTCGGGAAGAAGGTGTGCCGTTGACACCCACACATCACAAATCCCACAGTAGACATACTAACAAGTTCACACACAAGTACAACAGAATAGGTGAACGTTCGTATCAAACTCAGGTTCACAGGACACGTTCATATTCATAGCCAACATTCATAATCAACAACTCAAAAGATTTGTATATACACAAGTTCAGCATGTCTATGCATCCAAATGATTGATAGATCACATGACAATATTCATAGATAATTCACAAAAAGATTCAGATATACACATGTTCAGTATATTTATGCAACCAAATGATTGAGATCACAACCAATATCATCCATGGATGAACTTTAATTACCTAGGGTACAGACTGGTAAGTGGTGTTCAGTCGGAGGTACTTCTTGCTAAAATTAATGCTTGTACGAGTTAACTTTCAAGTACATAACAGGCAGCACAGACAATCTGAACTTTGCTTGTAGGTTTATCCTCAAATAGTGGCCTCGTGCCGAGGGAGGTTTGAGCAACTTGGCCACTACTTTCATCCAACTAGTTTACTGGCTCATCTTGGTCCTGTAGCTCGCCAAAATTCTACATTGCAGACAAGAAAGGAGGCGGTTGAGAAAATGAACCACTCAAATTTTTTGTGCAGTTCAACTGAAATGGAGCATCCCTGGCGTGCAGGCTGATTAAGTGCCAGATGAATATACGCGTCAACCAACTTGTCTGGAATCTTTAGACTCCATGCCATACAGTTCGCTACCATATGTGGCGATAACCAAAAGGCACAAGTTGGGACCAAACAATGGACTGCGTTTTTCTGGGCTATGCGCCAAGCAATATTTTTGGTGCTCACTCTCCTAATACTTGGAGTTTGACAACTAGTTGACGCCGGTTGATACTCGAATGGATATAGGCACTTCTTCTTGTGAACATCGATGCTTGTCTTAGTGAACTTTGGAGCACATAGCAGCAGCATAAGTACCTGTCCATCTAATCTTTTTGTGCAGTTCTACTAAAATCACCCAATGTAATGATTTGCCTGCGAGTTCAGGCTCCAAGTTACTGCTTTATGAAATCGGCAAACAGTAGCACAATACCAAATTACCAATACATATGACAAGCACAATAATCAGGATAAAGACCAGTACCAACCTGTGTGAGGTAGCATTCAATTACTATTTCCTTTGACTAGAAGCCGAGATAAGCCAAGTGACTGAAAGCAAAGGAAGGAAGCAAGCCCAGATTAGCGACTGACATGAAAGGAAGGAAAGTGGCGAGGCAATGAAGCACCCAAAGTTTATTTGCAGTTCCACCAAAATCGAGCATCCCTGTTGGCACATATATTGAGAGAGTGAGATTGCTGTAATAGTGGGACTGTTGATGAAACATAGACTAACAAATAGAAGCACCCTCATTATCTTAATGGGTAAAGTTAGCAACATAGTAGTCTTGCTTAACGAGAGGTATTAGTTTATTTAATTAGTGCCAATTAGCTCAACACTCAAAGCATTGCCATGTATCATAGGTTGCAAAACTTTAACGTGCAAAGATAAAGGAGTTTCTCATGACAGTAGCATGATACAAATAGAGATGACAGCAAACTAATATGGATGAAGGCCATAGGCCGGTACCAACTTGAGCAAAAAAGCTTATTCAAGTAGTCCTAGAAGAGATGATAAAGCACTCACTTGAATCACTCAATACTATATATTTTTGTGCACTTCAAATGTATGGTTGAAATCGCTCTTGTTTACCAGTGCTGAGATTATATCGAAAGATTATCAATAACTTCCAGCAGAGTTAAAGCACTGGATGGGATATAGTTCATTGTATTGTCTTGTGTAGTTCCACTAAAATGTATGATTGGCACAACATGATCCCTGTTTGCACAAGTAGGAACAAGGTGAAACCTTCATTAGCTTAGTGAGAAAGGATAGAAAGACATTAGCATATTACTCTAACAGTAGCATCAAATTCATCATGGACAATACGCAGAAGTGGAAGGGCTCCCTAGAGGATCGTCTCACATGTAAGGTAGACGTTGCCGGAGCCCTTGAATGACCTCGAATGAGGCCTCGGCTTCAGCAATATCACCTTGGCACTGTTTATTCTTCTTCTTCTTCCTCTTCATGCTCTGTTTCTCTTTCTCCTCACCAGTTGGTGAAACCAAGTACATGATTGGCCTTCTATTTTAGAATTGGTTTTGTCAGTGAGGGAGTACTAGTATACTAGTAAACAATAGCATTATTTTACCATGGCAGTCGCAAAATAGAGATGAACACATCATTAAATATCATTCTTACCTAAAGGAAGGTTATGGTGCCAATATGGATGATGAGGATTGGAACACAGATCTACCTTTGTGCAGTTCCGCCGAAATGAACCAACTGTTCCATTCTGACATTCCAGTTAAACAGCACAAAAGTCACTTCTTTTAAGAAGTGTTTTGTGTAGTGCACCAAAAGGTCACAACAACAACCAGGTGAAATGGATATCCCTGTTTTGCACAAATAGCTACAGAGGAAACAGTCAGAGTCTCAAACAATTACAGGCAAAAACATTTGGCTAAACTTGTCATGGCTTATAACAGTGGCATGGCTTCATTTTACCAGGAGCATTAGATTAAGAACAACTAAATATTTGGTATAAGGGCATGGGACAGTGGGTGCACCAGCAGTCCAGCACCATGTACCTAAACCAGGGAATAAAGTGGTGATTCAGAGTTTGTTGCCCCGAGAAACAAACATCCAAGAAACATATCTGGGTTGGTCCCATTTTTGTTCACTCTAGCCACCTACTCCTATGTTTTCTTGGAAATGGAGGCGTGCCCGTGGCCTCTACATCATAATGATGCATGCAGCCATCTTATGTGTGGGTAGCCAATCTATTCCTGGTCATACCACTGTGTACAACGTTTCCCCTATATTTCCCTTTTCGACCAAGAGGCCGGTTGGATGACCAGTCTGTACTGCTTTCACCCCATATCCTTCCTGTTTGTACCAAGTCCGATGTACATACTAAATTGCCCCACCCCCACTTTTATTTCTTGTTTGAACCAAGTACAATATTCGAGTCCATGAAGTAGCTTTACCTCTAACAATAAAAGAAAAAAATATCTGTCGTTGGACCATCCGATCCAGAGGGGCTGAGAGGTAGAAAATGATGCACATGCTGCGACGTAGCGAGCCAGGGAAGTAGATCTAGGAGGGTTTCGAAGGAAGATATACCTGAAGGTCGTCGGGATGTGGATAGGTGGGCAGCGGAAGGCCAGATATGCCCACACTAGGGCAACGGCGAAGGGTTCGAAGGACCTCCCGCGCCGGCGCTCGGCCAGAGATAATGGTGAGGCCGGCAGTGGGTCTCCTCCCTCGCTGTCGACGATGGCCTAAACGCTACCCCTCCTCCCCTTCACCGGCGGAGGGGGATACGTCTGGATCTGTAACTAGCGGTGAGGATAGAAAGACAATGTTTTTTGAAGGGAGAAAGACAGTGTTACCAACGCTATCTTGTTTAGATCTGGAGAGGGTGAGATTGTGTGAATAGAGCAACCCTAGCAAGCAAGCGTGGAGGCTCCAGCCTATATATACGTAGTGGGGTGTATTTCCTTTTTCACTCCATCAAAACAATCGTTTAAAATTGTGTACGTGACAGGTCGCTGTTTTTTTGAGTTGTTGATTGTTTTTTGAGATAGCTACCTGCTTATTCCAAGTGGTTTTACGGTGTGCCAGGTCGCACTTTGTATCGTTCAAGTCTGGTACAAGACCCTCCGTTAAATGACCAACCACCCCCTCGTAAAATTTGTGAACAAGCCCACAGCTAAAATTATCGGAAACGTGGGCTGCCCCAACATGCATTATTACTTATATTTTCTATGTGGGCGTATCCTCAAAACAAAATGTGAGAGTACAATAATTATTGGCCCCCTTTGTAATTGGTGCTAAATTTTGACCAAAGATTTAACTGACAAAATGTTAGTGCATGTTAACAAAAATTATATTGTTTGATTCGTATTTGAACATAGTTTTCAATTATGTAATTTTTTGTGACATGCATGACCATTTGGTTAGTTAAATTTATAGTCAAAATTTGGCAAGGTGCATTAAATCAACAGATGCAAGTATCAAAAGGAGAGTCACGGCATGCATGCATGTGTTGTAATTAATGCATCGGTAAATGCAAATTATTGAAATATATCGAGTGCAGTGCTTTGATGTGTCCCATCAACTCGTACAAGACCGAGAAGTTTGATTACTACAACGCCCTCTCGCCTTAACCGCACCTGCCTTTGGCTGCATGACAGGTGGGCCACCCACCTGTTGCGCCCACCTGTCATACACGCAAAGGCAGGAGCAGTAAGTCAATGAAGCTGCGTCCCTCCCTCAGCGATGAGCATGGTGGCTGGCAGGACTAGGAGAAGCTTTCGTTCGCTACATGCTCTACCTCCCGCACGCAGTGGACATGCAGCAGCTTAATCGGTGTCAGATGGCCAGAAGCATATTGTAGTACTCCTCCACTGCAGTAGTACTCCATCATTATTCGACTTCCCGTAGAGGCGAAGAGCCAAGCGCAGCCCGGACGCTCGTGTGGCAGTTTCATTTGTAGAGTAGTCTAGGATAGCGTGTATCGTGCATGTAAGCTGAAAATCGTTGGGGTCGGCTCCATGCTTTTTTTATTAAAATAATCTTCTATCCCTACCTGTCATCATGGTCAAGACGGGAATATATATTTTAATTTGTGGTGGGGTAAATGTTAGAGGTTGCAGCAAATATAGAGTATACAACAAGCTATCCCTCCCGCACGCGGTGGACGGACATGCATCAGTGGATTCGATACTGTAGAAGTAGTAGTAACATCATTGTTCATCTTCTCGAAGAGGTGAAGTGCCAAGCGCAACCCAAACGTGGCAGTTGCGAATGCTCGCCACAGTGTGTTTGGTTGCATTCTCATCTCAGCATAATTGTTCCCTCTTCGGGCATGCTCATCCTAGCACCCCTCTTCATGCATGGTCTTGTCATGCATGCTCCTGTGTATTTGTGTTAAGCTAGTGTGGAATCATGCACCATTCATACACCCTACCAAACATCAAAGCATCAAAGCATATCACAAAGCATCCGGGCCCGCGTGCCATCAACCAAATCACAGCGAGGTGCTATAGTCGAGACTCACCGGTCACCCCAGTGTGGCCGTCATGACCCATCATATCACAAAATCCACACCTTTACCAGCAGTGCTAAAGTGGCCTCGAAGTTGGACTGGACGAAGCAACCATCATTTCACTGGAACACTCATTGAAGCCCTTTCTTCCCTTTCTTGAAGAAAACCTCACTCCAGGCTACTCACTTCTTCCATTTTTCTTCTGTACCAACGAAGGAAAGGTGGGCGAACCAGTGATGCTACTATATTTTCATTCCAAGAATCTTCTTTTTGTGAAGCACCGACCGATTCTCACAGCCTATTCTTTTCCTGTTTTCATTGCGATTGTGGTTTCCTTTCGATTGTTTTTTGTTTGTTAGTTCATTGATGGATCCTGGAGCACTAGGCAAAGAGTTGCCGGCGGACAACCCACTGGAGACAGCGCTCTCCAGGAAGCGAGCACCGACCAACGAGTTCACCATGTTGGCGGGCCAACCCATGGAGACTAAGAACTCCAGAAACAAGCACTGGCCAAAGAGTTGACGACGTTGGCGGACGAACTTCTCAAAGAAAGTTGGAAGAACAGCAAGGGCCCCACCGTGCCTACCCCAGAAACTCTAATGGCCACCTATGCGAGGCTCAAGGCCGAGTCTGAGGAGATAGTCGCCGTTGAGAAGCAGTATTCCCCTGGCAAGGTGGTGGCCCCCATCAAGGACGAGGAGATGGCCCCCAGAGGGATGGGATCCCCCAGTGAGCTGCACAAGGTAAAAAATAATGGCTTACCATAGTTGTGGTTTTTGACTATTTGCAATGTGCTTGCTAATATGTTAGGGTTGTGCAGGTGCTAGTGGACGTCCTTGATGATTCCGATGTCGCGGCCCGTCCTGTGGACAACGCCCCAGAGATCATTTTCGGTGTCGCGGTCCGTCCTGTTGACATCGCCCCGGAGATTGATTCCAGTGACGCTGTCCATCCTGTGGACATCGCCCCAGAGATCGATTCCGATGTCATGGTGGACATCACCCCAGAGATTGATTCCCATGCTGCTGTCCATACTGTGCTCATTACCTGAGAGATCGATGACAAGAAATAGTTGGTCGCGCTAATCCTTCAGGGTAGTTTGCATTGTGTTTAATTACAAGAACGATGTGTGTTATCAAACTATCTTAGGGCTAGTGCATTGTTTTGTGTGGGCGGTACTTGCTACTTTTGTCATACGAACCCTCTCCGAGTTGTGGAAATAGATGTATCCTCACCAACTTTTGATGTAATATATGGCATGCTTAGATGTAAGTTTGAACTGTTTATCATTGCAGTACAACCGATAAAGATCTTCGTAGAATATGTAGGAACCAATATGAGCATCCAGGTTCCGCTGTTGGTTCCTGACCGGAGAGTCCGCAGGCTTAACGTTCGATGACGATTTTGTATTATATGAGTTATGTGATTTGGTGACCGCATGTTGTTCGGAGTCCCGGATGAGATCCAGACATGACGAGGAGTCTCGAAATGGTCGAGAGGTAAAGATTCATATATAGGACGATGATATTCGGACACCACAAGTGTTTTGGGGGTACCGGGTACATATCGGGTCACCGGAAGGGGTTCCGGACATCCCCCCGGCAACTACCTGGGCCTAATGGGCCAAGAGTGGGACAGACCAGCCCCTAAGGGGCTGGTGCGCCCCATGTCGGCCGAAATAGGGGGGAATGGAAGAGGAGAAGAGAGAAAGGAAGGAGAGGGATTCGGCCTCCCCCTTCCTTCTCTCCCCCTCCTCCTTCCTTCCCCCTCCTGGAATTATGGTAAGGGGGCAAATAGGATTAGGGCCCCAAGTAGGATTCCTCCTACTTGGGCGTCCCCTTGGCTGCCCCATCTCCCTCCCACCTATATATATGAGGGGGGGAGGCGCCTCGAACACACAACAACATCTGTTAGCCGTGTTCGGCGCTTCCCTCCATAGTTTACGCCTCCTGTCATAGTCTAGGCGAAGCCCTGCGCGGATCACTTCACCATCACCGTCACCATGCCGTCGTGCTGATGGAACTCTCCCTCGACAGTTTTCTAGATCAAGAGTTTGAGGGTCGTCATCGAGCTGAACATGTGCAGAACTCGGAGGTGCCGTACGTTCGGTGCTTGATCGGTCGGAACGAGAAGAAGTTCGACTACATCAACCGCGTTGTCAAACGCTTCCTCTTTCGGTCTATGAGGGTACGTGGACACACTCTCCCTCTCTTGTTGCTATTCATCTCCTAAATAGATCTTGCGCGAGCGTAGGAATTTTTTTGAAATTGCATGCTAAGTTTCCCAATAGTGGTATCAGAGCCAGGTCTATGCATAGATGATATGCACGAGTAGAACACAAAGAGTTGTGGGTGATGATTGTCATATTGTTTACCACCAATGTCTTATTTTCATTCAGCGGTATTGTTGGATGAAGCGGCCCAGACCAACCTTACATGACCACGTTCATGAGACCGGTTCCACCAACAGACATGCAACTAGTTTTGCATAAAGGTGGCTGGTGGGTGTCTGTTTCTCCTACTTTAGTTGAATCGAATTTGACTGCGGCTGGTCCTTGTTGAAGGTTAAAACAACAAACTTGATAAATCACCGTTGTGGTTTTGATGCGTAGGTAAGAACGTTTCTTGCTAGAAGCCCCTAGCAGTCACGTAAAACTTGCAAAAACAAAGTAGAGGACGTCTAACTTGTTTTTGCAGGGCATGTTGTGATGTGATATGGTCAAGACCTGATGTGATATACGTTATTGTATGAGATGATCATGTTTGTAAAAGTTACCAGCAACTGGCAGGAGCCTTATGGTTGTCGCTTTATTGTATGAAATGCAAACACCATGTAATTGCTTTGCTTTATCACTATGCGTTAGCGATAGTTGTAGAAGTAATAGTTGATGAGATGACCATGATGCAACGATGGAGATGAAGGTGTCGAGCCGGTGACGATGGAGATCATGATAGTGCTTTGGAGATGGAGATCAAAAGCACAAGATGATGATGGCCATATCATGTCACATATTTTGATTGCATGTGATGTTTATCTATTATGCACCTTATTTTTTTACTACGGCGGTAGCATTATAAGATGGTCCCTTCACTAAATGTCAAGGTATAAGTGTTCTCCCTGCATATGCACCGTTGCGACAGTTCGTCATGCTGAGACATCACCTGATGATCGGGTGTCATAGGTTCCACGTTCACATACAACGGCTGCAAGACATTTTTGCACATGACGAATACTCAGGTTAAAGTTGACGAGCCTAGCGTGTAAAGACATGGCCTCAGAACACTAGAGCCGAAAGGTCGAACGTGAATCATATAGTAGATATGATCAACATTGAGATGTTCACCATTGAAGACTACTCCATCTCACGTGATGATCAAACATGGTTTAGTTCATTTGGATCACGTGATCATTTAGATGACTTGAGGGATGTCTATCTAAGTGGGAGTTCTTAAGTAATATGATCAATTAGACTCAATTTATCATGAACTTAGTCCTGATAGTTTTTGCATATTTGTGTTGTAGATCAATGTCCCGTGCTACCGTTCCCTTGAATTTTAATGTGTTCCTAGAGAAAGCTAACTTGAAAGATGATGCTAGAAACTACACGGACTGGGTCCGTGTCACGCCCAAGATGCGACTCTATCCTAAAGGAACTCGAAGGTCCCACCAAGGATAGAAGCGCATCTTGAAGACGCTTTTGCAAGGTGGATATCATTACATCAACATTACATAATAGATGGGGATACATACAAGGCATACAAATGCCGCAAGAATACATCAATAGATCAAACACAAGATCAACATCCGACTACGGATGAAACACAAACAGGAGCTTGAACGACATCCACCCTGCTAGCCCAGGCTGCCGACCTGGAACCTATCCCCTGATCGAAGAAGAAGCAGAAGAAGGACTCCAAAACAAATAACATCGCTCTCGCGTCATGATCATCGCAAAACCTGTACCTGCAACTGGTGTTGTAGTAATCTATGAGCCACGAGGACTCAGCAATCCCATTACCATGGGTATCAAGACTAGCAAAGCTTAATGGGAAAGGAATGGATAAGGTCGTGAGGTTGCAGCAGCGGCTAAGCAAGTATGGTGGCTAACTTACGCAAATAAGAGCGAGAAGAGAAGCAACGGAACGGTCGTGAAACTAGCAATGATCAAGAAGTGATCCTGAACTCCTACTTACGTCAAACATAACCCAGAAACCATGTTCACTTCCCGGACTCCGCCAAAAAGAGACCATCACGGTTACACACGTGGTTGATGTGTTTTAATTAAGTCAAGTGTCAAGTTCTCTACAACCGGATATTAACAAATTCCCATCTGCCACATAACCGCGGGCACGGCTTTCGAAAGATAATACCCTGCAGGGGTGTCCCAACATAGCCCATTATAAGCTCTCACGGTCAACGAAGGATATTCCTTCTCCTGGGAAGACCCGATCAGTCTCGGAATCCCGGTTACAAGACATTTCGACAATGGTAAAACAAGACCAGCAAAGCCGCCCAATATGCCGACAATCCCAATAGGAGCTGCACATATCGTGTTCTCAGGGCAACACCGGATGAGACATCCTACGAGTAAAACAAGACCTCGAGTTTCCATGAGGGGGCCCCGCAGTCTACTCAGTTCGGACCAGCACTTAGAGAAGCACTGGCCCGGGGGGTAAAATAAAGATGACCCTCAAGAGCGCGACTCCCAAGGGAAAAAGGCTAGGTGAGGCAAATGTAAAACCAAGATTGGGCCTTGCTGGAAGAGTTTTATTCAAAGCGAACTATCAAGGGGGTCCCATAAATCACCCAACCGCATAAGGGACGCAAAATCAAGGAACATAACACCGGTATGACGGAAACTAGGGCGGCAAGAGTGGAAAAAAACACCAGGCATAAGGCCGAGCCTTCCACCCTTTACCAAGTATATAGATGCATTAATAATATGAGAGATATTGTGATATCCCAACATAAACATAAACCAACATGGAGCAATCTTCATCTTCAGCTGCAACTAGCAACGCTATAAGAGGGGCTGAGCAAAAGCGGTAACATAGCCAAACAATGGTTTGCTAGGAACGGTGACAAAGGTTAGAGGTGGTTTCATGGCAATTTGGGAGGCCTGAAGAGCAAGTGAATAGGTAGCGCAGCATAGCGATAGAACGAAGCAACTAGCATAACAATGATAGTAATGAGATCCAAGGTGACGGTCATCTTGCCTGAAATCCCGCTAGGAAGAAGAACGAGTCCATGAAGAAGATGAAGCCACGAAGACGAACGAAACCTCACGATCGCTACGACACGGGAACTATCGAGAAGAAGCACAACAACAAGGTAAACACACAACACATAACAAGGCATGATGCACAACCAAGCATGATGCATGACAAAGCTACAAGAAGCTACTCATGGCAAGAGATGATGCATACAAGAGCAACACATCAAAGCAAGTTTAAATGAGGCCGGAAACAACATATAACAATTCAAGTAAGTCCTCATATGCAAAATTCGAAATTGGTCCGGATCTGAATAACCTTATGTTCAAGTTGTTAAACAGCAAGTTAAAAATGCACCAAGATGATCTACACGAAATTCTAGTCAAGTTACATATAAAGTTCATTAGATTCGGAGCTACGGCCTAAAAGATATGAGCAAAACAAGTTAAACATATCACTGATGCAAAATGCATTCGAACATCAAGAAAACGCCTCAAAATAAGTATGCAACAAGGGAATATAAAACTACATGCAAAACTAAGCAAGTTTCATATAGAGCATGCTCAAAACGGAGCAACGGTGCAACACATACACTCCAAACAAGATATAGCAACAATCTGTCCAAAACAGTAACTAGGCATCTAGAAAGCATCAAAACAATATGCTACAACAACTCAACATGAAAAAAAAAGGAATGGACATGATGTACAGGTAAATCATTACAAAACATGAACACTGAGCTATCTCCAGAAATCACTACAACATGCTCAAAAGGACATGGCAAGATTGCAAATAATAACAGATTCACAGACTTGGCAGAAATCACTGGACATGGCAGAAGTAACATCAGGTTGCAAAGTTTAGAGCTATCGAACAACATGCTACAGGAACTTATCATGGCAACCAAGGGCATGGCATGAATCTACTAATTGCATAAAACAAAAGTTCCTTACTGATCACGAGCCAAAAAGGCACAAAAAATATGATGGCACCCAGGTAAACATAGCAAGTTTCATAAACAGATTCAGACTTGGAAGAAAAACAGAGCATGGCAGAAATAACGATAAGTAGGCATGTTGGTGAGCTTGAACCACTCACCACAGAGAATTACATGGCATGGAAAGGTAACCAACAGTAATAAGGCATTATTATGAAGCGAAGCATGGCAAGAGCAAGTTCATAGGTTGCATGGATCACTAGTAACAACCATGGCAAAATTGATTAACATGTAAACAATCTGCCAGGAACATTTTATAGCAAAATTAGAGCAAGATTAAGACATGCTAGAGCACTTAATAATTGCAAACATCAGACTCAGACTTAGCAGAAATGACCAAGTCACAGAAATCAGCAACATCATGGAGGCTACTTTGCATGCTTGTGCTAGTCACCACATAGATCACAAAACTACAAGACAAGCACCACTGTAAAGATGGCATGACGTAGTTCAAAAAAATGTAGAGCTCATGCTCATAGGATGAACACACAAAATGCAATGAAAAAGACAAATCACCAAGTTCTAATAACAGACAGCAGTTAACATCATATAGCACTCTTGCAACGATAATTTAGGCATCAATATGAACTCAAACAGACATGGCATAATGGAATAAAATGAATAGCATCTCATGACGAACATTTTGACATATTATACATGCAAAACGGAGCAGTACACGCAAAGATACAAGGTACACAAGATGCATGCATGATGTGGAAAAACTGGGGACTTAGTGGAATTACAACCTCGCAGAAAACGGGACGAAGCCATGCGGGATGGAGGGGTCCGGGACGGAGGGGCCGTTTGGATGGTTGAACTGGTGGGTCTGGTCCACCTAACCAGATCTGGCGAGGACGACGGTGCCGGCGAGCTCCGACGAGCAGAGGTGGCGCGCAAGGCGGCGGTGGCGTCCGGGGGGCGAGGCGCGGTCGCCGGGTGCCTCGAGCGCGGCGGGGCGGCAGAGGTCCGACGGGGAAGGCGCGGGTCGCCAGCGGCGCATGGGATGGGCGGCGACCTCCGGTGAGTGCGGCGGCGGGCGCGATCGCCAGCGCGGGGCGGCGCGAGATCGCCGGCGGCGGAGGCGCGGCGACGGAGCAAAGGGAGCCGAGCGGCGCAGGGGCGCGGGGGAGCTCGGGCCCGGGGCGGGCCTGCCGCGGGTTTGGGCGGGCCGGTGGCGGTTGGCGGCGGAGAAGCCCATGTGGCGCCCTCTGTGTTGGACGGGACGGCAGGGCTGCCCACTGGGGTGGCGCCATGTGGCGGCGGCGAGGTGGAGGCGCGGGAGGAGGACAAGTGGCAGCGGCGGAGCGGACCGGCGCTGAAAATGAGGGTGGCGGCGGGACAGGTGATAGACTAGGGTTTTGGACCCGAAAATGGAGGGGGAGGGGACGTATATATAGGCATAGGGAGCTAGGAGTGTCCAAATGAGGCACGGTTTTTGCCCACACGATCGTGATCGAACGACCGAGAGCATGGAGGTGGTTAGGATGGGCTAGTGGGCTGTGGTGAAGGGGGGCTGGGCTGCAAAGAGAGAGGGGTTTTCGGGCTACGCGGTTAACCGTTGGGGCATCAAACGACCTCCAAATGGAACGAAATTTGACGGGCGGTCTGTCGGTGCTATACCAAGGCCACTCGGCAAATCTCGACCCATTCAGAGAATGTTTTTCTCCCACTCACAAAACAAGGTCTGAGAGGGGTGACGGGCTGGTGCGAGAGTGTCAGATCGCGAAACGGACAACGGGGAAAAGGACCGGATGCAATTTTGAAAAACATGATGATGCAATGCAGATGATGACATGGCAAAATGCAACACGCAAGCAAATGACATGGCAACAACGACGAATAACTGGAAGACACCTGGCGCATCGGATCCAGGGCGTTACAGTCCGTAACTTGAGGATTATCCTCACTGCTGCACAGAAGAATTATGTCCTTGATGCACCGCTAGCTGAAAGGCCTGCTTCAGGAGCAGATGCTGATGTTATGAACGTATGGCAAGCTTGATCTGATGACTACTCGATAGTTCAGTGTGCCATGCTTTATGGCTTAGAATCGGGACTTCAAAGACGTTTTGAACATCATGGACCATATGAGATGTTCCAGGAGTTGAACTTAATATTTCAAGCAAATGCCCGAGTTGAGAGATATGAAGTCTCCAACAAGTTCTATAGCTGCAAGATGGAGGAGAACATTTCTGTCAGTGAACACATACTCAAAATATCTGGGTATCATACCCACTTGACTCAGCTGGGAGTTAATCCTCCAGATGATAGTGTTATTGCTAGAGTTCTTCAATAACTGCCACTAAGCTACAACGGCTTCATGATAAACTATAATATGCAATGGATGGAAAAGACAATTCCCGAGCTCTTCACAATGCTCAAAGCTGCAGAGGTAGAAATCAAGAAGGAGCATCAAGTGTTGATGGTTAACAAGTCCACTAGTTTCAAGAATAAAGGCAAAGGAAAGAAAGGGAACTTCATGAAGAATGGCAAGCAAGTTGCCACTCCCACGAAGAAGCCCAAGTTTGGACCTAAGCCTGAAACTGAGTGCTTCTACTGCAAAGGGATTGGTCACTCGAAGTGGAACTGCCCCAAGTATTTGGCGGATAAGAAGGATGGCAAAGTGAACAATGGTATATTTGATATACATGTTATTGATGTGTACATTATTAATGCTCGTAGTAGTGCCTGGGTATTTGATACCAGTTCGGTTGCTCATATTTGTAACTCGAAATAGGGGCTACGGATTAAACGAAGATTGGCTAAGGACGGGCTGACGATGCACGTCGGGAATGGTTCCAAGGTCGATGTGATCGCCGTCGGCATGCTACCTCTACATCTACCTTCGGGATCAGTTTTAGACCTGAATAATTGTTATTTGGTGCCAGCGTTGAGCATGAACATTATATCTGGATCTTTTTTAATGTGAGACGGTTATTCATTTAAATAAGAGAATAATGGTTGTTCTATTTATATGAGTAATATCTTTTATGGTCATGCACCCTTGAAGAGTGGTCTATTTTTGTTGAATCTCGATCGTGGTGATACACATATTCATAATATTGATGCCAAAAGATGCAAAGTTGATAATGATAGTGCAACATATTTGTGGCACTGCCGTTTAGGTCATATTGGTGTAAAGCACATGAAGAAACTCCATGCGGGTGGACTTTTGAAATCACTTGATTATGAATTATTTGATCCTGGCTAACCATGCCTTATGGGCAAGATAACTAAAACTCCGTTCTCCGGAACAATGGAGTGAGCCACTGACTTATTAGAAATTATACATACCGATGTATGTGGTCCGATGAGTGTTGAGGCTCAAAGGGGGTATCGTTATTTTCTGACCTTCACAGATGATTTCAGCAGATATGGGTACATCTACTTGATGAAACACAAGACTGAAACATTTAAAAAGTTCAAAGAATTTCAGAGTGAAGTGGGGAATCATTGTAACAAGAAAATAAAGTTTTTACGATCTGATCGCGGAGGCAAATATTTAAGTTACGAGTTTGGCCTTCACTTAAAACAATGTGGAATAGTTTCACAACTCACGCCACCTGGAACACCACAGAGTAATGGTGTGTACGAACGTCGTAACCATACTTTATTAGATATGGTGCGATCTATGATGTCTCTTACCGATTTACCACTATCGTTTTGGGGTTATGCATTAGAGACAGCTGCATTCACGTTTAATAGGGCACCGTCTAAATCCGTTGAGACGACACCGTATGAACTGTGGTTTGGCAAGAAACCTAAGCTGTCATTTCTTAAAGTTTGGGGTTGCGATGCTTATGTGAAAAAGCTTCAGCCTGATAAGCTCGAACCCAAATCGGAGAAGTGCGTTCCATAGGATGCCCAAAAGAAACTTTTGGGTACACCATCTATCACAGATCCGAAGGCAATATCTTTGTTGCTAAGAATGGATCATTTCTAGAGAAGGAGTTTCTCTCGAAAGAAGTGAGTGGGAGGAAAGTAGAACTTGATGAGGTAATTGTACCTTCTCTCGAATTGGAAAGTAGCTCATCACAAAACACCGTTCCCGTGATGCCTACGCCAACAAGAGAGGAAGCTAATGATAATGATCATGAAACTTCAGATCTAGTTACTACCGAACCTTGTAGGTCAACCAGAGCACGTTCCGCACCAGAGTGGTATGGTAATCCTGTTCTGGAAGTCATGTTACTAGACCATGACGAACCTATGAACTATGAAGAAGCGACGATGAGCCCAGATTTCGATAAATGGCTTGGGGCCATGGAATCTGAGATATGATCCATGTATGAGAACAAAGTGTGGACTTTGGTTGACTTGCCCGATGATCGGCGAGCCATAGAGAATAAATGGATCTTCAAGAAGAAGACTGACGCTGATGGTAATGTTACTGTCTATAAAGCTCGACTTGTCGTGAAAGGTTTTCGACAAGTTCAAGGAGTTGACTACGATGAGACCTTCTCACACGTAGCGATGCTTAAGTCTGTCTAAATCATGTTAGCAATTGCCGCATTTTATGATTATGAAATCTGCCAAATGGACATAAAAAATGCATTCCTTAATGGATTTTTGAAGAAGAGTTGTATATGATGCAACCAGAAGGTTTTGTTGATCGTAAAGGTCCTAACAAAGTGTGCAAGCTCCAGTGATCCATTTATGGACTGGGGCAAGCATCTCGGAGTTGAAATATACGCTTTTATGAGGTGATCAAAGCATATGGCTTTATACAGACTTTCGGAGAAGCCTGTATTTACAAGAAAGTGAGTGGGAGCTCTCTAGCATTTCTAATATTATATGTGGATGGCATATTGTTGATTGGAAATGATATATAATTTGTAGATAGCATACAAGGATACTTGAATAAGAGTTTTTCAATGAAAGACCTCGGTGAAGCTGCTTATATATTGGGCATCAAGATCTATAGAGATAGATCAAGACGCTTAATTAGACTTTCACAAAGCACATACCTTGATAAAGTTTTGAAGAAGTTCAAAATGGATCAGTCAAAGAAAGGGTTCTTGCCTGTGTTACAAGGTGTGAAGTTGAGTCAGACTCAATACCCGACCACTGCATAATATAGAGAGGAAATGAAAGTCATTCCCTATGCCTCAGCCATAGGTTCTATCATGTATGCAATGTTGTGTACGAGACCTGATGTGTGCCTTGCTATAAGTCTAGCTAGGAGGTACCGAAGTAATCCGGGAGTGGATCACTGGACAGCGGTCAAGAACATACTGAAGTACCTAAAAAGGACTAAGGATATGTTTCTCATTTATGGAGGTGACAAAGAGCTCGTTGTAAATGGTTACGTCGATGCTAGCTTTTACACTGATCCAGATGAATCTAAGTCACAAACTGGATACGTATTTATATTGAATGGTGGAGCTGTCAGTTGGTGCAGTTCCAAGCAAAGCGTCGTGGTGGGACCAACGTGTGAAGCAGAGTACATAGCTTCTTCGGAAGCAATAAATGAAGGAGTCTGGATGAAGGAGTTCATATCCGATCTAGGTGTAATACCTAGTGCATCGGGTCCAATGAAAATATTTTGTGACAATACTGGAGCAATAGCCTTGGCGAAGGAATCCAGATTTCACAAAAGAACCAAACACATCAAGAGATGCTTCAACTCCATATGTGATCAAGTCAAGGAGGGAGACATAGAGATTTGCAAAATACCTACGGATCTGAATGTGGAAGATCCGTTGACTAAGCCTCTTCCACGAGCAAAACATGATCAACACCAAGACTCCATGGGTGTTAGAATCATTACAATGTAATCTAGATTATTGAGTCGAGTGCAAGTGGGAGAGTGAAGGAAATATGCCCAGAGGCAATAATAAAGTTGTTATTTATATTTCCTTATATCATGATAAATGTTTCTTATTCATGCTAGAATTGTATTAGCCGAAAACTTGATACATGTGTGGATACATAGACGAAATACAGTGTCCCTAGTAAGCCTCTACTAGACTAGCTCGTTAATCAAAGATGGGTAAGTTTCCTAACCATAGACATGTGTTTTAGTTTGATGAACGGGATCACAGCATTGGGAGAATGATGTGATGGACATGACCCGTCCGTTTGCTTCGCATATTGATCGTTCAGTTTTATTGCCATAGCTTTCTTCATGTCATATACATATTCCTTTTACTATGAGATTATGCAACTCCCGGATACCAAAGGAATACATTGTGTGCTATCAAATGTCACAACGTAACTGGGTGATTATAAAGATGCTCTACAGGTATCTCAGAAGGTGTTTGTTGGGTTAGCATAGATCGGGTTAGGATTTGTCACTCTGAGTATCGAAGAGGTATCTCTGGGCCCTCTCAGTAATGCACATCATAATAAGCCTTGCAAGCAATGTGACTAATGATTTATTTGTGGGATGATGTATTACGGAACGAGTAAAGAGATTTGCCAGTAATGAGATTGAACTAGGTATGAAGATACCGACGATTGAATCTCAGGAAAGTAACATGCCGATGACAAAGGGAAGAACGTATGTGGTCATTACAGTACGACCGATAAAGATCTTCGTAGAATTTTTAGAAACCAATATGATCGTCCAAGTTCCACTATTGATTATTGACCGGAGAGGTGTCTCGGTCATGACAACATAGTTCGCGAACCCGTATGGTCCACACGCTTAACGTTCGATGACAATTTTGTATTATATGAGTTATGTGATTTGATGACAGAATTTTGTTCGGATTCCCAGATGAGATCACCGACATGACGAGGAGTCCCAAAATGGTGGAGAGGTAAAGATTGATATATAGGACGATGGTATTCGGACATCGGAAGTGTTCCGGGGGTACCGGGTATATATCGGGTCACCCGAAGGGGTTCCGGACATCCCCCCAGCAACTACATGGGCCTAATGGGCGAAGAGTGGGACAGACCAGCCCCTAAGGGGCTGGTGCGCCCCATGTAGGCCGAAATAGTGGGAAGGAAAGAGGAGAAGAGAGAAAGGAAGGGGAGGGATTCGGCCTCCCCTTCCTTTTGTCCCCCCTCCTCCTTCCTTCCCCCTCCAGGCATTATGGTAAGGGGGGCGAATAGGATTAGGGCCCAAGTAGAATTCCTCCTACTTGGGTGCCCCCTTGGCTGCCCCCTCTCCTTCCCTCCTATATATATGAGGGGGGAGGCACCTAGAACACACAACAACATTTGTTAGCCTTGTGCGGTGCCTCCCTCCATAGTGTACGCCTCCGGTCATATTCACATAGTGCTTAGGCGAAGCCCTGCGGGGATCATTTCACCATCACCATCACCTGCCGTCGTGCTGACGAAACTCTCCCTCGACACTTTGCTGGATCAAGAGTTCGAGGGACGTTATCAAGCTGAACATGTGCAGAACTCGGAGGTGCCGTACGTTCGGTGCTTCATCGGTCGAAACGAGAAGAAGTTCGACTACATCAACCGCGTTGTCCAACGCTGCCGCTTTTGATCTACGAGGTTACATGGACACACTCTCCCCCTCTTGTTGCTATGCATCTCCTAGATAGATATTGCGTGAGCATAGGAATTTTTTTGAAATTGCATGCTACGTTTCCCAATAGATGCCGGGGAGCAGCGATGTCCTCACCGTGGTGAGGGGCACCAAGGACGTACTCATGGCCCTGAGGCTCGCTTACAAGGCCGCAGCGGCCGCATGACCGAACTCGGAGGACGCTGCGGAGACCCCGGAAGCCGGACCGGCGAAGAAGAAGCAGTTGTTCTCCCAAGACCGGGCGGAAACGAAGCACGTGTTCATCGACGACGGGTGCTCTGGTCCCACCTTCACCATAGGCACTGGCCTCTCCCCGAACCAGGAGGAGGCGCTGGTGAGTTTCCTCTGCGCGAACATGGATGTGTTTGCATCGGAAGCAATGGATCTAGTCGGCATCCCACAAGATGTGATTGAGCATGACTTGATGGTGTGCCCCGATGCACGCCCAGTGAAGAAGAAGCCACGGTGACAAACCCCGGAGAAGCAGTCGTTCATCGTCCAGGAGACCCACAAGCTGCAACTGTCGGTGTTATCTGGGAGGTGCGGCACCCGGATTGGCTAGCGAACCCTTTTATCGTCCCCAAGAAGGGCGGGAAAGGGCACATGTGCGTCGACTTCACGAGCCTCAACAAAGCTTGTCCTCAGGACCCCTTCCCTCTTCCGCGCATCGACCAGATCATCGACTCCACCGCCGAGTGTGACTTGCTCTGCTTCCTGGACGCCTTCTCGGGCTACCATCAAATCAAGATAGCGGTGCACGATGTCGAGAAGACGGCTTTCCTGACCCCGTGCGGGGTGTACTACTGCACCTGCATGCTGTTCGGGCTGCGCAATGCCGACGCAACCTTCCAACGACTGATGCACATCGCCCTGGGCTGGCAGCTCGGGAGGAACGCAGAGGCGTAAGTCGACGACATAGTGGTCAACTCTCAGGAGGCGAGAACTCTTGTCGAAGACTTGGAAGACACATTCGCCAACCTGCGCAAGGTAAACTTGCGGGTCAACCCGAAGAAGTGCATGTTCGGTGTCCCGTCCGGCAAGCTGTTGGGTTTCATGGTGTCGCACAAAGGGATCGAGGCTAACCCAGAGACGGTCAAAGCGATAGAAAGGATGATCCCGCCTCAGACCCTCAAGGAGATGCAGAAGCTCGCGGGCTGCGTTACTTCTCTAGGGCATTTCATCTCCAAGCTGGGCGAGCACGCCCCCCCCCCTTCTTCAAGCTGGTGAAGAAGAATGGCCTATTTGAGTGTACTCCAGAGACCGAGACGGCCTTCCAAGACCTCAAGAGATACCTCACCAGCCCGTCGGTGATGGTGGCACCTCGCCCTCTTGAGCCCCTGGTGCTTTACCTAGCCGCCACACCCCACTCGGCCAGTGCGGCGCTCGTGGTGGTCCGGGAAGAGCGCGCGGGTGTGAACGTGAGGCACGGCATCCCGCGCCCGACCGCGCCGTCACCACCCCGGGACAGCACTCCTGAGGCCCCGGCTGCCTTGCTGGAAGACAAGGCTCCCGAGGACGCCTCATCGCAAGAAGGGCAGAACGCTGTCGACGCCCCCTCCCTCATCGAGCATCCCGTGTACTTCGTCAGCACGGTGTTGCGTGACACGCGCGCACGCTACCCCATGCCACAGAAGCTCCTGCTCGCGCTCCTTGTTGCCTCCAGGAAGCTGCGCCACTACTTCTAGGGCCACCCTATTAAGTTTGTCTCTGCATACCCCCTGGAGAAGGTGCTTCGGAGCCCCAACGCCACAAGAAGGGTTGCTGACTGGAACATCGAGCTGCACGCATTCCAGCTGGAGTTCAGCACCACCAGAGTCATCAAAGGCGCGACCCTTGCTGACTTCATGGCAAAGTGAACCGACGTTGCCAACCGAGGGGTGGTGAGGACCATTCCCTCACTCCCTAAGACGAGGCACCAGGTGGTTGGGTCATGTACTTCGATGGCGCATTCACGCGTCAGGGCGCAGGGGCTGGAGCTGTGCTCATCTCACCTACCCAGGACATGCTCTACTACGCCGTGCAACTCTGCTTTCAGCATGGCGAAAAGGTCTCCAACAACATCACCGAGTACGAGGGTCTACCCACTGGCATCAGGGCTGCGACGGCTCTGGGGGTCAGGCGCCTCACCATCAAGGGTGACTCCCAACTCCTCGTCAACGTCTTCAACAAGGCGTACAAGCCAAAGGATGAGCACATGGAAGCATACCTTGAACAGGTACGCAAAATTGAGTAACGATTCTTGGGCTTGGAATTGCAGCACATACCACGTGGCACGAACAAGGAGCCAGACGACATCGCCAAGAGGGCGTGCAAGCACGACCCCCAGAAGCTTGGCATCTTCGAGGAGCGGCTCTTCAAGCCGTCGGTGGCTCCCCGCTGCAGGACCAGCGCTGCCTCGGGAGGAGCCGCCCATGGCACCCTCCTCGAGTGCCCCAACCTGCGGCCTAACCTCGGGGGTCTTCCTGCTCCTTGCGCTCAAGCCTCGGGAGGGGTGCTGGACCGAGGAATTCAAGGCGTACCTGCTCCCAGGCACCTTGCCAGAGAAGGAGGAAGACGCAGAACGCGTGGCCCGCCAGGCCACCGCGTACTACATCCGGGATGGCGAGCTCTACCGAAGGCGCACAAACGACGTCTCCTTGCGATGCATCTCCAAGGAGCAGGGGTGCGAGTTGTTGGCCGACATCCACAACAGGGACTACGGGCATCACTCCTCATCGCGTAGCCTCGTAGGCAAGGCGTTCCGCGGCGGGTTCTATTGGCCGCTGGTGAGATCTTGCGAGGCATGTCAGTTCCATGCCAAGCAGATCCACCAGCCCACTCAGGGCCTCCAGACCATCCCGCTCTCGTGGCCATTCGTGGTCTGGGGGCTGGACATCCTGGGCACGTTCCCTTGAGCGCCCGGTGCTACCGCTACCTCTACGTCGCCATCGACAAGTTCACCAAGTGGGCGGAAGTGGAGGCCGTGAGCACCATCCCAGCTGTCTTGGCCTTCAAGTTTGTCAAGGGCCTCGTGAGCCGTTTCAGGGTCGCCAACCGTATCATCACTGACAATGGCTCTCAGTTCACGAGCAAACTTTTCAAAACATATTTTGCTAACCTTGCAACATAGATATGCTATGCTTTGGTGGCACACGCATGGAGCAATGGCCAGGCCGAGCGCGCCAACGCAGTGGTCCTGAGGGGCCTGAAGGCAAGGAGCTTCAAGAACAAACTCGAGGCCTGTGGCAGGGGCTGGCTCTGTGAGCTCCAGTCTGTGTTGTGGTCCATCCGCACCACCGCGACCAAGCCCATGGGCGAGACCCCGTTCTTCCTCGTCTACAGAGCTAAGGCGGTCCTCCCTCACAAGGTCAAACATGCCTCCCCGTGGGTCTTAGCATTTGATGAGGCACGCCGGGACGCCTCGCGGGGGATGGACCTCGTGCTAGGAGAGGAGCATCGCCACCAAGCCTCGCTCTATGCAGCGAGGTACCAGCAGGCGCTGCGGCGGTATCACTGCCGTAGCATCCGCTCCAGGACCCTCGAGGTTGGCGACCTCGTCCTGAGGCGAGTGCTCTCCAGGGAGGGGCTTCACAAGCTCTCGCCTATGTGGGAAGGCCCGTTCAGGATCGCCCGCATCCCCAGGCCTGGCGCTGCGCACCTGGAGACGCGGGACGGGATCCCCATCCAGAATGCCTGGTACATCCAGCATCTTCGGATGTTCTATCCGTGATCAAGGTCTCCGCTCGTGACACCGTCACGTAATAATGAGTTGGGGTTGTACACGCCCCGGAGTCTCCTGAGTGCCTCCCCTGGGCCACACGGGGGCTCCCACCCACGTCCTAGCTAGTGGAGGCCCCATGGTCTGTGCTGGTGGGAAAACAAGAAGACTAGTGTAGGTACCGGACGCGACTCTTCTTTCGCTTGCTTTCCATAGCTGGTTTGCTACTTCTTGAATGGGAATTTGAGGTTTTCACGTCTCCTTTTCAAGAGGGTTGGGAATTATTTTTTCTCCTCACAGTGTTCACTCTTCCAGACCTCGCCTTTGGGAGAACGACAGTTGCCCATCGCTCTTCCTCACGTGTCTCGCGCGTGGGGGCTGGGTATGGTGTGTGCGCTCGAGTTCGCCCACGAACACACCTCGCTAAAGCCTCAGTGTCCTGGCCTTTGGCCCCTTTTTCCTCGCGCGACGGTCTCAAACAAGCTTACACGGCCTCTTGAGTTTATGCCTCCGGGTGTCGCGACATGACGTGCTAGTGGCGACCAGCTCACGCTCAGGGGCTCGCGCGAGGTGAGGCACCCCCGGAGGTCGGACCTCTGGAGGTCTCATAACCCTACAGCCACAAGGTGCCTCCTAAGGCTCGACGACTCTCAAATCTTCAGGAAGGAAACCCTTGGAGAACCTACCCGGAATAAGAGGCATGCTCTCATGGCAAGGGAGTCTACCACAAGCATATTAAGCTAAGTCACCCCAATCACAATCAGCAGCAACACGGATATCATGATGCAATATGAAAATGATAACTTAATGGCCCAAGCGCCATGGTTCATTACATGCCGCGACAGGGCCTTCTACCTTTTTTTCAATGCAGGAGAAAGAAAGAAACAAAAGCAAGCCGCGCGACTACAGCGGCTCCTGAGGCCTGGCTCTCGCAGTGCCCGAGCTCAGTCGCAGTCTTCCTCCTACTTCACCGGGGTGCGCCGGCGAGGCAGCTCGTCTCCCTCTCCGGTCCGAGCCCAACGGCGTGGCGGCTCATCATAGTCACCGTCGCTCGTGCTCTCCCCAGAAGAGGAGCTTTCGCTGCTGGAGGTGGTGTGACCGTCGCCCAGGGCAAGCTCACCACCGGCGATGGTGCCGCCTCCCCGGTCGTCGTCGTCGTCATCGCTGTCGCTCTTCGAGCAGCACCCCAGACACCATCCGTCTTCCCCAAAGACCCTAACATAGAGGGTCACGATGCCGTCTGATACGTCTCCAACGTATCTATAATTTATAAAGTATTCATGCCGTTATATTATCATTATTGGATGTTTTCCAATCATTTTATGAAAACTTTATATAATTTTTTGGATTATACAATTGACATAGTGCCCAGTGCCAGTTGCTGTTTTTTGCTTATTTTTTACATCGTAGAAAATCAATACCAAATGGAGTCCAAACGCAGCGAAACTTTTTGGAGATATTTTCTAGACTAAAAGACACCCGGTGGGCCAAAGAAGTACCAGAGGGGACCTCCGAGGAGAGCACAACGCACCAGGGCGCGCCTGGGGGCCCAGGCGCGCCCAAGTGGGTTGTGCGCACCTCGGTGGCCTCCCACACCGCATCTTCGCCCGATAAATTACCAAATATTCCAATAAAACCTGGGGGTAACCCTAGGTCGGAAGTTCCACTGCCGCAAGCCTCTGTAGACACGAAAAACCAATCTAGACCCTGTTCAGGCACCCTGCCGGAGGGGGAAATCATCATCGGTGGCCATCTTCATCATCCCGACGGCCACCATGATGAGAAGAGAGTAGTCCACCCTCGGGGCTGAGGTTTGTACCAGTAACTATGTGTTTAATATCTCTCTCTCTCTCTGTCGTGTTCTTGAGATGGCACGATATTGATGTATCGTGGGCTTTGTTAATATAGTTGGATCATATCGTGTTTTCCCCTCTCTATCTTGCTGTGATGAATTGAGTTTTTCCTTTGATATTTCGTTTTATTGGATTGAACACTTTTATGGATTTGAGAACACTTTATGTATGTATTGTTATGTACCCGTGGTGACAATGGGGTATGATATTGATTCACTTGATATATGTTTTGGCACTCAACTCGCGGATTCCCGAGGTGACATTAGGGTAATCTATGCATAGGGGTTGATGCACGTTCTTGTCTTTGTTTCTCCGATAGAAATCTTGGGGCACTCTTTGACGTTCTTTGTGTTGGATTGAGTATTATGAATCTGAAATTATTTGGTGTTATTTTAGCACGAACTATATGATAGATCAATCGGAAAGAATAACTTCGAGGTGGTTTCGTACTCTACAAACAATTTCTTCTTATGTTCTCCGCTACATAAGAACTTTGGAGTGATTCTTCATCGCACTTTGAGGGATGGTTATATGATCCAATTAGATTAGCATTGTTGAGAGATTGCACTAGCGAAAGTACAGACCCTATGCCTCATTTTAAAGCATTGGAATACCGATTGTGCTCAGTTTTATCTATTGCTACATTGCTATTTTTTATTGTCCCTATTACAAAAATCAATATCTACTATCATTACTATGCTTTTACTACCATCTCTTCGCCGAACTAGTACACTGAAAGTGCAACTATCCCTGGGAGGTTCTGGTAATTCCTAACAACATATAGCTCATTGAACTAATGCTATTTCAAGATGATCATTTCAGAAAGTTCAGTGATTGGCATGGCATGGACTAGGAATGTGGACCCCTCGAAATGCTAAAGAAACATATTGGCTCAAGCTCAAGAATCTACTTTTTCATTCTAGTGATCCAAGATCACATTGAGTCCATAGGAAAATCCAATACTATTAAAAGGGGATGAGGTGTTGCTTAATGCCTTGCTTGCTCAAAATGCTTAGTGATATGCTCCAAAATCCCTCAACCACTTTCTCATATCCACATATGTCCCAAACCAAAAGTCAAACTCGGCCCCACCGATTTGATCTATCCAGCGCCACCGAGTTCATTTGACATAGTCACTGCTAGAAACCCTAGCTAATCATTTCAATCTCACCGATAGGGATCTCGGTCTCACCGAGATGGGATTGCAAACTCTCTGTTTCCCTTCGTAACGTTTTGGTCCAACCGAGATGAGCGATCGGTCCCACCGAGTTCGCAATGCAAACTCTCTATTTCCTTGCGTAACATTTCGGTCTCACCGAAATGAGTGATTCGGTCCCACCAAATTTGCCTGACCAACTCTCGGTTTTCCTATTACAGAAATCGGTCCTACCGAGTTTATGTGATCGGTCTCACCGAGATTACATTATGCCCTAACGCTAATGACATCGGTCCCACCAAGTTGACATGTCGGTCCCACCGAAAAGCCTAATGTTCACATTTTGAACTAAATCGGTCTGACCGAGTTTCATGATTCGGTCTCACCGAGTTTGGTAAATTGTGTGTAACGGTTAAATTTTGTGTGGAGGCTATATATACCCCTCCACCCACTCTTCATTCGTGGAGAGAGCCATCAGAACGTGCCTACACTTCCAGCATACATTTTCTGAGAGAGAACCACCTACTCATGTGTTGAGACCAAGATATTCCATTCCATCCACAAGAATCTTGATCTCTAGCCTTCCCAAGTTGCTTTCCACTCAAATCATCTTTCCACCAAATCCAAATCTGTGAGAGAGAGTTGAGTGTTGGGGACACTATCATTTGAACACAAGAGCAAGGAGTTCATCATCAACACACCATCTATTACTTTTTGGAGAGTGGTGTCTCCTAGATTGGCTTGGTGTCACATGAGAGCCTTCGACAAGATTGTGGAGTTGAACCAAGGAGTTTGTATGGGTAAGGAGATCGCCTACTTTGTTAAGATCTACCCCAGTGAGGCAAGTCCTTCGTGGGCAATGGCCATGGTGGGATAGACAAGGTTGCTTCTTTGTGGACCCTTCGTGGGTGGAGCCCTCCATGGACTTGCGCAACCGTTACCCTTCGTGGGTTGAAGTCTCCATCAACGTGGATGTACGATAGCACCACCTATTGGAACCACGCCAAAAATCTCCGTGTCTACATTGTGTTTGCTCCCTCCAAACTCCTCCCTTTACCTTCATATGCAAATGTTTTACATTCTGCTGCAGTACTCTTAGATTTGCATGTGTAGGTTGTTTCCTTGACTTGTGCTAAGTTGCTAAAATCTACCAAGACTTAAATTGGGAAAATGCTAGATTTTTTTGGTCAGGTAGTCTAAATTTCGATCCTACAAGTGGTATAAGAGATTTGTTCTCCATTTGCCTTGATTTCCATAGCTTTTGGTGATCATAGCCTTGGTTTCACAACCTAGGAGAGTATGGCGTCTAGCGAGGGAAATTACCACCGTAGAGGTCCTTACTTTGATGCCACTAATTTTGCTAGTTGGTAGCATAAGATGAAAATGCATATTCTTGGACATAACCCCGCCGTTTGGGCTATTGTGTGTATTGGCTTACAAGGTGAATTCTATGATGGGAGAGAACCGAACTGTGAAGCTACCGCGGAAGAGTTGAAGATGCTTCAATACAATGCTAAAGCTTGCGATATCCTCTTCAACGGATTCTGCCCCGAAGATTCAACAAAATCAGTTGTCTTAAGAATGCAAAGGAAATTTGGGATACTTTGATTGATATGCACGAGGGTACCGACTCCGTCAAGGAATCCAAATTGGATGTGCTTCAAAGTCAACTTGACAAGTTCAAAATGAAGGATGGTGAAGGTGTCGCTGAAATGTACTCTAGGCTTGCTCTCATCACAAATGAGATTGCCGGCTTAAGAAGTGAAGAGATGACCGATAGATTCATCACCAAGAAGATCCTAAGAGCCTTGGATGGAAAATATGACACCGTGTGAACATTGATCCAAATGATGCCCAATTACAAAGATCTCAAGCCAACGGAAGTCATTTGAAGAATTCTTGCTCATGAGATGTCACTCAAGGATAAGGAAGAGCTTCACAACAAGTCAAGTGGTGCTTACAAAGCCTCATGTGATGCTCCTATATCATCAAGTGAGAAACAAACCTTCAATGAGCGTCAACAGGTTCTACAAGAGCAGAAGCAATGAAAGAAGTTCCAAGTCAAGGTCCTACAATGACAAAAGATCTTTTAGTCATGAGCGTAATTGCTACAATTGTGGAAGACCCGGACACTACTCCAATGAGTGTACGGCTCCCTACAAAAGAAGAGAAGATTCACCCAAAAGGAGAAGTAGAAGAGAAGAATCACCTCCAAGAGAGGGAAGGAGTAGAGGTGATCGTTATGAACGAAGAACCTCTGGGAGAAGCAAGGATTCGGAAAGGAAGGACAAATCATCAAAGAGCTACACAAAACAAAGACATCAAACTCATGTTGGTGAATGGGTATCCGGCTCCGACTCCGACCATCACTCTGAAAGAAGTTATCACCCTGACTCCGAATATACTCAAGATGAAGGTGTTGCCGGTCTAGCACTTGTGTCAACGAACTCCTACGACATATTTGACTCACAAATTGAAGGAATTGGAAGATGCTTCATGGCTAAAGGCCCAAAGGTATCACACCCCGAGTATGTTGATTTCAATAGTGATGAAGATGATTTGCTAGGTGATGATGATTTACTTGTTGACAACTCTAGTGATGAAAACTATGATTAAATTGCTATTAATCATGTTAATCAAGATAAAACGAATGATGATGATAAGAAGGAGATTGAGCGTCTAACTAAATAATGAAACACTCTTAAGTTAGCTAATGAAACTACCTTGGAATATCATCGAGAACTTTTAAAGACTCATGAGAAGCTATGCTCTGAAAAGCTCAACCTTGAGCAAGAGCATGGGTTCTTAAAAGCAATCAATGATGATCTTCGCAAGAAAAGTTCTTCTTACATTGCCAAGCGTTTACTCTTGTCTACTTACATGCCACAAGTAAAATCTAGCAACAAGAGTAAGAAAGATTCTTATTCTAGTAGTAACAATGATCATGTTAAATCCAATATTGTTGCTTCGAGTGGTTCTTTTGATTCCACTAATGATTCTCTTAGCCAAGTTACACTTGAGCAAGAAAATAGCTTATTGAAGGGAATTATAGAGAAAGGTGTTTACAAGAGTCTTGCCGGAAGTAAGCAATTTAAGGAAATTGTATGCAAGCAAGGAAGGCACCGGAAGAATCCAGGTGTTGGTTTTGAACGAAAGTTCAATTCCAATGGAGTTGAGTGGGAATAAGATCAATACCCCAAGAGGAAGTTTGTTCCTCAACAAGAGAAGTATGATCCTACTTCTTTCAAGGGGACACAAGCTCAAGATGATCTTCCACCACAATACCACAAGCAAAAAGGCAAGGACAAGCTTCAAGAACAGATTGATGCATTTGAAGAAGCTCCCAAGGCCTTGGTCAAGTGGGTTCCCAAGACTACATCAAGTACTACTTCATCAAGTACGACTACAAATCCAAGGATTCCCATCAAGTTGATGTGGGTCCCAAAGAAGAAGAAATAGAGAGTTCTTGAGGGTGACTCCGCCAACATACTTCACTCATATCATTTTGGTGAGGACAAGTGCAAACAACTTCCACATCTTGCACTAGTTCAAGGAGTCACAAACCCTCTTGTTGGTAAGACAACGGACAAGGTAACCTAATGCTTTCATGGACATCATCATGTATGAACTTCACTCTATGTCTATGGATATCCTTGTTTGTTCCTTGTGGGACTAACCTGTGTAGGTATTGAAAGTGCAACTCACTCCAATGGATGGCTCCAAATGATCTACATCAACATTGAGCATCCACATCTTCAACATCTACATGAAGTCATCATCGACAACAACCAAGGTTAGTTCATCCCTCTTAGGGGGGATATCACATCTAGGGGGAGCTTTACTCTAAAAATTGAGCTAAATCAACTCTAATGGTGTGAACACAACAATGCTTTATGTAAAAGTGGTAACCCCACTTGTGCTTAAATGATGAGTATGACCTATGATCAAATGTTCTCAATTGACTCCTAAGTCAATATACTCATATATAGATGACCTAGTCATCGCCAATTGCTTCATAGATGCTAGAGTGTTTGTGCATGCTTTGTCACATACTTCATTTGCCATTTTATTGTGTGAGCTTGTTGATCGCATATTTTACTCATTCGAGGACATCCATTTGTTGCTTTGAATGTTTGGCTCTTTTTCTTTTGCCAAATGGATGGACAAGAATGCCTAAGAACCTCCTCTAGCTATCTATGCTTTTCTCGTCTCAAACTCTACTCATGCTACATCACAAAGTTTGATCAAGTCAGATTCGAACACTCTATGTTCGGAGCACTCGGAGTCCCCGATTCGTCATAGACATAAACTTCCAAAATCTCTCTATGCATTTCGGTCTGACTGATTCATCCTTTTCAGTCTGACCGAGTTCACTGAGTTGATCTAGGTTTTCAATCTCGGTGCAACCGATTAGAACATTTCGGTCACACCGAGTTGCAGTAACCGCTTGCGATTCTGCATCTCGGTGCCACCGAGTTGTTCCACTCGGTCACACTGACAGTGTCAGGATACATATACCGACGGGTTGAATTTTGGTGTGTCCTGCTCTGTCGCCTTGGGTCTCCGGATCATCCTCTCATGCCAGCGACCTCCCACCGCTGGTCTCCGCCGCCGTCAACGGAATTCAACCCCGCCATTGCCGCCGTAGCGAACTCACCGCCGAACTAGGGTATGAGTTCGAAGCACTGTGCTGTTCCCTACTTCGATTCTTAGCACAAAGCAAATGCCATGTTCTTTAACATGTATGAGATCATCCTGTCCAGCAAGAGCATCCATTAGATTAGATTTGATTCGAAAATTTAGGGTTAGGTCTCTGCCGAACTCATCTCGGACCGACCGAGTTGTGGAAATCGGTCTCACCGATTTGGCGTAGGCCATTGCACTTGCATTTTCGTTCTGACCAAAAGTTGCAAATTAATGTGACTGAGTTCAACCCTTTGTGAAACCCTAGAAATCTCGAAGTCACCAAACTGTGACTCGGTCTGACCGATTTCACTAGTTTAGACTCCAAAAGTTGCTTCGGTGTCACCGAGTTTAACAAATCGGTAGCTCCGAAATGCTTTTTGTGGAAAACTAAAACTAAGTTTTTGACTCATTTGTTTTGCAAAAACTCTGCACTTTGTGATGATCATCCACTCTATCTCATCTACAACTATTCACAGGGTTTGCTGTCAGTTTGCTTTGCCAGTATGTCTGATCAGAGTGATAGCCAAAACAAGTCAAAAGAGGAAGTAAACATGAGTGAGGGCACTAGTCCCTCTAGCAGCTATGATGAGGGCAGCAGGAGCACTCCAAGAAATTTGGCCAAGGCAGCTACTAGGACAAGGAAGAAGAGGAACGCATACTCAGAGGATGAGGATTATGTCGCTGTTGAGGAAGAGGTTAGCTCCAAGAAAAGGGTTGTAAAGAAGGAGTTTGGCACAATTGCATTTACTAAGCGAGGTCTGAATAAGAAGGCACCTGCCAAGAGAGTTCCTATGTCAAAGGCCAGAGCCTCCACTCATGACACTTCCAAATCAATTGGAGGAGAGGCTTCTAGTGAGGGCAAGAAGATGAAGGAAAGGAAGAGAGGAAGATGGTGCAAGAAGGTGGATCCCATGGCAGAATTTGAGGGACACTCAGCTGATGAAGATGAAGAGGATGAAGAAGATGTTGCACCTGCATCAAAGTCTCAAAAGCTGATGGGGGATGCCATCAAGTCTGGGGCTACCCCTTCAAGGCCCAAGACTGCTCCCAAAGCTTCTACTCAAGCTCCAAAGACTTCAAAGCCCAAGAGGAGCACAAGAAATATTTCCAGCTACTAAAAAGAACAAGGCCCCAGTGCTTGAGATTGATGAAGAAGATGTTGAAGCCCAAGTTCTTAGGAATCTCAAACCCAAGATTCCAAATTATGATGATAGACATCGAGCGGCAGAAGACATGAACATCAGGAAGGATGCAGGTCTCAGACTTTGGAGACAATCTAATCCATATGCTGTGAGGAGAAGGACTACTGTAGATTACAGGTTCCACACCAAAGAGCAGCAGGATTTGTATGAGACCATCTTGCTTGATAAGAAGCCCATTGTTTGTGATATGAAGTGGGCAAATTTGGATTACATTGATGACAATGAAGATCATTTTCCAGGTGTGCATGAAAGTTTCAGATCATGTGTAGTCGACAAGTTTGTGGGTGATACGTCTCCAACGTATCTATAATTTTTTTATTGTTCCATGTTGTTATATTATCAATCTTGGATGTTTTATAATCATTTTATAGTCATTTTACATCATTTTTTTGTACTAACCTATTGACATAGTGCCAAGTGCCAGTTGCTGTTTTTTCCATGTTTTTTACATCGCAGGAAATCAATATCGGACGAAGTCCAAATGCCACGAAACTCCATGGAGATTTTTTATGGGCCAGAAGGAACACAACGGGCCCTGTTTGCACCTGGGGAGAGTCCCTAGGAGGGGACAACTCACCAGGGTGCACCAGGAGACCCAGGCGCGCCCTGGTGGGTTGTGCCCACCTCGGGTGCCCCCCGGACTGCCTCTTTGATCTATAAATACCCCAATATTACAAAAACCCTAGGGGAGTCGACGAAATATTCATCCAGCCGCCGTAGAGTCCAGAACCACCAGATCCAATCTAGACACCATCTCGGATGGGGTTCACCACCTCCATTGGTGCCTCTCTGATGATGTGTGAGTAGTTCTTTGTAGACCTTCGGGTCTGTAGTTAGTAGCTAGATGGCTTTCTCTCTCTCGCTGAATTCTCAATACAATGGTCTCTTGGAGATCCATATGATGTAACTCTTTTTGTGGTGTGTTTGTTGGGATCTGATGAACTTTGAGTTTATGATCAGTCATATCTTTTTATATCCATGAAAGTTATTTGAGTTTATTTGATCTCTTATATGCATGATCTCTTATAGCCTCGTATTTCTTCTCCGATATTTGGGTTTTGTTTGGCCAACTTGACCTATTTATCTTGCAACAGAAGAGGTGCCCGGTAGTGGGTTCGATCTTACGGTGCTTGATCCTAGTGACAAAAAGGGAAACAACACGTATGTATCGTTGCTACTAAGGATAAAAAGATGGGATCTATATCTATGCAATAGATAAACGGATCTTGTTTACATCATGTCATCGTTCTTATTGCATTACTCTGTTTTTCCATGAACTTAATACACTAGATGCATGCTGGATAGCGGTCAATGTGTGGAGTAATAGTAGTAGATGCAGGTAGGAGTCGGTCTACTAATCTTGGACGTGATGCCTATCTAATGATCATTTCCTGGATATCATCAAAATTATTTCAGGTTCTATCAATTGCCCAACAGTAATTTGTTTACCCACCATTTGCTATCTTTCTCGACAGAAGCCACTAGTGAAACCTACGGCACCCGGGTTTTCTTTATCATATATTTGCTTGCGATCTACTTTTCCTTTGCAGTTTTATTCAGATCTATTAAACAAAAAAATACTTTGCTGCACTTTATTTTATTTGCGATCTATTATTTCAATCGATTACCAATTTCTAGCATCGTTACCCGAAAGGGATTGACAACCCCTTTAACACGTCAGGTTGCGAGGTGTTGTTATTTGTGTGCAGGTGTTGTTTACATTCTGTTGCTTGGTTCTCCTACTGGTTCGATAACCTTGGTTTCCTCACTGAGGGAAATACCTACCATCGTTGTGCTGCATCATCCCTTCCTCCTTGGGGAAATACCGACGTAGTCCTAGCAGACAGGAGCTTTTCTGGCGCTATAGTCAGAGAGCAATCAGTGGGTCAGAAGCTGACCAAGTGGAATGATGAACTCATCATGCAATTCTACTCCACATCACACTTCTATCCTGATGGTAGAATTGTTTGGATGTCTGAGGGTACAAGGTACCAATCAACTGTTGATGAGTGGGCCAACTTGATAAATGCCCCTGAAGAGCATGAAGATGACTTGGATGTCTTTGCCAAGAAGAAGAAAGACCACAACTCAATGGCCAACATGTACAAAGAAATTCTAGATAAAGCCTTGGAAACACGTAAGCTTGGGTCTGTTCATTATTTGTTGTCTGGTTTGGCCAAAATCAATACTATCTTGAGGCATATCTTATTGCCCAAATCTGGAGATCACTAGATGATCAGAGGCCATTCTATCAACTTGATGTAATTGTTTGATGTGCCCCAAAAGTTTTAAAGTCATGAGCCTGATTGTGGAAACAATAAAGAGGACAGCTGCAGATCAGAAGAGATCATGTGGGTATGCTCCACATATTCAGGTGCTCATCAACTCCAAGATGGGCACATGCACCTTCTTGTTAGATGAGGAGCATCTACCCTTGAGACCAGACTTTGAGGACAACACTGTTGTCATGAATGAAGAAGATCCCACATATGTGCACGCACAAGAAAAGAGAGAGAAAGCTAAGGCTGATAAAGTTGCAAAGATGCCAAGTGTTGAAGAGGCATCTCAAGTGTTTCTCAAGACCAAACAAGATCAACTTCCGTATCTGATTCAAGAAACATTGAGGATAGAGAAGGGCTTAACCACCCTGACTCAAAACCAAGAGAGCTTGGAAAGGATCATTGAAACTAAGTTCTATGATCTTGATCTTAAAGTGACAGAGATGCAGACAGCAGTTGAGAAGCTCCAGAAAGATGATGAGGAGAGGAAAGGGCAGGCTACCACAAATGCCTTTCAAAGAGTGCCAAAGAGGTCAGAGTTCGGCTGTAGTGCCTATGGCTGACACTAGAGCTACTACATCAGCACCTGCAGCCACAGCATCAGTGCCACCTCCAGTTGCAACTCCACCAGCTCCATCAACCTCCACAGATGCATTCGTCCTTGGAGTCCTCTCAACACCACCTCCCGAAGATCAATCCTAGAGAGGCGCATAGCACTATGCATTTTCAAACTTTTTGGTAACTTGCTGCCAAAGGGGGAGAAATGTATAGATCATAGGCTTCGAGAGAGAGTGGTTTTGCCTCTTTTGTCTCTTTTTCCATTTGGTTGATACTTTTGTGTGCTTGCTTAATACTTTATGTTTATGTGTGTGAGATACTTGTATGATCATGTGTTTGATCATATCCTACATTAATGCTTGCGCTTGAATGATGTTATCTTTTATATCTCTTGTATGATCATTCACTTTGTCTTGGTGATGAGTGCATGTTTTTACTTTTTATCATTTTGAACGCTCCACCAAGATGTATGTGACATGGAAGGTAACCCATGATCCTAATCGATTGTGCATTTGCATTCAAAAGCAAATTTTATATAATGCACAAATTTAGGGGGAGCTCTTGCTTATCACATACTTCTCAAAGCGATGATGTATTTCAATCTTATTATCATTTGTCAAACCTTTGATCTCTATGTTGTCATCAATTACCAAAACGGGTGAGATTGAAAGTGCAACTATCCCTGGGTGGTTTTGGTAATTCCTAACAACATATAGCTCATTGAACTAATGTTATTTCAAGATGAACATTTTAGAAACTTCAATGATTGGCATGGCATGGACTAGGAATGTGTACCCCTCAAAATGCTAAGGACACATATTGGCTCAAGCTCAAGACTCTACTTTTTCATTTCAGTGATTCAAGATCACATTGAGTCCATAGGAAAAGCCAATACTATTAAAAGGGGATGATGTGTGCTTAATGGCTTGCTTGCTCAAAATGCTTAGTGATATGCTCCAAAAGCCCCCAACCACTTTCTCATATCCACATATGTCCCAAACCGAAAGTCAAAGTCGGCCCCACTGATTTGATCTATCTGGCGCCACCGAGTTCATCTGACATAGCCACTGCCAGAAACCCTAGTCATTTCGCTCTCTCCGATAGGGATCTCGGTCTCACTGAGATGGGATTGCAAACTCTCTGTTTCCCTTCGTAACGTTTCGGTCCAACTAAGATGAGCGATCAGTCCCACCGAGTTCGCAATACAAACTCTCTATTTCCCTTTCGTACTGTTTCGGTCTCACCGAAATGAGCGATGCAGTCCCACCGAGTTTGCCTGACCAACTCTTTGTTTGCATATTACAGAAATCGGTCCTACCGAGTACATGTGATCGGTCGCACCGAGATTATGTTATGCCCTAACCTTAATGAAATCGGTCCCACCGAGTTGACATGTCAGTCCCACCGAAAAGCCTAACGTTCACATTTTGAACTAAATCGGTGTGACCGAGTTTCATGATTTGGTCTCACCGAGTTTGGTAATTTGTGTGTAACGGTTAGATTTTGTGTGGAGGCTATATATACCCCTCCACCCACTCTTCATTCATGGGCAGAGCCATCACAACGTGCCTACACTTCCAGCATACATTTTCTGAGAGAGAACCACCTACTCATGTGTTGAAACCAAGATATTCCATTCCAACCACAAGAATCTTGATCTCTAGCCTTCCCAAGTTGCTCTCCTCTCAAATCATCTTTCCACCAAATCCACATCTGTGAGAGAGAGTTGAGTGTTGGGGAGACTATCATTTGAAGCACAAGAGCAAGGAGTTCATCATCGACACACCATCTATTACCTTTTGGAGAGTGGTGTCCCCTAGATTGGTTAGGTGTCACGTGGGAGTCTCTGACAAGATTATGGAGTTGAACCAAGGAGTTTGTACGTGCAAGGAGATTTCCTACTTCGTGAAGATCTACCCTAGTGTGGCAAGTCCTTCGTGGGCGATGACCATGGTGGGATAGACAAGGTTGCTTCTTCGTGGACCCTTCGTGGGTGGAGCCCTCCGTCGACTCGCGCAACTGTTACCCTCCGTGGGTTGAAGTCTCCATCAACGTGGATATACGATAGCACCACCTATCGGAACCACGCCAAAAATCTCCGTGTCTACATTGCGTTTGCTCCTTCCAAACTCCTCCCTTTACCTTCATATGCAAATGTTTGACATTCCGCTGCTATACTCTTAGATTTGCATGTGTAGGTTATTTTCTTGACTTATGCTAAGTTGCTAAAATCTGCCAAGACTTAAAATTGGGAAATGGCTAGATTTTTATTTGGTCAAGTAGTCTAATCACCCCCCTCTAGACATACTTTCGATCCTACATACACCTATACAAATTACCATTGTATTTGGTGTGTTGGGGACACAAGGGACTTTTCATTATTTGGTTGTAGGGTTGTTTGAGAGAGACTATCTTCATCCTATGCCTCGCACGGGTTGATAAACCTTAGGTCATCCACTTGAGGGAAAATTGCTACTATCCTACAAAACTCTACGCTTGGAGGCCCAACACGACTCTACAAGAACAAGTTGTGTAGTAGACACCAATCTCTTTTCTGGCGCCGTTGCCGGGGAGGTGAGTGCATGAAGGTATATCTTTAGATCTTGCAATTGAATCTTTTAGTTTCTTGTTTTATCACTAGTTTTGTTTGTAAAAAGAAAATTAAAATGGAATTGAGGTGGTCTCATATTATTCATCTTTATAATGTCTTTCATGAAAATGATGGAAAGGAAAATTGTGCTCAATTGATAGAGGAAGAATTCAATAAAATGTTTGACATAAATGATGAGAATGATTGCAATGTTGCTTGTATGAATTCTTTGAATATCCATGATGCTATTGATATGCAAAGCCATAAGCTTGGGGATGCTATATTTGATGAATATGATATTTTTAGTCCCCTAAGTTTTGATGAGAAAATTTATTGTGATGATTGCATGCCTCCTATGTATGATGATTATATTGATGAAAGTGGGTTTGGAAGAGTGTCAACTTTATGTGATGATGATCCCACTATTTTGGAGGGTGTTGAATCTTATGATAATAATTATGGAAGTGGATTTGGAGAGGTCATAACTTTATTTTGTGATGATTCCACTACTTCGGTAGAGGTTTCAATTGATTACTATGATAACAAAGTTGCTATATATGATGATTATGGTGATGACATGTATGCTATATTGAATTGTAACATCCCAAATTTCCAATTTGGAATGTTATACATAGATCATTCATGCATATCATATTTTTTGCTGCATTTCGTTTCGCGATCCTCGAAATCCTAAGCAACTCAAGGACCCTCGGAGAGAGTTGGGGATTTCCCTGTTTTCATATTTGAATTTTATCAAATATTGAAACGAGGATTATTTGTTTTAATTATTTTTCTCTCCGAAATATTTTGTATTCAAATATATGAGAGGAGATAATAAGACTTCTCCAAAATAAATGAAATATTGGAGGAAAAATATTAAAATCAAATGTTGGATTTTATTGGGAGTTTTGTCGCTATTTTATTTGAATTAGGAAAAATATGCGTTTTTCAAAATTGCATTTTAGGCCCAAATAAATGTTCACCTTGTCCGGCCTATTTTAGAGGACGGGGACAGTTTATTTTGGAATTTTTGGAGTCCGCTTAGTATTTCTTTTCTTACTTTTTTTGCACGTCGGAATTTTTTTTAAGTCTAACCGACTCCGGGCCATACCCGAGCGGGAATCCACCCGGGGGGGGCTTTATAAGCCGCGCCGGCCGAGCCCACCGCAGCCCAAACCAGCGCCGCCACCGCCCAAAACTCTAGCCCGCCCGATCCGCCGCCGCCTCGCCTCGCGCGCAACGCCGCCGCCACCCGCCGCTCGCACCGCCTTGCCGGAGCTGCCCCACCGCCGCCGCCGTCTCGCCGGACCTCGCAGGACCCGAGGTAGCCGCCTCAGTTTTCGTGAGAAAACCGTTTTGGTTTTTTTTCGAATCCCTAGATCCGGTTCGGTTTATTTTCAGTTTAGTTATTTAGCGAACGCCCGTTTTACATTCGTTTTATTGAACGGTTTTCACCGTTTGACCGCAGACAGCGAACGTTCGTTCGTTAGCCTGTTCGTCAATTTTTCTTTTTCTCGGATTTTTCCATGATTATTTTCGATCGTGATTTCAGATCCGATTTTCGTTTTAGTTTATCTTTTCGCTCGTTTATCGGAATCAGGCGATTCAAGCGCCTAGATCTTTGTCTCGAAATTCTCTTTATGTTTAACCAACTTGAACAAGATTTTGGTACTGTAAAATTTGACTTTAGTTCAGATTAGTAAACGGATCTTGTTTCTTTCACAGTTTGAGTTTAGTTGCTCCGTTTGATTTGATTCTTTTTGCAAACCGGAGTTCTTAAGTTGAACTTTTTGGTCAATTCTTCTTATTTGAGTTTTGCCCGTGCGTCTTTGCTTGATTGCTTATGTATGCTAATATTTGTTTGCGATAGAATTCCCGGAGTGCGAAGCGTGCTACTACGAGTCTCTAGGTTTTGCGGATCATCAGCAAGGCAAGTAACACTTTGATCATATCCCATTCATACCCAGTTTTTATGCATTAGTTTCACCCCAAACAATTGCATGGTTAGGATCTGAATTAAATTGTGGGTTGGGAAGTAGCTGAGGTAGTACCTATTCACCCGTTTATTATCAAACCATGGGAGTTACTTCTACGTTATGATTATATTCCTATGCTATGCTCGTAGACGTGGATTGGGTTTGCGTGTATCCATCACAGATGTGAGATTGTTAATTAAGGGTTAAACTTAAGGTGGCAACTTAAATACACATCTGGGTGGATTGAGGCACCTGGGGAACCCAGTGATTGCCTGTATTTTTGGAAATCCCGGGGTACCGTGTGATTCTCCTATGGACCGCCACCCAAGCTCAAACGGATCGTGAGATTATTCATACTAGAAACTTCCGTGTGCAGCCACAAGCTATTACGGGCTCTAGCATAGTTGATTAAGTCGTGCGAACTCTTACAGTGGTAGGCTAGCAGATGTAGGTGGTACGGTCTACCCATCGTAAGGTGCTAACGCTTCTGAAAGACTATGTCTCGGTCATCCGTTTCTCAAACATCAGTAGTGCGAGAAATCAAACGGAGGAGATCGAGTCTTGTGGGGAAAAGTGCACAAACCTCTGCAGAGTGTACAAACTAATCATGGTTAGCCATGTCCCCGGTTATGGACATCTTGAGTATCTAGTTTCTTGGATTATCATGTTGATCTCATCACTACTTAATTAATTTGATGGGTTGTTAATGATTACTTTTAATTGGGATTGAGAGGGGGTTTACCTTCTCAATATTTTTTCAACAAACTTTGTAGTTAAATAAAACTTATTCCTTTGCAGTAGGGAAAATTGGCTTTTTGCAAAAACATATTAACCCTACAGCCTCCACCAGCCATATATGCATGTAGTGATAGCATTATTATGTTCATTATCCTTTTATGTTACATTGCCAGCATATTCCATGTGCTGACCCATTTTCGGGCTGCAACGTATCATGTTGCAGACTTTTCAGACGACGAGTAAGGAGCCTTAGGTCGTGGTCTTTCACTCAGTGACGCCGTTGGAGTTGATGGACTCACTTTATCTTCCGAGCCTTCCGCTGTTATCGTTTTAGATGGCCTTAAGCCATATTTATTGTAATAAGTTCTCTTTTGAGACATTCGATGTAATAAGTGTGTGATTGCTACTCTGTTATAAATCCTTCAAGTACTATGTGTGTCAGCATTACCGATCCAGGGATGACACTTATGCACAGAGATCAGACTATTTGAGGTCTGGTCGCTACATGAATAATGATAACCATGAAACTTGTCATCATGATTTTAATTTTCAATCACATGATAGTTATTTTGTTGAGTTTGATCCCACTACTATTGATGAGAATAAATTTGCTTATGTGGAGAGTAATAAAATTTCTATGCCTGTGGATCATGAAAATAAACCTTTATGTGATATTTATATTGTTTAATTCATTCATGATGCTGCTGAAAATTATTATGAGAGACTAACATATGCTTGTAGGTATACTATAATACCAAGTTTCCTCTCTATGTGTTGAATATCTAGAAGTTGCACTTGTTTTGCCTTCCTATGCTAGTTGATTCTTACTCCCAAGAGTTATTTGCTCACAAAATCCCTATGCACAGGAAGTGGGTTAGACTTAAATGAGCTAGTCATATGCTTCATGATGCTCTCTTTGTGTTGCAATTCTTATCTTTTATGTAAGCATCATTGAAATCATCATGCCTAGCTAAAAAGGCATTAAAGAATAATGCTTGTTGGGAGACAACGCAATATTTTTACCTACTGTTTTTATGTGTTAACATGATTAAGCTAGTGTATTAATCATGTTTTATAGCTTTTGTTTAAATAAAGTGCCAAGTAAGGCCTTTGGGATTATGTTTGGTGATAGTTGATTTCATCTTCTTAGAAAACAGAAAATTTTGCGTCCAGTAAAACAATTTAGAAAAATCACAGAAGTGACAAAAGCTTCTGAATTTTTTTATACAAGATTTATATACAAATTTCCTACGTTGTCCTAATTTTTCAGAATTTTTGGACTAACAGAAGTATGGTTGGAGTATAGATTACTACAGACTGTTCTGTTTTTGATAGATTCTGTTTTCAATGCATAGTTTGCTTGTTTCCTAGTTTCTATGGCTTATATTGCTCAATATAAATTTTGGAAATGATAAGGTACTGTAGGCATTATGTGAGAAAAATTATTAATCTTGTCTTTGACAGTACCAAAGTGAATGATTTGCTTTATCATACTAACCTATCTCATGAAGTTCCGTTAAGTTCTGTGTGATTCAAGTTCTCAAATTTTGGGTGCGATATCGATAGGAGTAGAATAAGGAGTGACAAGACCCTAAGATAGCGGATGCCCAAGGCACCCTAAGTTAATATTCAAGGAAGATCCAAGCAACTAAACTTGGGGATGCCCCGGAAGGCATCCCCTCTTTCGCCTCCAACATTATCGGTAATCTTACTTGGGGCTATATTTTCATTCGTCACATGATATGAGTTTTGCTTGGAGCGTCATTTTCTTTTGTTAAGATTTGCTTGCTGTTATTTATAATAATGTTTTGGATCTTTTATTTCAACAAAAGTGGCCAGGGTAGCCTTTATCATGCTTATTTTGCAAGTCTATATGTTGCTGTTTCAAAACAGAAAGTTTGTCGCTGTTGCAAAATTCCGGAGAAAAGTCAGAATGTGATAAAATTTGAAACTTTTTGCACACTAAGATCTAATAAATTTTCTACAGTGTGTGAAATGTTCAGAATGTTTTGAGTTAGATAAGTATGGATACTTCTTCGTCCATTATAGACTGTCCTGTTTTGGTAGATTGCTGTTATGTTTGCATTGTTTGCATATGTTTATGTGTTTAATGATTCTATTTGAGGATGGGAGTATTCAATATGTAGAGGCATTTAGTATGCAATGTTAAATTATAATTTTAGTGATTTGCTACAGTAGAGAATGATAATGTTTTGCGTATATTTATACTAACTTATCTCATGAGTTCTTGTTTAGTTTTGTGTGGATGAAGTTTTTCAGATTTAGGGAAACCGTGATACAAAAGGAATTAAGGAGAAGCAAAAGCTCAAGCTTGGGGATGCCCAAGGCATCCCAAGTTAATATTCCAAGAAGTCTCAAGCATCTAAGCTTGGGGATCCCCCGGTAGGCATCCCACCTTTCTTCTTCAACAATTATAGGGTTGTATCGGTTGAGCCTAAGTTTTTACTTCTTCACATGATGTGTGCTATCCTTGGAATGTCATTTTATTTTGTTTTTCATGTTGTTTTAATAAAATACTCAGATCTGAAAGTTTTAAATAAGAGGGAGTCCTCAATTAGCTACCCATTTACTTAACTACTCATTTGATCTTCACTTGTATCTTTTTCGAGTAGTTTGTCATTTACTCTAATGCTTCACTTAGATTATTTTGAGAGTTGAAAATTTTAAAGAAATACTTATGCTCTCGTGCTTCACTTAAATTTATTCTAGATCTTGTTAGTAGCAATGGTAATAAATAAATTTAGTCCCAAAGTAATTGATATTCAAGAAGGATATAATAAAAACTTTCATGTAGATCACTCGATATGATAAGTTTGATTTCTTGCAATAGTTTTGCAACAGGGAGATAATAATATGTGAGTCATGTTGGTGAGTAATTATGCTTTGGTAAGAATATTGGTGTTAAGGTTGGTGATTCCCTATGAAATCACGAAAGTCAATAATTATGCAATGAAATTACATCCTACTTGTGGTGCATTATTCGGTGTTAGTTATGCTCAATGCTCGTTTATGTGAATTTTCGTTTCTTGGTAGGTTGCTTCTCAATCTATTTGCTAGCCTCCATTTGGACTAAGTTGGAAGACTACTTGTGCATCCAAATTCATAAACCCAGAGTTTGTGCCAAATGAGTCCACTGTACCTACCTATATGCGGTATCTCCATGCCGTTCTAAGCAAATTTGTATGTGCCATCTCTAATTTTCAAAATAAATTCCCTTTTTCTGTGCTTGTACCGCTCATGAAGCGGTTGGGGTGGCCAATATTTTTCATGCTAGATGTGTTATTCTCAAGATGAGTCTTTATTCACTTGTCATTGCACGAGAGTGCGGCGGTAATAGGGGTGCCCAGTCCCAAAATGAAAAAGAAATTTACTTTATGTTGTTAAATAATAAATTCCTTGGAAAGTGTAAGTATGGAGGGAACCCATGGATACGGCTAGCCGTGGAAAGTGAAAGAAGTGGTGGAAAATGGATTAAACTTTATTTTCTTTTTGGGAACCACCTATGATATATCTAGCATGGAAAGTGTTGGGAATTACTCGGTCGTTTTCGTTGACGGGAAAGTATGCCTCTCAAAAAAATTATCTCTCAATTTAAGCTTTGAGCTCTGGCACCTCTACAAATCCCAACTTCCCTCTGCGAAGGGCCTATCTATTTACTTTATGCAATTTTTATTTTTATTTGAGTCTCCATCTTCTCTTATAAAGCACCAACTAAGGGGCACTATGATCGTACTTGAGCATTGGATGTAACTAATATGCGAGTGTGTCTTGCGAATAGATCAATGATTGAGCATGATGGGCTAGGGATAACTTTCTTTAGTGTTGATATTTTGAAATACATGGTTGCTTGTTGATATGCTTGAGTATTGATGTCTTCATGTCAAATTATAGACTATTGCTTTGAATCAATCAAATTATAGACTATTGCTTTGAATCATTCAAATTATAGAAAAATTCTGTTTTCAATTCCTACTTTATCATGATAAGTTTTATGAGAAAGAGTTACTATTATGATGCTAGAGGAAGTGATTGAAATTATCATTGATCAAACTTATGCACTTTGCTAGCATTCACACTTCATAAATTATTTCTTTTATCATTTACCTACTCGAGGACGAGTAGGAATTAAGCTTGGGGTTGCTGATACGTCTCCAATGTATCTATAATTTATGAAGTATTCATGTTGTTATATTGTCATTATTAGATGTTTTACAATCATTTTATAGCAACTTTATATCATTTTTTGGGACTAACCTATTGACATAGTGCCCAGTGCAAGTTACAGTTTTTTGCTTGTTGTTTACATAGCAGAAAATCAATACCAAACGGAGTCCGAACGCAGCAAAACTGTTTGGAGAATTTTTTTCTGGACCAGAAGACACCCAGTGGGCAAAAGAAGTACCAGAGGGGAGCTCCGAGGAGATCACAACCCACCAGGCCCGCACCGCCTCTTCGCCCTATAAATTCACAAATGTTCCAAAAACCCTGGGGGTAATGAGGGAGTCCTGGACTAAGGGGTCCTCGGATGTCCGACCTGTTAGCCATGGGCCGGACTGATGGGCTGTGAAGATGCGAAGACCGAAGACTGCACCCGTGTCCGTATGGGACTCTCCTTGGCGTGGAAGGCAAGCTTGGGGACCGAATATGTAGATTCCTTTCCTTTGTAACCGACCTTGTGTAACCCTAGATCCTCCCGGTGCCTATATAAACCGGAGGACTTAGTCCGGAAAGGGCAGAGACTCATTACCATCGTCATACAGGCTAGACTTCTAGGGTTTAGCCATTACGATCTCATGGTAGATCAACTCTTGTAATACTCATATCAATCAAGATCAATCAAGCAGGAAGTAGGGTATTACCTCCATAGAAAGGGCCCGAACCTGGGTAAACATCGTGTCCCCTGTCTCCTGTTACCATCGACCTTAGACGCACAGTTCGGGACCCCCTACCCGAGATCCGCCGGTTTTGACACCGACATTGGTGCTTTCATTGAGAGTTCCACTGTGCCGTCGACGAAAGGTTCGATGGCCCCTTCAGTCGTCAACAATGACGCTGGGTAGGGAGAAACCTTCCTCCCCGGACAGATCTTGGTGTTCGGCGGCCTCGCACTGCGGGCCAACTCGTTTGGCCACCTGGAGCAGATCGATAGCTACGCCCCTGGCCATCAGGTCAGGTTTGGGAGGTTGAATTACGTTGCGGACATCCGTGGAGATTTGACCTTCGCCGGATTCGAGACCGCGGCGACCGCTCCTGGCCACCTTGACGAACATGACTTAAATCTGTCGTCAGACCGCATCCAGGAGATAGCTCCAGTGACCACTCTGGCCTTAGATCCGGAGCACACTACGGCATCCAAGGATCGGAGGCTCGACCCCACCACGGAGGCCACAGATTCCCCTGCGTTGGAGCCGCACATGGACTTAACCCCACACCATATCGTGTCACCGGAACTCTGGACTCGTCTCTGGTTATAAGTTCCGAACCATGTGAGCCTGCGGACGCCGAACTTGATCGCTCATCGATCTTTGAATTCAGCGCCGCAGACATCTTCCAGCACTCGCCTTTGGGCAATATGATAAACTCATTAAAAAGCCTGTCCTTGGCGGGGGACTCACAGCCGAACTCTATCTAGTCTGGACTGGGGGCTGATGATCGAGAATTTTGCTTCCCACCCGCCACGCACTTCATAGCCACTGTCGAGGACCTAACGGACACGCTTGGTTACGACTCCGAAGACATCGACGGTATGGACGACAATGCTGATGAGGAGCAAGACCAAAATCCGCCATTTACGGGACGCTGGACGACCACTTCTTCATACGATGTGTACATGCTGGATACACCCAAAACAACCAACGACAATGACAAAGAAAATCCAGTCAAGAATAAACCTCCCGAGACACAGCAAAAATGCCGGCATCCTCGGCGCCGCTCTACGTCACGTCATTCAAAAGACAGCAATGCTGGCACCAGTGAAAATAATACTCCGGATGATATAGAAAACAATGAAGACCTTGCTGAGGTAACATCCGAGCAGCAGGAGCAAGAAAACAGGTAAGCCTGCCCCGACGAACAGGCCAGGCCCAACGACTCGGAGGACGGTAGTTACCGTCCGGTCTCCGAGGATGAGGAAAGCATCAGCAACGAATATTTCATCGTGCCCGAGGAACCTCTCGAGCAGGAGCGCTTCAAGCGCCAGCTAATAGCAACAGCGAGGAGCCTGAAAAAGAAACAGCAGCAGCTTCAAGCTGACCAAGATCTGCTCGTTGACAGATGGACCGATGTCCTGGCAGCCGAAGAATACGGCCTCAGACACCCAGCCAAGAGTTACCCAAAGCGAAGGCTGCTACCCCAGTTCGATGAAGAGGCGCAGGAGCTCATACCCCCTCGCGTAACGCGGTCGGGACAGTGCGGCAGACCGACCACCACGTGGTCAGGATAGAGCGGCAGCTCAGGCCGAACAGCAGCCTGCCCCACCACCTCGTAAAAATAGAGACGAAATAGCTCGGGGTCACACATACGACCTCCGGTAGACCCTGGATAGTAGAGCAGGACATACCCGATCGATTTATGGATCACGAGGACATCCCTCGACACGCGATGATGGCTACCTATTCGGACGCGACAAACCTAGTCACATCCGAGCCGATAACCGCAGATGAACTCCATCGGAGCTACGGCGCAATGCAGCCAGATATAGAGGTGTCGCACACCCTCTCTACTTCACTGATGAAGTACTGGACCATGAATTCCCCGAAGGGTTCAAACCCGTCAATATTGAATCATACGACGGTACAACCGATCCCGCGGTATGGATCGAGGATTTTATTCTCTGCATTCACATGGCCCGCGGAGATGACCTCCATGCTATCAAATACCATCCACTAAAACTCAAAGGGCCAGCCCGGCACTGGTTAAACAGCCAGCCTGAAAATTCCATCGGCAGCTGGGAGGACTTGGAAGAAGCTTTTCTTGACAACTTCCAAGGTACATACGTCCGGCCACCAGACGCCGATGACTTAAGTCACATAGTCCAACGGCCTGGAGAGTCAGCTAGGAAATTCTGGACTAGATTCCTAACTAAAAAGAACCAGACCGTTGATTGTCCGGATGCCGAAGCCCTAGCGGCCTTTAAACATAGCATCCGTGATGAATGGCTCACCCTCCATCTCGGCCAAGAAAAGCCCAAATCAATGGAAGCCCTCACGACACTCATGACCCGCTTTTGCGCGTGTGAAGACAGTTGGCTGGCTCGTAGCAAAAACACAGCCAGCGAGGCGGGCCCCTCCGAGGTCAAAAACCGCAACGGCAAGCTCCGACGTAATAGACACAAGCGCCGAAGCAATGGTGATAATACCGATGACACTACAGTTAATGCCGGATTCAGCGGCTCCAACTCCGGTCAGCGGAAAAAGCCGTATAAAAGGAGCGGTCAGGGACCATCCAGCTTGGACCGCATACTCGATCGTCCGTGCCAGATACATGGCACCCGAGACAAACCAACCAATCATACCAACAGGGATTGTTGGGTGTTTAAACAGGCCGGCAAGTTAAACACCGAGAACAAGGAAAAGGGATCGCAAAGTGAGGACGATGACGAAGAGCCCCGGCAACCGAACTCAGTGGGGCAGAAGAAGTTCCCCCCTCAAGTCAAAACGGTGAACATGATATATGCTACACACATCCCCAAAAGGGAGTGCAAGCGCGCACTAAGGGACGTTTACGCGATAGAGCTAGTCGCTCCAAAATTCAACCGATGGTCATTATGCCCAATCACTTTTGATCATCGGGATCATCTGACCAGTATCCGGCATGGCGGATCAGCCACACTAGTCCTGGACCCAATCATTGACGGATTCCACCTAACGCGAGTCCTCATGGACGGTGGTAGCAGCCTCAATCTGCTCTATCAAGACATAGTGCGCAAAATGGGCATTAATCCATCAAGGATCAAGCCAACAAAGACTACCTGCAAAGGAGTCATACCAGGCGTAGAGGCCCGCTATACGGGCTCAATCACACTAGAGGTTGTCTTTGGATCCCCCGACAACTTCCGAAGCGAGGAGTTAATCTTCGACATCGTCCCATTCCGCAGTGGTTATCATGCACTTCTCGGATGGACGGCATTCGCCCGGTTCAACACGGTACCGCACTACGCTTATCTTAAGCTTAAGATGCCCGGTCCACGCGGCATCATAATGGTCAACGGAAACATGGAACGCTCCCTCGGCACAGAGGACCACACCGCCGCCCTAGCAGCAGAAGTACAGAGCGGCCTTCTCAAGCAGAACCGTAATCCAGCTGCCGAGCCCCTGGACATCATAAAGAGGTCCGGACTACGCTGCAACAGGACATCTCGGCTCATCAAGAGCTCGAGTAGCAATTTGGCCTCCGCCCCAGCCCTGACCAAGTAACGGCGTTCGTACCACGCGTGCATAATTACGCACTAGAAATCCCATGGGCATCGACGGAGGCACAGCTAGCTTGTGATCCACAGTTCGGCTTGACCGATCCCGGACACACATATACTATCACTATTTCCTTTTTTCCTTTTCCAGGTTTATTTTACATAGGCCTTCTTCGATGGCCCGACCACCGATCCTGTCAAAGAATAAAAACTCCAGGATGGCAAGAAGCAAAGACGTATAGGGGAAGCTCTAGAGGTCAATTCAAACGACCACTCTACCTACTGTCAGGACCCACACGCAGCTCGCCCTTGGTCATGGCATGTTAAATAGCCGGATTGCTTATCGCACTTTTTGTATTAATGCGCTTTGACGCATTAACCCAATTATAATGGAAGCAGTCTGTGGCTCAATTTTAAGAACCCCAGATATCACCTCTGTTTTCTTTCTGTTTTCCTTATCTTCTAGCACCCATACACTTTGGTACGTTTCATATTTGCCAGGGGCTCCCCGGCGCCCCACAATACGGCAATGAAGTCCGAACACTTTTTATAGATAGTTCGGCACCACGAATTTAGCATTATATGCATTGGATCCGAATCATGTCTTTGGTCAATAGTTGTGTTGTCCGGCTCCTGTGCTTGCTACCTTACGTTCCGCTATATCGGCTAAGGTAGTAAAGGGAGAACTACTGCGATTGTGCCCTGGTTTATCCAAAGGAGCACCTGAGTACAGAAAGCCGAAAACTAACTATCATGATACAGTGAGAGCTGGTCAGCTGTTCGGAGGTTGCAAATCGTTGGAGATTTCTCCTGCGTTGCACGAAGGACCGGTACTTCCCGATTAGACGCTTATAGCACTCTAGTTTGGGAACTAGGGGATGCGTCAATGTTTTTATTGTCGAACTCCTATGGCTAAGTGAGGACGTTAAAGCTGAATAGTCTGGTTGCCTGGTTAGTTGCGCTAAACAACTCCTTCAAGGACCATATAATTGGATCAAGATTGTTTAGATTCCATCCCGAACACCTCCGTACTACCTACGTGGGGGCAGAAGCCGACGACTGGCCAAACCTCAGATTTCATATAAACACGGCCGCACAGGAGGTAAAATTATAAACATAACAATCATTATATTACAAACCCACTTTGTTTCACCATACAAGGCAAAAGACAACATGAATGTATTCATTCAAAAATAATGTCCTGCCCACACTGTGTAGCCACAATGCGAGATCCCTCCAGGACATCCGCAAAAGTGTGCTCGGGTGTACGGTGCTCCTTGCCCTATGGCGGCCCCCGAGCCAGCTCGACGGCGTTCATCTTAGCCCACCACATCTTGCAATGGGCGAAGGCCATACAAGCACCTTCAATACAGGCCGATCGCTTGACGATGTCCAGCCGAGGACAGGCGTTCACCATCCGCCTCACGAGTCAGAAGTAGCTGCCGGACATAGCTTCGGCTGGCCCTAGCCGGATTCTCAAATCCTTCATGGCTAGTTTGGCCACCCTATGCAGCTGCACCAGCTGTTTCAACTGATCGGTGAAGGGCACGGGATGCTCTGGCGCAAGATATTGCAACCAGAATAGCTTCTCCGTCGAGCTCCCTTCTTCGGCTCGGAAGAACTCCGCGGCGTCGGACACTCTTTGAGGTAATCTATGTATAGGGGTTGATGCACGTTCTTGTCTTTCTTTGTCCGGAAGAAAACATGGGGCACTCTTTGAGGTTCTTAGTGTTGGATTAAGTATTATGAATCTGAAATTATTTGTTGTTATTTTAGTACTAACTCTTGGATAGATCGATCAGAAAGAATAGCTCCGAGATGCTACATAAGAACTTTGGAGTGACTCTTCATCGCACTTTGAGGGATGGTTATATGATCCAATTAGATTAGCATTGTTGAGAGATTGCACTAGAGAAATTATGGACCCTAGGCCTCATTTTCAAGCATTGCAATACTGTTTGTGCTCCGTTTTATCAATTGCTACCTTGTTGTTTTTTCCTATTACAAAAAATAATATCTACTATCATTACTATACTTATATTGCCATCTCTTCGCCGAACTAGTACACCTATACAAATTACCATTGTATTTGGTGTGTTGGGGACACAAGAGACTTTTTGTCATTTGGTTGCAGGGTTGTTTGAGAGAGACTATCTTCATCCTACGCCTCCCACGGATTGATAAACCTTAGGTCATCCACTTGAGGGAAAATTGCTAGTGTCCTACAAAACTCCGCGCTTGGAGGCCCAACAAGAGTCTACAAGGACAAGTTGTGTAGTAGACATCACTGTCGTACCTGAAGTGGAGGGTGCACCTCCCATGCAGGCCGCGCGCGCGGGCGAACAGCTGCCACCCCCGGTTCGGGAACACGTTGCTGGCGGTGGTGACCTCGACATCCACGCATGAGGCCTTGCTGCAGCAACCGTTGGCCTGCAGCCAGAGGCCGCCGGGTCCCCCGGGCAGCAGTGCGCCCGCGAAGAAGCGCGGAAGCTGGAACCAGATGCCTGCGGGCCTCTCTGACCACACCACAAATTCCGGGAGCGTGGCGGCCGAGTGGGAGCGCGGGCGTGGCGGCCGAACGGATGCCACATGCCTTCCCCTGTCACCAGGGCCGCCGCGGCCGTGACAACTTCCGTTGCGGGAACAAGCACCCCCATGGCTTCGGGACGCGGCACCAGCCTTCGAAGGGGTGCGTCCGTGCCCTCGAGGAGCCACCGCTGGCGTCGCGGCGTGCTTGCGGGGGCGCCCGCGGCCTCTCTTGGGCAACAGCGAGCCCGACCCTTCCTTGGGGGCCTTTCCTTTCTCTGCGGCGGAAAACCTCCTCACTGGCGCCATGCACTGTTGGAAATATACCCTAGAGGCAATAATAAAATGGTCATTATTGTATTTCCTTGTTCATGATAATTGTCTATTGTTCATGCTATAATTGTATTAACTGGAAACCGTAATACATGTGTGAATAGATAGACCACAACATGTCCCTAGTAAGCCTCTAGTTGACTAGCTCATTGATCAATAGATGGTTATGGTTTCCTGACCATGGACATTGGATGTCATTGATAACGGGATCACATCATTAGGAGAATGATGTGATGGACAAGACCCAATCCTAAGCATAGCACAAGATCGTGTAGTTCGTTTGCTAAGAGATTTTCTAATGTCAAGAATCGTTTCCTTAGACCATGAGATTGTGCAACTCCCGGATACTGTAGGAATGCTTTGGGTGTACCAAACGTCACAACGTAACTGGGTGGCTATAAAGGTGCACTACAGGTATCTCCAAAAGTGTCTGTTGGGTTGGCATGAATCGAGACTGGGATTTGTCACTCCGTATGACGGAGAGGTATCTCTAGGCCCACTCGGTAATGCATCATCATAATGAGCTCAATGTGACTAATGAGTTAGCCACGGGATCATGCGTTACGGAACGAGTAAAGAAACTTGCCGGTAACGAGATTGAACGAGGTACTGGGATACCGACGATCGAATCTCGGGCAAGTAACGTACCGATAGACAAAGGGAATTGTATACGGGATTGATTGAATCCCTGACATCGTGGTTCATCCGATAAGATCATCGTGGAACATGTGGGAGCCAATATGGGTATCCAGATCCCGCTATTGGTTATTGGCCGGAGAGGTGTCTTGGTCATGTCTGCATGGTTCCCGAACCCGTAGGGCCTACACACTTAAGGTTCGGTGACGCTAGAGTTGTTATGGGAAATAGTATGTGGTTACCGAAGGTTGTTCGGAGTCCCGGATGAGATCGTGACAAGAAACTCCGGAGTGGTCCGGAGGTGAAGATCGATATATTGGACGAAGGGTATTGGAGTCCGGAATTGTTCTGGGAGTACCGGGTGACGACCAGCGTGACCGAAAGGTGTTTCGGAGGCCCCGACAAGCGTTGGGGGGCCTTATGGGCCAAGGGGAGGGGGCACACCAGCTCACTAAGGGGTTGTGCCCCTCCCAACCCCTCTCACGTAACGTGGAGAGGTGGGGGCGCCTCCCCTAGGGCAGCCACCCCTCCCGGCTTGGGGGGCAAGTTTCCCAGGGGTGGGTGCGCCCAAACCCATCTAGGGTTTCCCTTGTGGCCGCCGCCCCTCCCCTAGGGAACCCTAGGGCGCCTCCTCCACCCCCTTCCCCCTATACATAGTGAGGGAGAGAGAGGGCAGCCGCACCTCTTGCCTGGCGCAGCCCTCTCTTCCTCGAACTCCTCCTCCTCCGTAGTGCTTAGCGAAGCTCTGCCGGAGAACCACGAGCTCCATCGCCACCACACCATCGTGCTGCTGGAGTTCTCCCTCAACTTCTCCTCTCCCCTTGCTGGATCAAGAAGGAGGAGACGTCCCCGAGCTGTACGTGTGTTGAACGCGGAGGCGCCGTCCGTTCGGCGCTAGGTCGGATCTTCCGCGCGTTGAATCGCCGCGAGTACGACTCCATCAACCGCGTTCTTGTAACGCTTCCGCTTAGCGATCTTCAAGGGTATGAAGAAGCACTCCCTCTCTCTTGTTGCTAGCATCTCCTAGATTGATCTTGGTGACACGTAGAATTTTTTTGAATTATTGCTACGTTCCCCAATAGTGGCATCATGAGCTAGGTCTATGCGTAGATTCTATACACGAGTAGAACACAAAGTAGTTGTGGGCGATGATTTGTTCAATTTGCTTACCGTTACTAGTCTTATCTTGATTCGGCGGCATTGTGGGATGAAGCGGCCCGGACCGACCTTACACGTACTCTTACGTGAGACAGGTTCCACCGACTGACATGCACTTGATGCATAAGGTGGCTAGCGGGTGTCTGTCTCTCCCACTTTAGTCGGATCGGATTCGATGAAGAGGGTCCTTATGAAGGGTAAATAGCAATTGGCATATCACCGTTGTGGCTTTTGCGTAGGTAAGAAACGTTCTTGCTAGAAACCCATAACAGCCACGTAAAACATGCAACAACAATTACAGGACGTCTAACTTGTTTTTGCAGGGTATGCTATGTGATGTGATATGCCCACAAGGATGTGATGAATTATATATATGTGATGTACGAGATTGATCACGTTCTTGTAATAGGAATCACGACTTGCATGTCGATGATTATGACAACCGGCAGGAGCCATAGGAGTTGTCTTAATTTATTGTATGACCTGCGTGTCAATGAAAAACGCCATGTAATTACTTTAATTTATTGCTAATCGTTAGCCATAGTAGTAGAAGTAATAGTTGGCGAGAGAACTTCATGAAGACACGATGATGGAGATCATGGTGTCATGCCGATGACGAAGGTGATCATGCCGCGCCTCGAAGATGGAGATCAAAAGGCGCAAGATGATATTGGCCATATCATGTCACTTTATGATTTGCATGTGATGTTTGTCATGTTTACATCTTATTTGCTTAGAACGACGGTAGCATAAATAAGATGATCCTTCACTAAAATTTCAAGAGATGTGTTCCCCCTAACTGTGCACCGTTGCAAAGGTTCGTTGTTTCAAAGCACCACGTGATGATCGGGTGTGATAGATTCTAACGTTCGCATACAACGGGTGTAAGCCAGATTTACACATGCGAAACACCTAGGTTGACTTGACGAGCCTAGCATGTACAGACATGGCCTCGGAACACAAGAGACCGAAAGGTCAAACATGAGTCGTATAGTAGATACAATCAACATCGAGATGTTCACCGATGATGACTAGTCCGTCTCACGTGATGATCGGACACGGCCTAGTTGACTCGGATCATGTATCACTTAGATGACTAGAGGGATGTCTATCTGAGTGGGAGTTCATTAAATAATTTGATTAGATGAACTTAATTATCATGAACATAGTCAAAAGGTCTTTGCAAATTATGTCGTAGCTTACGCTTTAGTTCTACTAAGATATGTTCCTAGAGAAAATTTAGTTGAAAGTTGATAGTAGCAATTATGCGGACTGGGTCCGTAAACTGAGGATTGTCCTCATTACTGCACAGAAGGCTTATGTCCTTAATGCACCGCTCGGTGTGCTGAACCTCGAGCGTCGTTTGTGGATGTTGCGAACATCTGACATACACGTTTTGATGACTACGTGATAGTTCAGTGCATAATGTTAAACGGTTTAGAATTGAGGCACCGAAGACATCTTGAAATGTCGCGGAACATATGAGATGTTCCAAGAGCTGAAATTGGGATTTTAGGCTCGTGCCCACGTCAAGAGGTGTGAGACCTCCGACAAGTTTCTTAAGCCTGCAAACAAAGGGAGAAAAGCTCAATCATTAAGCATGTGCTCAGATTGTCTGAGTACTACAATCGCTTGAATCGAGTGGGAGTTAATCTTCCAGATGAGATAGTGATGGTTCTCCATAGTCACTGCCACCAAGCTATTAGAGCTTCGTGATGAACTATAACATATCAGGGATAGATATGATGATCCTTGACGTATTCGCGATGTTTGACACCGCGAAAGTAGAAATCAAGTAGGAGCATCAATTGTTGATGGTTAGTAAAACCACTAGTTTCAAGAAGGGCAAGGGCAAGAAGGGATACTTCATGAAATGGCAAATCAGTTGCTGCTCTAGTGAGGAAACCCAAGGTTGAAGTGTGCCTTGCCATGAGTCAGTCAAGGGGTACAAGAGTGATCCAGGAATGGATCACATGACAGCGGTCGAACTTATCCTTAGTATCTAGTGGACTAAGGAATTTTCCCGATTATGGAGGTGGAAAAAGAGTTCGTCGTAAAGGGTTACGTCGATGCAAACTTTGACACTAATCCAGATGACTCTCAGTAGTACTACGGATTCGTATAGTAGAGCAGTTATTTGGAATAGCTCCAAGTAGCGCGTGGTAGCTGCATCTACATGATGACATAGAGATTTGTAAAGCACACACGGATCTGGAAGGTTCAGACCCGTTGACTAAAAACCTCTCTCACAATCGAGATATGAACAAACCCCATGGGTGTTGGATTCATTACAATCACATAGTGATGTGAACTAGATTATTGACTCTAGTGCAAGTGGGAGACTGTTGGAATATGCCCTAGAGGCAATAATAAAATGGTTATTATTGTATTTCCTTGTTCATGATAATTGTCTATTGTTCATGCTATAATTGTATTAACTGGAAACCGTAATACATGTGTGAATACATAGACCACAACATGTCCCTAGTAAGCCTCTAGTTGACTAGCTCGTTGATCAATAGATGGTTATGATTTCCTGACCATGGACATTGGATTTCATTGATAACGGGATCACATCATTAGGAGAATGATGTGATGGACAAGACCCAATCCTATGCATAGCACAAGATCGTGTAGTTCGTTTGCTAAGAGCTTTTTCTAATGTCAAGTATTGTTTCCTTAGACCATGAGATTGTGCAACTCCCGGATACTGTAGGAATTTTTTGGGTGTACCAAACGTCACAACGTAACTGGGTGGCTATAAAGGTGCACTACAGGTATCTCCGAAAGTGTCTGTTGGGTTGGCACGAATTGAGACTGGGATTTGTCACTCCGTATGACGGAGAGGTATCTCTGGGCCCACTCGGTAATGCATCATCATAATGAGCTCAATGTGACTAATGAGTTAGCCACAAGATCATGCGTTACGGAACAAGTAAAGCGACTTGCCGGTAACGAGATTGAACGAGGTATTGGGATACCGACGATCGAATCTCGGGCAAGTAACATACCTATAGACAAAGGGAATTGTATACGGGATTGATTGAATCCCCGACATCATGGTTTCATCCGATGAGATCATCGTGGAACATGTGGGAGACAATATGGGTATCTAGGTCCCGCTATTGGTTATTGGCCGGAGAGGTGTCACGGTCATGTCTGCATGGTTCCCGAACCCGTAGGATCTACACACTTAAGGTTCGGTGACGCTAGAGTTGTTATGGGAAATAGTATGTGGTTACCGAAGGTTGTTCGGAGTCCCGGATGATATCGTGATGAGGAACTCCGGAGTGGTCCGGAGGTGAAGATCGATATATTGGACGAAGGGTATTGGAGTCCGGAATTGTTCTGGGAGTACCGGGTGACGACCCGCGTGACCGAAAGGTGTTTCGGAGGCCCCGACAAGCGTTGGGGGGGGCTTATGGGCCAAGGGGAGGGGACACACCAGCACACTAAGGGACTGTGCGCCCCTCCCAACCCCTCTCAGGTAACATGGAGAGGTGGGGGCACCTCCTCAATTGCAGCCACCCCTCCCGGCTTGGGGGGCAAGTTTCCCAGGGGTGGGTGCGCCCAAACCCATCTAGGGTTTCCCCTGTGGCTGCTGCCCCTCCCCTAGGGAACCCTAGGGAGCCACCTCCACCCCCTTCCCCCTATATATAGTGAGGGAGAGAGAGGGCAGCCGCACCTCTTGCCTGGCGTAGCCCTCTCCTCCTCCAACTCCTCCTCCTCCTCCGTAGTGCTTAGCGAACCTCTGTCGGAGAACCACGAGCTCCATCGCCACCACGCTGTCGTGCTCCTGGAGTTCTCCCTCAACTTCTCCTCTCCCCTTGCTGGATCAAGAAGGAGGAGACGTCCCCGGGCTGTACGTGTGTTCAACGCGGAGGCGCCGTCCTTTCGGCGCTAGATCGGATCTTCCGCGATTTGAATCGCCGCGAGTACGACTCCATCAACCGCGTTCTTGTAACGCTTCCGCTTAGCGATCTTCAAGGGTATGAAGATGCACTCCCTCTCTCTCGTTGCTAGCATCTCCTAGATTGATCTTGGTGACATGTAGAAATTTTTTGAATTATTGCTACGTTCCCCAACATGGACACTTTGGCAAGATGATGGGATGAAGAGGAGGAAGGAGGAAGCGAGCGGCGAGAAGATGAAGATGAGAAGGGGGCTCCGCCCCCTCTCGCATTTATAGTCAAGGGAGGCCAATCGCCGGCCTCTCGTGAATCCAGGCAATGATGTTTTTTTGCATGCATCAGGCAGTTCTCAAGTCGGGCGGTTGCCGAGGCGACGTGGGGAAGTGGAGACGCCCATGTCCCACCAAGCGCCATGCGTCGGCTCTGTCCGCAGGCAATTGGGGCCCGAGGTGCTTCGCCCTTGCCCTTTGGCTTCGCCTCAAAGCCAAGTCCGAGCACACCTTGGGCCCGGGGGCTACTGTCGGCGTTCTGGGAACCAGGGTACCAAGACTTGCCTGCCTGCAGCCGACGGCGTGGCTCCATCGACGGCTTGGTACGGACCATCTTCAACACCAGCAAGACAAGACCCTCGCGAGGGGCCAAGCCTCGCGAGGCGGACGACGCCAAGACCTTCAGAGGGAGCGGCCTCCCCAGGCTGGCTCCCGAGGAGCGGAGGTTCCTGTGCACGCACCCACCTCATGAGGTTGAGGTGATGCTTACCATGACGACCAAGGCCAGGCGGGCGCCAGCGGGCGCAGAGCAGCAGGTTTCCTCTTTGGTGCTACGGAGGCAAGCGCAGGCGCGGGGTCCCAAGGAATCAGCCAAAGGTTTCCATTCCCGTGCAATGAGACCAAGACCGCCAGGACGGCAGGACGGATGTCATCACCGAGCCCACCATGGCGTCATGGCCAAAAGCTTTGCAGGCGAAGACCAGGTTTCGTCAGGATAGGATGTACTTCTTGTCCCCCTTCAAATTTGGCCATTGTGGGATCCCTTCCCTCCTTCGTTTGGAGGAAGAGGACCAAGGCCACTATAAATATAGCTTAGCCACCACTGTAGGAAGGGATCCAGATCCGGAGAGACCTCACTAGCCCATACCCACACAAGAACAAACCTCCTGAGGTTGTTCTTCCCTTGTACTAGTTCATCCTCAGCCCCTCGCGAGGCTAATCCACCACAAAGCAGGAGTAGGGTCTTACACCGCAAGGTGGCCCGAACCTGGGTAAACTGATGTGTGCCTTTACTTTCTTGTTCATCGAGCTAGGCCGCGGGGGTGACGAACTGGTTGGCTGGAGAGGTTGAGTTCTTCGCCCACGCCCCAGAGTTCGAACCTTTCTTGGTTCTGCGGAGCCCTGAATCTAATAGTCCCAAGTGAGGAAATAAAATAAATAAAAAGGAGAGGCCAAAAAGAGCCCGAAAAAAGGGAGGTCAAAAACAGCCCAACAAAAAATGAGAGAAAAAGAGAGAAGGGGCAATGTTACTATCTTTTTCCACACTTGTGCTTCAAAGTAGCACCATGTTTTTCATATAGAGAGTCTCCTATGTAGTCACTTTCATATACCTAGTGGAAATTTTTCATTATAGAACTTGTCTTGTATATTCCAATGATGGGCTTCCTCAAATGCCCGAGGTCTTCTAGAGACAGCAAGTTGGATGCACACCCACTTAGTTTTATTTTTTGAGCTTTCATACACTTATAGCTCTTAATGCATCTATTTAATGGCAAATCATACACCTCGCATTTGGCATCAATTGATGGGCATCTCCGTAGCCCGTTGATTAGCCTCGTCGATGTGAGCCTTTCTCCTTTTTTGTCATCTCCATATCATCTCTACCACCATACACTATTCCACCCATAATGCTATATCCATGGCATGCACTCATGTATTGTGTGGGGGTTGAAAAATATGAAGCGCATGAAAAAGTATGAACCAATTGCTTGGCTGACACCAGGGTAGTGCATGATTTATACTTTGTGTTAAGAAGATGGAGTATTACAAGGCTATATGATTTTGTAGGAATAGCGTTCTTTAGCATTGATATTTTGAAAGGCATGATTATTTGTTGGTATGCTTGAGTATTGATGTCTTTATGTCAGATTATGGACTATTTCTTTGAATCATTTGGCTCTAAGTATTCATGCCATAAAAGAAAGATTACATGATGAACATGTTAGGTAGCATTCCACATCAAATATTCTGTTTCTATCATTTACATACATGAGGACGAGTAGGAATTAAGCTTGGGGATGCTTGATACGTCTCCAATGTATCTATAACTTTTTATTGCTCCATGCTATTATAGTATCAATCTTGGATGTTTTATATGCAATTGTTAATCTTTTTTGGGACTAACCTATTAACTTAGTGCCAAGTACCTGTTGTTGTTTTGTTGCATATTTTTGGTTTTCTAGGAAATCAGTATCAAACAAAGTCCAAATGCCATGAAATGTTTTGACAACTTTTTTCTGGACAAAAGAGACCCTAGAAGCTTCGGGAGGACACCAGACGTGCAACATGGAGACAACAAGGCAGTAGGGCGCTCCCAGGGGGTAGGTGTGCCCTAGTGCCTTGTGGGTCCATCGTGGGCCTGTCTGAACTAATTCCACCTCTATAAATTCTCTAAAATGGGGAAACCAACAGAGAGCCACCCACAATACTTTTTCCTCCGCTGCAAGTTTTGGTTCTTCGGAGATCCCATCTAGAGACCTTTTCGATACTCTGCCGAAGGGGGGATCGATCACATACGGACTCTACATCAACCTTGCTTCCCTTCCGATGATTTTTGAGTAGTTTACCACAGACCTACGGGTCCATAGCTAGTATCTAGATGGCTTCTTCTCTCTCTTTGATATTCAATACAATGTTCTCCTCGATGTTCTTGGAGATCTATTCGATGTAATTTTCTTTCGCGTGTGTTTGTTGGGATCCAATGGATTGTGGGTTTATGATCAGATTATCTATGACTATTATTCGAGTCTTCTCTGAACTCTTTTATGCATGATTATTATAGCTTTGTATTTCTCTTCGATCTATCGGTTTGGTTTGGCCAACTAGATTGATTTATCTTGCAATGGGAGAGGTGTTTTGTAATTGGGTTTAATCTTGCGGTGCTTTATATACCAGTGACAGAAAGGGACAAGGCACGTATTTGTATTGCTGCCATTAACGATAAAACGATGGGGTTTATTCATATTGCTTGAGTTTACTTTGTCTACATCATGTCATCTTGCTTAGGCGTTACTCCGTTCTTTATGAATTTAATACTCTAGATGCATGCTAGATAGCGGTGGATGTGTGGAGTAATAAAGTAGATGCAGGCAGGAGAGGGTCTACTTTTGTTGACGTGTCGCCTATATACATGATCATTGCCTTGGATGTTGTCATAACTATGTACTTTTCTATTAATTGCCCAACAATAATTTGTTTACCCACCATACGCTTTTTGTTCGAGAGAGAAGCCTATAGTGAAAATTATGATCCCCGAGTCTATCTTTATCATATATTAAAATCCAAAAATACTTCGCTGCAATTTATTTACCGTTATTTTATTTTGTGTTTTTATCTATCTACCATTATCAGACTTGATCCTTGCAATTAACCGCCGAGGGGATTGACAGCCCCCTTGATCGCATTGGGTGCAAATATTTGTTCTTTTGTGTGTAGGTGTTGTTCATGAGGTCTTCCATGGTTCTCCTACTAGATTGATAACCTTGGTTCTTAACTGAGGGAAATACTTATCTCTTTGTACTGCATCACTCTCCCCTCTTCGAGGAAATGCCAACGTAGTTCACAAGTAGCAACCATCTATCACAAAGCCATCTGACTGTTGCATGTAGATTTCATTGTCTAGCTCTCTGTTCAGAAAAGTCGTCTTAACGTCCATCTGGTGGACGAGAAGACCATGCGAGGACGCCAATGAGAGTAATACTCGAATAGTGGTCAGCCTGGCCATAGGTGAATAAGTATCAAAGAAATCTTCCTCTTCTTTCTTGGCATAGCCCTTAGCCACAAGCTTAGCCTTGTACTTTCTAATCGTACCGCCGGGCCTAAGCTTCTTTCTGAATACCCATTTACATTCCAATGGTATGCAACTATAGGGACGTTTAGTAATTTCCCATGTCTCGTTAGCCATGATGGAATCCATCTTGCCACGGACCACATCCTTCCAGTAGTCAGCTTCTGGAGAGGCATACGCTTCTGAAATAGAAGTGGGAGTATCATCCATGAGGTACACGAGGAAATCATCACCAAAGGTCTTAGCGGTCCTGTGTCTCTTTCCCATACAAAGGGTTCCCTCGTCATCCTCCTTGGGTTTTCATCATGTGTTTGTTTATAATATTCCATAGGAATGGCTGGCTCAGGAGTCTCCTCTGATTCCTGTCTAGAAGTGCTTTGCATACCTCTCATAGAAAAAATATCCTTGAAGAATGTAGCATCCTTAGACTCCATAATTGTTCCAACCTTCTGGTCAGGTATCTCAGATTTTACTACTAGAAATCTAGCCAACGCTATTCTTAGCGTAGCCCAAATTAACTCAGTCCATGGTCTTTGGTCCATGCTTATGCTTTTTGGGGATCGGCACATTAACTTTCGCCGAACAACCCCAAGTGCGTAAGTATGAGAGTGTCGCCCTTCTCTTCTCCCATTTCTCATAGGGAGTAATCTCGTTATCCTTTATCGGATCTTTATTCCAGACATGACATGATGTCAATATAGCCTCCCCTCACTATGCCTTGGATAAACCCGATGTGTCTAACATGACGTTAACCAAATCAGTTAGAGTATGATTTTTTCGTTCGACAACCCTATTTGACTAGGGTGAATAGGGAGGCCTCCTCTCATGAATAATACCATGTTCCGCACAAAAGGAATCAAACTCACTCGAGAAGTACTCTCCACCACGATCTGACCGAACTCGTTTAACTGTCTTTTCAAGTTGATTCTCAACTTGTGCCTTATAGATTTTAAAGTAGTGTAGAGCCTCATATTTAGTATTTAACAGATAGACATAGAAATATCTAGTGGAATCATCTATCAATGTCATGAAGTATTTCTTTCCACCTTTAGTCAACACACCATTCATCTCACAAAGATAAGAATGTACGAGTTCTAGTGGCGCCAGGTGTCTCTCCTCCGCAGCCTTGTGAGGCTTGCGAGGTTGCTTAGCTTGCACACACGAAAGGCACTTAGAACCTTTGGCTAAAGTGAAACTCGGGATTAAATTCAACTTAGCTAGCCACATCATAACACCAAAACTAATGTGGCAAAGACGTGAGTGCCAAACTTCAGATTCACTAAAACTCGAATGAATATTGTTCATGAATTTATTACAAAAATTTGCAAGGGAAAGGCGGAACATTCCTATGCATTTATAACCTTTTCCAACAAATAGTCCATATTTCATAACAACTAATTTATTAGACTCGAAGACCAACTTAAACCCTTCTCTACACAGAAGGGAGCCACTAACGAGGTTCTTCTTGATGGCGGGGACATGCTTCACGTTCTTCAGTTGCACGACCCTTCCCAGAATAAACTTTAGATTGACCGTGCCAATACTATGAAAAGAAGCACTTGCGCCATTTCCCATCAATGTGGAACCGTGGCATGTGACTTGGTAAGCAGAAAACAATGAAATGTCAGCACACACATGAATACTTGTACCTGTGTCCACCCACCAATCAATGGACTGGCAAACTAAAAAGACAGTAAACAAATTACAGTACCAAGATGAACCATTCTCATTGTTGCTCACAATCATGTTGGCAGACTTGTGGTCCTACCCTGGCTTCTTGTAGTTGTTTGGGCACTTGTTGGCCCAATGTTCATCGGGACCACAAGTGAAGCAGCCATCTCCCATTTTGTTCTTCTTGAAGGTCTTCTTACCTTTTACTTAAAGTCAGTATTCTGCTGGACACCGTTCTTTCCCTTGGGCTTGTGGGAATTGAAGTGCCTCTTATGCACCATATTGGCGACAGAAGATCCTTCGACCCCTTTTCCATGCGAGTCCTTTGCTCTCGAGTTATGCTCAACACCCAGATGGCCAATGACATCCCCTACTAAGAATTCACACCTATGATGTTTCAGAGTGGTAGGAATGTTCCTCCAGGAATTTGGGAGCTTAACAATTATACATCCCGCGACAAACTAGCCCAGTAAATCGCACTTAAGAAGCTCAAGCTCTTTAGCAATTCATATTATCTCATGAGTCTGTTCCAATACAGAATGGTTCTTGACCATTCTGTAATCGTGGAACTGAAGGAAATATGCCCTAGAGGCAATAATAAAGTTGTTATTCTATTTCCTTATATCATGATAAATTTTTATTATTCATGCTAGAATTGTATTAATCGGAAACTTAGTACATGTGTGAATACATAGACAAACAGAGTGTCCCTAGTATGCCTCTACTAAACTAGCTCGTTAATCAAATATGGTTTAGTTTCCTAGCCATAGACATGTGTTGTCATTTGATGAACGGGATCACATCATTAGAGAATGATGTGATGGACAAGACCCATCCGTTAGCTTAGCACTATGATCGTTTAGTTTATTGCTATTGCTTTCTTCATGACTTATACATGTTCCTATGTGAAAGTGCTAGTTATCGACTAGAGGGGGGTGAATAGGCGATTTTTATGAAAGTCTTCAAAACATGGAAGTTTTGAAGACAGACAATAGAAATGAACCTATTAACATGAAGCGGAAGGTAGACTACACTAGACAAGCCATAGTCAAGTAAGCAATGAAGTGAAAGCACAAAGACTATTAGTAGCTAGGTAGTATGGATCAGGATGGAAGATAGTATCCCGCCAAACAACAACAATCTTCACACAGTGAAGTCAATCAGATCATGCAAGCAGGCAATGACTTCACGAAGACAAACTGTAAGTAAGGAGAGGTAAGAGATAGAACCAGTTGCTTGGTGAGGACAAGGATTTGTTGGACCAGTTCCAGTTGCTGTGACAACTATATGTCTGGTTAGGGAGGCTGAGATTCAACTCAGAAGACCACGTCTTCACCTTATTCCCCTTGAGCTAAGGACACTTAGTGCTCGCCCAATCACTCTAGTAAGTCTTCAAGGTAGACTTCCAAACCTTCACAGACTTCGTTCACTGGCGATCCACAATGACTCTTGGATGCTCAAAATGCGACGCCTAACCAGCTGGAGGATTCACAGTCCTCAAGTGTAATAAGTCTTCAGATCACGCGGACAGAAAGACTTCAGTGATGCCTAACACTCTTTGGCTCTGGGTGTTTTGGGCTTTGTCCTCGCAAGGATCTCTCTCTCAAATGCTTCAGAGGTGGGTTGCTCTCAAACGACAAAAGCCATGTATTAACTCTGAGCAGCCACCAATTTATGGTGTAGGGGTGGGCTATTTATAGCCAAGAGGCAACACAACCTAATTTGTCCGAAATGACCCTGGGTCACTAAGGAACTGACACGTGTCCAACAGTCAGATTTCAAACACACGCGGCAGCTTTACTTGGGCTACAAGTAAAGCTGACTCATCCAACTCTGGATAAGATTTTCTCTCATTGTCTTCGCTCGAAGATATAGGATTTGGTTGAGCATCACTTCAGTCACTCTGACTTTGTTCACTTGGACCCCACTTAACAGTGCGGTGGTTCCTATGTCTCAACAAAGAAGAAAAGGAAGCTACGAAACAACTATGTCTTCTCACTCCATAGTCTTCATGTGTATGTCTTCTCGAGTCATAATCTTCATTGTGAATACCTTCACAGACCACCATTGTCTTCAATGTCTTCACACATTTTTAGGGGTCATCTCTGGTAGGAAAACCGAATCAATGAGGGACTACTACCTGTGTTATCCTGCAATTCTCACAAACACATTAGTCCCTCAACCAAGTTTGTCGTCAATACTCCAAAACCAACTAGGGGCGACACTAGATGCACTTACAATCTCCCCCTTTTGGGTGATTGATGACAAACTGGTTGAAGTTTTCAACGGGGATTAAAGTATGTGAAAGTTTAAGGATTTAAGGCATTGTCTTCATAAGCAGCAAAAGGCTCCCCCTGAAGATGTGCATATAAGTAGTTTGCTCTTGAATGCAAATGCACATGTCAGGTTTTACTTGTGGAGATCCTCTTCAACCTATGAAGACAATTCATCATGCATATAAAGATATAACAAAGATAATGACATGCATAATGAAAAATGGACATCTGCGGAATGACTTCATGCGGAATTTAGCATCGCATCACAGAGTAGCAGAAAACATAGCAGACGGCCATCAAGTTTAAGTGTTACAACCCAAAGAACCAAATATATCAAAAACGAGAGTTGTAACCACTTGGCAAAAATTATAGCAACCACCCATATGGACCCGCTTGAAGACTATCAACTCATATGCTTCTCCCCCTTTTGTCAGTAATGAGCAAAAAGGTTTGAAGACATAGAGCATCTACTCATTCCCATCAGGAGTAGATGAAGGTGCAGGGTCGACGTTGGAGTTTGGTGGTGCAGAGGGGCCAGGTGCAGTGTCGAGACGCGGCGAAGCCATGGTTGGTGAAGTGGCGTCATCTTCTTCATCGACGACTCTGGCAACAACAGTTGCAGCTAAAGATGAATACTCAGAGTCTTCTATGGAAGGAGTTCGATGCAAGACGGCATTCTAGGGAGGCGTGGAATCAAATTTGAAGCATTCTGTGAAGCCATCTTCGCGGAGATCATCTTCAGAGCATAGCAGAGTGAGACTCTTCCAAGACCGCCAACAGGCTTCATGAGCTACGAATGAGTTCTTGATGGCAAGGTTGCGAATGCGATTGTCATCCCCCAAGATACTCTGCATCTGATGCTTTAGCCAATCATGGTGTCTATCATGTTTCTGATGTAAGTCCACAAGAAGCTCTCGATCATTGAGTACACGAGATCGCTTCCGAGGCCTTTGAGCAATGGTGCTTTCAGGGGCTTTAGTTGGAGCACGATGAGGTGGACTCATATTTCTAGCCAGAGGATAGACTTGAGTAGCAGCAAGGACTCCCTCAATTGGTTGCATGAAGCTTTGGCGATCAACATTATGAAGATAAAGTGGCTCCTTGGCAGGCTCAGGGTAGATGGCTTCGACAGACATATCAACCTGAGGAAAGAGGACAAGATGGTTGCGCGCTGAGGGCTGATAGTCGACAGAAGAGTGAAGGTTGATTAAGCACATCACCCATGGAGCATAAAACTTCAAGCCAAACAGATCAATTCCAGATGCAGCAAGCTATCTGATGAAGAAATCCTAGGAATTGAATCTGATGCCATTGACAATATAGAACACCAAAGTATTCATGGCTCCTTCAAGTTTGTCTTCAGCTGAGTGTCCCTTGATGGGCCATAGAGTACGCCTCAGAATATGATAGACTATGCGGGGCAGATACTCAAGGTCCTTGACGAAGAATTCCTTGGGATAATCATCATCTTGAGGCAATGGCTTCATCATACTGAGGTTGTAGCACCTGGAAGCCTTGGTAGCCTGGGCTTTGGCTTTTGAACTTGTGGCATGTGCTCCACATGATAGTCATATTGAGGTCCGGGAGTAGTGGAGGCACCATGATGGGCCACCGAACTGTGACAAGTTCACCACGATTGTAGGTCTGTTCGATTGTGTGAGGCCTTGGGGCTAGAACAGTGGCATTGGCATCCACATGTGCTTCAGGCACAGCATTGGCTTCAGGCTCCACATTATCTTCAGCCATGACAACGTCATTGGCTTCAGTACCATTGTTGGTGGCAGCCTCAGTGTTCTCAACCGTCGTGTCTTCAATGACAGGAGGGTTGGGCACAGTCAGGTTCTCCTCGAGAACGACTTCTTGAGTGACAGGGGGTGTGGCAACTCTTTCTTCTTCTTGTCTTGGTTCTTGATTGTCATCGGCTGATGCAGCCGAAATGTCTTCAGCACCTTTTGCTTCAGACTCAGAGACATTCACAGTAGGAGTGGCCTCAGGAAATACTTCACATGCGACTGAGCTTTATTGCACTTCTCCTTCTGGAATGCTCGACATGGTGACCTGAGGCCTAGGGCCTTTGCAAAGCCTGCGAAATGCGGGCGATGCCTGTGGTGATGGAGTGGTCTGCACCATGTAGTTGTCGTCCAGCACCGGAGTGGTGACTTGAGGTGTTGGTGTTGTGGGAGTTTCATCATGAGCGGGGGTGTCTTGCTGGGGGCGATCAACCCACGAATCATCCTGAGCAATTGGCATCAAAGGACGACCAATGCTGATGAGTTCGATGTTCGTGAGAACAGGCGATGATACCGGTTGGTGCTCGATTTGAGGAAGGACTTCATCATCATCTACATTTTCTTCACGACCAATGTCTTCAGCTGTGATGGGGTCAACAGCTGGTACTTCTTCAGTTTCAGGAGCCTCTGTGAAAGCAGGCTCGTGGATCACAAGTTGACACTCTTGGTTGGTGGAGGCAGGACGAGCAACAGAAATGGGCTCGACAACAAGAGGCTCAAAGGCGGCAGAATGCTCTTTCTTTGAAGCCTTTTTCAGTTTCTTCTTTGATGGAGCATCATTAGAAACATTCTTGTGCTTGCGCTTCTTGGCTTCGGCTTCAGCTGCCCTTGTTTCCTTCAGCTCTGAAGCTGCTGAGGGGACCTTAGGCTTCGAGCCTGTGATGCTGGCAGGGAAGACAATGCGAGGTGCTTCCTGCCTTGATGCTTCAGCTTGGGCCATAGTAGGCTTCTTCTTCTATTTGGCAGCCATCTTCGGGTCGATGCCTGGACGCCCAAGAGCCTTGCGTGTTTCTGCCTCATTGTGTGCTTGAACACATTTCTCTGCGAAGTATTTCATCCACTCTCTTGAACCTTTTGCTTCTTCACGTTTCTTGTGAAACTGTTCTTTGAGCTCATGTAGCGTTTCCTTGAAGCTTTGAACATCAGCCACGCTGAGCTTGGCCATGTTCTTCTTGAAGTGAGCCTTTTCATAATCAATTTTGTTCTTCAGCTTGACGATCTTCTGAGCCAAGGCCAATTCATCAGCAATGGCTCCATGGAAGGTGACGCTGATGTCAATTGGCAGCTGGAGATCATCAATGCTGAGGCTCGGGTTGTCAAACCACTCATCAATGAAGTTATTCAGAATATCCACATCAAAGAGGGGCAGATCGTTGAAGATCTCCGCCTCTTGCTTGCTCTTGATCAGAAGCTCAAGTGCGTCATCACCTAGATCGTCATCGCTGGACAAATCAATGGTTTCATCTTCGTTCCGCAGAACGGCAGCAGGAGTGAGTTCATGCCCAGAAATCTTCATGGGCTTCTTCTTCTTAGGCTTCTCTGTCTTCTTGGAGACACAAGAAAGATCTTCAGATTGCACACTGAGTTCAGGAGGTGCAGTTGCCAATGGCTTCACACGTGAAGCTTTTGGTACGGCAGAGGGCTTTGAAGCCTTTGATTTCTTCTGCTTCGGCGGCTTAGGTTGAGCTGGCACTTCATCAGAATCTGCGTCATCAGCTGAGTACTCCACGGTTGCCCCCTGTACATCTATGTGAGTGAGAAGGCCATCAAGGTTATAGAAGGGGCCGATGACATTTGGATTGGCATCGCGGGTGCCATCAGCCCTTGGAGCAGATGGACCAGGGTTGAAGTTGAGTCCAAATGCTTTCTTGTTCTTAGCCGTAGACTCCTTTGCGAACTGAAAATTGCGCTTGAAGACATTGTCTTCACGACACCATAACAGAGATGATGGATTGGCATTTTGTGGCTGCGGTCCACGGACCATGCAAGGGTACAAGCCTTGAGCAATGGCTTCAGACTAGGACTTGGGCAGAAGATCTCTGTATACAATATCTCCCCACGGTCGCTTGATGGCGTTCTTTTCAGCATACTCGGCAGTGACAAATCTGTACTTGAACCATTCCTCTACCCAATATCTTCGAATCCATTGGATTCGAGTCTTGCGCTGATTGCAATTCTCTTCAGGATCTGTCTTGTACATTTCAAAGAGATCTGGTGGCAAGTCCTTGGCTATATCCCCATGGCGCTGCCTGCCACCCTTTCTAGATGATTTCTCAATAGCCATTATATTCAAGCTGAAAGGCTTCAAGACTGTGAATGGCTTCCGTCTGCTGGTCAGACAGGAACTGGCTTCAGGAGAGTTGATGTGTCACTGTAAGAACTCTGCAAATGAATGCAGACTATGAGAACCAGGGGATTCTCCCATGGACATGTACATGTGACAGCATTAGAGGTGCGAGGGAAGGGAAGAGGTCATATGCATTCTCAGAAGATTTTGAAGATAAATCAGTTTGAAGACATTGACCTCATAGCGCGAAGACATTCACTTATTTGGAGAGAGTTGGTTCCAGATTTGTACGAATCCATGAAAAAGTACAAGTGAGGAATCTAACTAGTTGTGAAGCATAAGTGAATATACTTGGCATGACATGAGATGCAGAACAAGATAGATCCGAATTTGGAAGTTTAGAAACCACTTTTGGTTGAAGTGGATGGATCTGACGGATCAAAAACACAGTAAAAAGTAAGTTTTAATTACCCTTGTCGAACTGCTAGACGAGGCGAAGAGGGAGGCCGAGCAGTTCAATCTCCCGCACCCTAACTTGGCGATGGAAGACGCCTACGGCGGTGGCGGAGAGGAAGAGGTCCGCGGCCGGCGTGAGGACGGCGTCAAAGAAGTCGCGGCAGCTAAGCGCTTTGTCTCCGGCATCGTCGCGAGCTAGCGGAGGCGCTAGGGTTTGTGCGAGGTGGCGAGGTGGAAGAAAGATTGTCACCGCGGTGAGTTGAGTATTTATAAGGAAAGGGACAGCACAGCGTAATTATGCAGGTGCCGCTGGCAGTTCACATCTAAAGGACACGTGGCATGCATGCAACACATTGAAAGTTGTTCCATGTTCCCACGCACGCCTGGACTATCGGGTGGTCGTTCCGGCTTCTCCGGTTTTCAGGCAATAAGGATATAACATTAAAATAGATTCAATTTTTTTCTCTGTGTCTTCTACTGACAAGTACTTAGAGAAGACAATCGACAGTTCCAAAAGAATGCATATCATTTGGATAGATAGAATCTGAGGTAGAAGCATAGAGGGGGTTAGGGTCCGATCACATTCACTTAGATCAAAAGATTCAAACATGAAGTCAGAGCTATAAGTGAATGATGTAGAGGACAGAACACAAATATATGTATATATCAGTATGATACCAAATCAACATTGTGAAGATAAACATGAAGTCAATTCAATGTTGAAGACAAAACCAAATGCGAAGACTATGCAAATCTGACGCCAAATGAAACACTTCTAACAAGAATTTGGTGGTGGCGTTACCCACCGTATAGGAAGTATTAGACCCAGACACGGCGCACAATTATCGTGGCGCTCCGAAGTCAAATTCCGCGTTAATGTATTCACACTTAGAGTGTATGTCTTCATTGATTGAATATATACATTAATTCGTGTGTTGCACATCTAGGTCATCAACATGCATAAGCGTTAGGATGTGTGTCCAATCACAAGACATTTGAGGATTCTAAGATATTTAGCTCACACCGCAACTTGCAAAACATTTTCTCATCCAAGGGCTTTGTGAAGATATCTGCCAATTGCTCTTCAGTGTTGATGTGAATGATATCAATATCTTCCTTCATGACATGATCTCTGAGAAAGTGATGACGGGTCTGAATGTGCTTTGTCTTTGAGTGTTGAACTGGGTTGTTGGCAATCTTGATGGCGCTTTCATTGTCGCAATAGAGTGGCACTTGCTTCAGATGGATGCCATAGTCCTTGAGACTTCGCTTCATCCATAGAAGCTGAGCGCAACAAGATCTAGCAGCAATGTATTCAGATTCAGCAGTGGAGAGAGACACACAGTTCTGCTTCTTTGAAGACCAACAGACAAGAGATTGTCCAAGAAAGTGACATGTGCCTGATGTGGACTTGCGATCAACCTTGTCACCAGCATAATCAGCATCTGAGAATCCAACTAGATCAAACTCTGAGCCCTTTGGATACCATAATCCTAGTGTTGGGGTGTAAGCCAAATATCGAAGAATTCGCTTCACAGCTAAGTGATGCGACTCCTTTGGTGCCGCTTGGAGTCGGGCACACATGCAAACGCTAAGCATGATATCTAGCCTAGATGCACATAAATAGAGTAAAGAACCAATCATGGAGCGGTATACCTTTTGATCAAACTCTTTACCATTGTCGTCGGGACCCAATTGACCTTTGGTTGGCATTGGCGTCGTGTACCCTTTGCAGTCTTGCATACCAAACTTCTTCAGGCAATCTTTGAGGTATTTTTCTTGAGATATGAATATGTCCTTGCTCTGCTGACGGATTTGAAGACCTAGGATGAACTTCAGCTCACCCATCATGGACATCTGATATTGCTCTTGCATCATGTGCCCAAACTCACCACTCTATTTCTTGTCAGTGCAGCCAAAGATAATGTCATCGACATAGATCTGGCACACAAACAGTTCACCATCGTATGTCTTCGTGAAGAGAGTGGGATCCAGGGAACCAAGTTTGAAGCCTTTGCTCTTTAGGAAGTCTTTGAGTGTGTCATACCAAGCACGAGGGGCTTGTTTGAGGCCATATAGTGCCTTGCTGAGCTTGTATACCATATCATGATGGTTTGGATCTTCAAAGCCAGGTGGTTGTGCAACATACACTTCTTCAATCTTGCCATTGAGAAAGGCACTCTTCACATCCATTTGGTACAGGAGGATATTGTGATGGTTGGCATAGGCTAGCAGTATGCGAATGGCTTCATGCCTAGCCAAGGGAGTCCTAGACTAAGAGGTCCTCGGGCGTCCGGCCTATTATCCATGGGCCGGACTGGTGGGCTGTGAAGACATGAAGGCCGAAGACTCCACCCGTGTCTGGATTGGACTCTCCTTGGCATGGAAGGCAAGCTTGGCGATCAACTATGAAGATTCCTTCCTATGTAACCGACTCTATGTAACCCTAGATCCCCGCGGTGTCTATATAAACCGGAGGGTGTAGTCCGAAAAGGATATACTCATTACCATAGTCATACAGGCTAGACTTCTAGGGTTTAGCCATTACGATCTCGTGGTAGATCAACTCTTGTAACACTCATATTCATCAAGATCAATCAAGCAGGAAGTAGGGTATTACCTCCATAGAGAGGGCCCGAACCTGGGTAAACATCGTCTCCCCTGTATCCTGCAACCATCAACCTTAGACGGATAGTTTGGGACCCCCTACCCGAGAACCGCTGGTTTTGACACCGACATTGGTGCTTTCATTGAGAGTTCCACTGTGACGTCGATGAAAGGTTTGATGGCTCGCCTTGTCCTTAAAGACAACATCACCTCCGGGGGAGTCCTTGCCCCAGGCCAAACCCTCCGGATGGGAGACTTTACCATGATGGCTCGTTCGGCCATTGAGCCGATGATGACCTCTCGGGCCAACGAAAATCCCCTTCGCATCAACTCCGAACACTCCAAACAGATGGATCCGGCAGAGTTTTCGTCCTTAAACGAGCTCCTAGATTGTATCGCCACTTTGGGAATCGCCACAGATTATGATCGGATCGGGCCTAAAACCGATCAAGGAGAAATCAAAACTCCACCGGTCGCCCACCAGATAGCGGTAGTCAAGGAGCAGGACGGCGAGTCTTCTTCTATATCAAAGACGGACTATGTTCGGATCACCAATCAGGAAGAACCGGATACTCACCAGCGAAAGGATGCGACCAGCCCTCCGAACATAGAACCGGACGGCAATCCTAAACAATCAGAAGATACTCCGGAGCCCGGACTGTTGAGTCTGGAAGGTCTTCAGACTCCGGATAATCGGCCAAGTTGGGGTTCGGATTTAATTCCACCCACCCACCCGGACATAGACGCTCTCATGAGCATAAAACAGCAGTCTCAGGAAACGGTCCACCACTTCTAGGCCAGATTCCTCCTTGTAAAAAACAAGGTAAAAGATTGCCGCGACAAGGACGCGATATCAGCATTCTGCAACAACTACACGGATGAAGGAATCCTCAGTGCCATCAATCGCCGCCGCATACTGAACTTCGCTGACTTAGCAACTATCGTACAGAAGTACAGCATGATGGAAAGCGCGTGGAAAACTCAGGTAGCTTGCGGGGAACTGTCGCTCCCAACTCAACTCCTCCTACAGGCGAAGAGGGCGCACCCCCGTGGCACGCCCAGTCCAACAGTCAAGAAACATAAACCCATTACGCGGCACGGCACCGTTCTGGAGGGATGGCTAGACGGCCCATGCAAAATACGCACGACACAAGATACCGTGGCAAACCACAGCCTTAGAGCATGTTGGATACTCCGGCAGGTAGCCAAGTGCAGTGAGGAAATCCTTATACGGGACACCCCAGAGCAGCACCCTCCAGAAAACGATGACACAAGAATATTGATGGTCTTCGAAACATTCACTTCAAACAACAAGCGCAAAAGGGCACTCCGCGCCCTCGCCGAATTCTGCCAAATCGCTGCAATAAACCCTTGGAACGACATGGCTATAACATTTAATGCCGGCGACGAACCTAGGTAAGGGACAGTCCGAGTGCCAGCCGCATTAGTCCTCAGTCCCATCGTGGACAGGTTTCGACTTACTAAGGTCCTCATGGACGGCGGCAGCAGACTAAACCTCATTTATGAGGACACACTCCACAAAATGGAAATAGACAGGAGCGGCATTAAACAAAGTAGCACAACCTTCCAAGGAATCATTCCCAGTTGGGAGGCATGGTGCGCGGGCAAAATCACACTTGACATGGTATTTGGCACGTTGGAGAACTATCGGTCCGAAGAAATCACTTTCCAAGTGGCCCCTTTCAGCAACGGATACCACGCCCTGTTGGGGTGGGATGCTTTTATACGCTTCCAAGCTATACCTCATTAAGGGTATATGAAGCTCAAAATGCCCGGACCAAACGGAAAAATCACTCTCGTCAGTGATCCGGACATAGCACTCCGTGCTGAAAACAAAACCGCATCCCTAGCCCTTGAAGCGCTATCCGAAGCCCTCGCGGCCGAAGAATTAACCGCACTACGCTCCACGATGGACAGGGACAATGTGATCCTCGACAAACGCCCCAAATCCACCTCCTTCAAACCAGCAGAAGAAATAGTCAAATTCCAGGTCCACCCAACTAACCCCAAGAAGACAGCATCTATCAGAGCACAATTGAACCCAACAATTGACGCCGCACTACGACAATTCCTGCATGAAAACTGGGACATATTTGCCTGGCACCCTTCAGATATGCCAGGGATCCCACGCTAGCTGGCCGAACATAGTCAAAATATACTAAAGGGATTTAAACCGGTCAAGCAAACACTGCAGCGCTTTTCCGAACCCAAGCGACAAGCCATGGGGGAAGAGCTGGCCAAGCTTATCGAGGCCGGATTCATTAGAGAAATCAAACATCCGGACTGGCTGGCAAACCTGGTGATGGTACCAAAGAAGGACAAATCCTGGCGCCTGTGTGTCAATTTCAAAGACCTCAACAAGGCTTGCCCTAAGGACCCCTTCCCCCTCCCCCGCATTGAGCAAATCATTGATGCCACCGCAGGACACGACTCACTGTGTTTCCTTGATGCATATTCCGGATACCATCAAATCAAAATGCAGGAGTCCGATCAAGCTGCAACAGCATTTATTACCCCATACGGGCCATTCTGCTTCAACACCATGCCCTTCGGGCTCAAGAACGCTGTCGCCACATACCAACGCATGATTCAAACATGTCTGGAGAAGCAGATCGGCAAGACAGTAGAAGCCTACGTCGATGACATCGTCATCAAAACTAGGCACGTCAAAACACTAATAGACGACTTAGTCTTACATTCGACAACCTCCGTGCGTATGACATTAAGCTCAACCCAAAAAATGTTCTTCGGCGTCCCCGCTGGAAATTGCTGGGCTTCATCGTTTCCAATAGAGGAATAGAAGCAAATCCAGCTAAAATCCGAGCTCTGTCACAGTTGGCTACGCCAACAGACCTCAAACAAGTCCAAAAACTAGTTGGTTGCGTGGCAGCGTTAAATCGCTTTATCTCCAGATTAGGAGAAAAGGCACTACCACTCTATCGCCTCTTACGACGCACCGATAACTTCGAATGGATAGACGAGGCGACTGCCGGACTGGAGGAAATAAAGGCCCTCCTAGCAAGCAACCCAATCCTGGCCGCACCAAACGCTGGCGAACCCATGTTGCTATACATATCGGCAACACATCAGGTGGTGAGCGTCGTGCTCGTCGTCGAACGAGAACAGGACGGACACAAATTCCCACTTCAAAAACCAGTATACTACGTATCTACTATCCTCACACCATGCAAATCCCGGTACCCCCATTACCAAAAGATAGCATACGCGGTCTTCATGGCATCTCGAAAGCTACGACACTACTTCCAGGAATGTTCAATCACGGTGGCTTCCGAAGTCCCACTCAATGACATAATAAACAACCGCGATGCCACGGGATGGATCGCCAAATGGGCCATGGAGCTACTCCCATTTGACATAACATACAAGCCACGTCAAGCCATCAAATCCCAAGTGATGGCTGACTTCGTCGCCGAATGGACAGAGGCCGAACTCCCCAAAGAGTACGACGGATATTCCAATTGGGTTATATACTTTGACGGCTCCAAAATGTTGGCGGGGCCGGGAGCGGGCGTCGTGTTAACGTCCCCCACTGGAGATGTCGTCCAGCATGTGCTCCAAATATTGTACACAGACTCCAACAACGCAGCCGAATACGAGGCCTTATTGCATGGTCTTCGGATGGCCGTATCCATGGGCATAAAACGCCTGGAGGTGCGCGGGGACTCAAACCTTGCAATATCTCAAATAAACGGAGACTTTGATGCCAAAGATCCAAAGATGGCAGCTTACCGTAATGCCGTCCAAAAAATGTCGGCTCAGTTCGAGGGGTTTGAATTTCATCACGTCGCCCGAGAAAGTAACCAGGCGGCGGATGTCCTTGCTTGCATTGGCGCTAAGCGCGACCCCCTCCCACCTAACATCTTCCTGGAAAGGCTTTTCAAGACATCCGTGGTATGGCAAGGGGAGGGCGGCAACAACAGTCCAGATCCAAACACAACCCCAGATTCTGAACACACCGATATCATCGGGGGCTCAGCCACCGAAATTACACCGTCGGCCCATCTCATTATGGCAGTCATCGCCCCATGGACCGAACCCTTCTTGGCCTACATTGATAGGAAGGAGATGCTTGAAGACCAGAATGAGGCCCGCCACATTGTCTGGCACTCGAAGGCCTACAAGGTTTACGACGGAGAGCTCTACAAGAAAAGTACTACCGGAGTACTTCAAAGATGTATCTCCGAGGAGGAGGGGCGGCAGTTTTGGCAGAAATTCATGCCGGTCTAGGCGGACACCACGCCGCAGCCCGGGCCCTTGTTAGCAAGGCCTTCCGTACAGGTTTTTATTGGTCGACGGCCCGAGCAGACGCGCAGGACCTTGTCCAACGCTGCGTCGGGTGCCAACTCTTCGCCAACCAAAGCCACATGCCCCCAACTGCCATACAGACTATCCCCATCACTTGGCCTTTCGCCGTCTGGGGACTGGATATGGTTGGACCCCTTAAAGGGGGAAGCCATAAGAAAAAATATCTGCTGGTTATGGTGGACAAATTCACTAAGTGGATAGAGGCTAAACCGGTCAAAACAGCTGAGTCCGGCCCGGTGATAGACTTCATATCCGGTGTTGTGCACCGTTATGGTGTCCCACACAGCATCATCACCGACAACGGCTCTAATTTCACAGCCGACGAGGTAAAAACCTGGTGTACTAATCTGGGCATTAAACTCGGTTACGCCTCCGTCCACCACCCGCAAACCAACGGTCAAGTCGAATGAGCGAATGGTCTTATTATGAGCGGCATCAAGCCCAGACTAGTGCAGTCTTTGAAAGAATCAGACAAGCACTGGGTCGAGGAGCTCGACTCCGTACTCTGGGGGCTGCGGACCACGCCCAACCGTACTACCGGATACACACATTTCTTCATGGTGTATGGCGCAGAGGCCATGTTGCCCTGCGATATTATTCACGACTCACGTCGAGTGCGTATGTACGAAGAGAGAGAAGCCGAGCTTGATCGGCAGGACGGCCTAGATGCCCTGGAGGAGGAGCGCGGTGTCGCAAAAGCCCTTTCAGCATTTTACCAATAGCAGGCTCGAAGATATCAAAGCAGAGAAGTACGGGCCAAGACTTACAACGTTGGCGAACTCGTTCTACGCCTGCCAGAGAAGAAAAAGGACAAACACAAGCCCAAATGGGAGGGTCCCTTCATAATTTACGAAGTTCTCACCGGAGGAGCGTACCGTCTTTGTGATGCATCACACAATCGCCTCGAGCTGAACCCCTGGAACGCGGCCAGACTCCGAAGATTCTATGCCTAGCGCCGAACTCCTTGTTCGTCTCCTTCTCCCCTGTAGTTTCCATTATTTTTTATCTCTTTTCCGATTACTTTTTTCTTTCTCGCTTTAAAGCTTTGGTACAGCTAGACCGCACACCCCTGACACATAACTCTTTCAATATGTATGTCCATTATACCTGGGGGCTTCTTGGACAGAAGCTTTTTATTATTATTCCTCGAGCATCAAGCTCTTCACATGTGAGTTTTTCCATATGTACCTTTTCTTCGCCATTATATGCATCGATATGACTTAAGTTTTGGCCAAGCTGGGTTGCCTGGCTCCTGTGCTTATGCCCTACGTTCCCGTTAGTTCGGCTAGGGCATAAAGGGAGCACCTCTGCGATTGTTACTACTGGGTCATCCGGATGTGTACCTCAGACTTCGTGAAGCCGAAAGCTAGCGTTCTTAAGGGAATATTCGATCGGTGAATTAAAGACGTTTTTGCATTTACTCCATTGCGAACCCCCAGAAGTTACATACACTGTGATTTTTCCATCACAATTCGGACATGTACATTAATACATGCACACCCAGGGAAAGGAACCCTTAACTGAACTATTCTCCCTGGAAGATGTTTCTTACGATCTCAATATAATATAACATAACTAGGAGGATACAACTTGTCTGTTCAAGCAACTATGACCCGTACGCCTAGTTTTCCTGGCATACCCCGGTCTATTCGGCCGCGAGGGTATTCGGAAACACTCCGCACCCTCGGGTCCGGAGGATGAAGCGAAAAGGTCTGCCATGACAAATGTTATACAATTCAGCTAGAATTACACATGTTAAGGAAAGTACATAGTCACTTGGACTCAAACACTTCCTCCTTATACCGTCCAACAGGCGGTCTAACTTACAATCCTGTTGGGAATATTTGGCGGCCACCTCTACTTTGTCATATACTAAACTAACAAGAATTTCTTCCCCATTCGACCCTAGCGGTCCGACCCGGGCCATGTGATTAGGATCCAGCTTGGTATATCGTGTTTTCACCATGGCCCAGGCCTCTCAAGCACCTTCTCGGCAGGACGATATCTTCCATAGTCGGATACGCCGCCGCGCTCCCTTGAACAGCTCTACAAGCTCCTCCATACTTCCTGGAGGGGAGGCAGATGGCCATAGGGCCTTGGCAACACTCCGCATTGCCAGCCGAGCCTGCTCGAGCACTTGCGACAGCCTTTGCAGCAGATCACTTGATGATCCAGACACCTCCTCGTTGGGACAGCCCGTCAATATACCTGCAATCATAATCATATCAGTTCCATTTATCTCCGAACTACTTTCAAAATAGTTCAGACACATACTGAATATACCACCCCGCAACTTCCTGTTCTCCTTCACGGAGTCGGCTAGCTGGGCTCGCACATCTTTCAATTCTTCGCCCAAGGCGGTGTTGGAATCCTGTAGCTTGTTTTTCTCCCCTCTGACCCGGGTCAGCACACGCTCGCCTGCGGCGCATAGCCTTTTCGCCTGTTTTCCCCCCTCTTGGGCGATCTTCAACTTCTCCTCAAGTTGATCGGGCGATCCTATTATGCAATCAGCAACAATATTAGTACAGCTGGTATACAATTATCGTTCCTCGATGGAGGGGAATGTTACCAGAAGACGCCTTCTTGAAGTTTTCCAGTTCGGCGGTAGCAGCATTTAGCTGCGCCCGACCCTGCTCCAGCTCTTGGGCTAGCAGGGCATTCTTCTCGGTAAGGACCTGGTTATACAACGATCCTTAAATCAGTTGTACCAACTGCTTTCAGTCTCGGGGGCTATGGGCATATGGTTATCCTTTTCGGATGAAGAAAAAACTTACCTGCACATCTGTCAAATGTTGCTTTGTGGCTTTTCTAAGCCCATCTCGAGCAACTTGGATGTATGCGTCAGCCGAGCTGAAGGCATTGAATGCCTCTTCCGAGAACTTGGGGTAGGACAGCCCTGCAACGCCGATGATTCATGGCGCTCTCTACTTCTGAGTTGGTAACGGACATGTCTTCCGAACCCTCGGCCGAAGGACAGTCCGGCGTTGTCCCCATAGCGGCCCCCACCTCTCCGGTGGGATCTAAATCCCGGTTGTTGGGAGTGCGACCGGCCGAATCCCCGGACATAGTCCGGCGAACCTTTTTCCTGATACAGGACCAATATAACAATCATGGTTGGGTACGACTGCCAAAGCATACCTTCAAATCCATACCTCTTTGATGAAGAGACGGCCTTGTCTTCGTCAACCTTCCTTTTCGAGGCCTTGCTCGGCGCGGGAGCCGCTCTTCTTGGAGTCATCCCCGGCGTAGCATGACGCACCGAACGCCTCCCCTTTGAAGCATGAAATAGTGCGGTGGGTGAGGCAGTGCGAGGAAACTCTTTCGAGGGGGGTTTCTCCTGATTACTTACGTGGGACTGGAAGAGGACCAGGATAATCGGCGATGATGGCCACTTCTACGCCATCATAGCACGCCTGGTAAAACACCCTTTCCACGAGTACCACGAATATATCCGGGTCCTCTTCGAACCCAGGATCAAGCTCCCGGTTGTGGCTCTCCGGCTGTGGGGCAGGGCTATTAAGCCCCTCGGTTACCTTCCGCCAGTGCTGTTTCAAAATAAGACGGATTGGGGATTCGTTAAAGATGGCCAAGAGCGCGGATTGAATAAAAGCAAAGGGGATGGGACTTACCCAGCTGGGAGGGTTGTACATGGAGTACCCCTCTCTGCGATTGATGCGGAGAAATTCTTCTTCCTCCCCTTTAAACAGCTCGGCCAGTATCTTGGCTAGAGTGGCAGGGGTGTCCGGACCTTTCCAACCACAACGGGAGGCATCCTCCTCCCCATTATAGTGCCACATTGGGAGCCCTCTGTATTGAAGTGGCTGAATCCCTTGTACTATGGAGGTTGCCATTACCTCTGCTATTGTAAAGCCGGACTTAGCAAGCATCCTTATCTTGCCCAGGAGCTGACGAACCTCTGCACTATCCTCTTCTTCAAGACTTTTGGGACGCCAGCTGTGGCGTTTCCTCAACGGAACACTTGCAAATTCTGGGAGACCCTTTCGAACTGGGTCGGGAAGCACGACGTCCTCGATATAGAACCATTCGGAAGGCCGTTCTTCAGACTCCTTCCTTGGTGTGCCAGACAAATATCTGGTATTGGCCATGCGCCATACTTTGGCTCTGCCCACTTCAAATATTGACCCCTCATGGTTGCGCGGGACAAGACATAACAACTTCCTCCACAGCTTAAAATGGGCCTCAATGCCCAGGAATAATTCGAATAAAGCGACATAACCCGCAATGTGCAGAATGGAGGCAGGGGTGAAGTTGTGCAGCTGGAGGCCATAGTATTCCAGCAACCCTCGGAGGAACGGATGGACTGGAAATCTGACACCTCTTAGAAGATAGGGGACGAAACACACTCTCTCCCCCCAGGATGGATTGGGGAAGTCCTCTGCCTGAGTCTCACCATTAAAGGAGGTCAGCCCCGCTCGAACAGGGACCAGATCTGCAGGGGAAGAAATCCCTGTGTTTGCAGCTTCGTTAATTGACTGTGGGACACAGAACACCTCTCCCACTCGCCTTTCTCTGGGCCCGAACGAGAGGAGCTGGGAACGCTAGCCATGTTGGAATGGTTTCTCCTAGCAGTCTCCGGGGATTTTTCTCTGCGTGGTGCCGAAATGGATCTAGGATCCAATCTCTTTAAATAGGCGCTCTTCCTTGCCTGGACGGGGTGCTATTTGCAAAAATACCCTGACCTTCGGCATTCGCTCGACACATGGAAGACGAAGTTATTTGACGCGCAGAAGCCGAGGGGAGCGACATTGATCAACGATCGAATACATTACTTGGAGGTCATCGGAGGAGGAACCCGCCTTGCAATGCCGAAGACAATTTGTGTGTCGAACACTTCGTTATTGAAGACTGGTTCGGGGCTACTGAGGGAGTCCTGGACTAAGGGGTCCTCGAGCGCCCGGCCTGTTATCCATGGGCTGGACTGGTGGGCTGTGAAGACATGAAGGCCGAAGACTCTACCCGTGTCCGGATTGGACTCTCCTTGGCGTGGAAGGCAAGCTCGGCGATCAACTATGAAGATTCCTTCCTATGTAACCGACTCTATGTAACCCTAGATCCCCCCGGTGTCTATATAAACCAGAGGGTGTAGTCCGGAAAGGATATACTCATTACCATAGTCATACAGGCTAGACTTCTAGGGTTTAGCCATTACGATCTCGTGGTAGATCAACTCTTGTAACACTCATATTCATCAAGATCAATCAAGCAGGAAGTAGGGTATTACCTCCATAGAGAGGGCCCGAACCTGGGTAAACATCGTGTCCCCTGTCTCCTGCAACCATCGACCTTAGACGCACAGTTCAGGACCCCCTACCCGAGATCCACCGGTTTTGACACCGACACTAGCCACCGGAGCAAATGTTTCATCGAAGTCAATCCCTTCAATTTGAGTGTATCCTTGAGCTACGAGACGAGCCTTGTTTCTGACAACTTGACCGTGCTCATCTTGTTTGTTGCGATAGATCCATTATGTGCCTATGATATTGTGCTTGCGAGGATCAGGACGCTTGACTAGTTCCCATACATTGTTCAGCTCGAACTGTTGAAGCTCTTCTTGCATAGCTTGAATCCATTCAGGTTCCATGAAGGCTTCAGCAACTTGCTTGGGTTCAGATATAGAGACAAATGCAAAGTGCCCACAGAAATTTGCTAGCTGTGTTGCTCTTGAACGAGTGAGTGGACCAGGTGCATTGATGCTACCAATTATCTTCTCAATCTGTACTTCATTTGCAACACGGGGATGAACTGGACGAAGATTTTGCCCCTGCTGATCATTGTCTTCTTCTTCAGCATTGGCTTCAGGCTCAGCAAAGTCTGCAGGTTGATTAGGCGCAGAAATGATAAGTTCCTCTTCAGCCTGTGCCTCTGAAGGTATGATTTCTCCAGTACCCATAAGCTTAATCGATTCACTAGGAGGGACTTCATCTAGCACATTTGGCAGGTGCTCTCTCTGCGAGCCGTTAGTCTCATCGAACCGCACATCCACATTTTCAACCACTTTATAGTGAAAGAGGTTGAAGACTCTGTAGGAATGCGAATCCTTTCCGTAACCAAGCATAAAACCTTCGTGTGCTTTCGGTGCAAATTTTGACGTGTGATGTGGATCCTTGATCCAGCACCTAGCACCAAATACTCTGAAGTAGCTGACATTTGGCTTCTTACTAGTTAGAAGCTCATAGGATGTTGAAAGTCCAACTATCCCTGGGTGGTTTTGGTAATGATTAACAACATATAGCTCATTGAGCTAATACTATTTCAAGATAAATATTTCAGGAAAGCTCAATGATTGGCACGGCATGGATTAGAAAGTGGACCCTCAAAATGCTAAGGACAAAAGATTGGCTCAAGCTCAAAGCACAAGACTCTACATTTTACTTTTAGTGATCCAAGATCACATTGAGTCCATAGGAAAAGCCAATACTATCAAAAGGGGGTGAGGTGTTGCTTAATGAGTTACTTGCTCAAAATGCTTAGTGATATGCTCCAAAAACCCTCAACTACTTTCTCATATCCACATATGTCCCAAACCAAAAGTCAAACTCGACCCCACCAAAACATTCTATCCGGCGCCACCGAGTTCTCTTGACATAGCCACTGCCACAAACCCTAGTCACTTCGGTCTCACCGATAGGGATCTCGGTCTCACCGAGATGGGATTGCAAACTCTCTGTTTCCCTTCGTAACGTTTCGGTCTAACCGAGATGAGCGATCGGTCCCACCGAGTCTACAATGCAAACTCTCTGATTCCTTTTCGTAATGCTTTGGTCCCACCGAGACGAGTGAATCGGTCCCACCGAGTTTGCCTGACCAACTCTCTATTTGCTTATTACCAAAATTGGTCCCACCGAGTTTGTGTAATCGGTCTTACCGAGCTTACGTTATGCCCTAACCCTAATGAAATCGGTCCAACCGAGTTGACATATCGGTCCCACCGAGTTGACATATCAGTCCCACCGAGTTGACATATCGGTCCCACCGAAATTCCTAACGGCCACATTATGAACCAAATCGGTTCGACCGAGTTTTATGATTTGGTCCCACCGAGTTTGGCGATTTGTGTGTAATGGTTAGATTTTGTGTGGAGGCTATATATACCCATCCACCCACTCTTCATTCGTGGGGAGAGCCATCAGAACATGCCAACACTTCCAACATATATTTTCTGAGAGAAAACCACCTACACTTGTGTTGAGGTCAAGATATTCCATTCCAACCACATAAATCTTGATCTCTAGCCTTCCCCAAGTTGCTTTCCACTCAAATCATCTTTCTACCAAATCCAATCCTATGAGAGAGAGTTGAGTGTTGGGGAGACTATCATTTGAAGCACAAGAGCAGGGAGTTCATCATCAACACACCATCTATTACCTTTTGGGGAGTGGTGTCTCCTAGATTGGCTAGGTGTCACTTGGAAGCCTCCGTCAAGATTGTGAAGTTGAACCAAGGAGTTTGTACGGGCAAGGAGATCGCCTACTTCGTGAAGATCTACCCTAGTGAGGCAAGTCCTTCGTGGGTGATGGCCATGGTGGGATAGACAAGGTTGCTTCTTCGTGCACCCTTCGTGGGTGGAGCCCTCCGTGGACTCGCGCAACCGTTACCCTTCGTGGGTTGAAGTCTCCATCAACGTGGATGTACGATAGCACCACATATTGGAAGCATGGATAAAAAATCTCCGTGTCTACATTGCGTTTGCTCCCTCCAAACTCCTCCCTTTACCTTCATATGCAATTGTTTTACATTTTGCTACTATCCTCTTAGAATTGCATGTGTAGGTTGATTACTTGATTTGTGCTAAGTTGCTAAAATCTGCCAAGACATAAAATTGGGAAAAGGCTAGATTGTTATTTGGTCAAGTAGTCTAATCACCCCCCCCCTCTAGACATACTTTCGATCCTACAATTGGTATCAGAGATTTGGTCTCCATTTGCTTTGATTTCCATAGCTTTTGGTGATCATAGCCTTGGTTTCACAACCTAGGAGAGTATGCCGTCTAGCGAGGGAAATTACCACCGTAGAGGTCCTTACTTTGATGGTACTAATTTTGCTAGTTGGAAGCATAAGATGAAAATGCATATTCTTGGACATAACCCCGCCGTTTGGGCTATTGTGTGTATTGGCTTGCATGGTGAATTCTTTGATGGGAGAGAACCGAACCGTGAAGCTACCGCGGAAGAGTTGAAGATGCTACAATACAACGCTCAAGCTTGTGATATTCTCTTCAACGGATTGTGCCCCGAAGAATTCAACAAAATTAGCCGTCTTGAGAATGCAAAGGAAATTTGGGATACTTTGATTGATATGCACGAAGGTACCAACTCCGTCAAGGAATCCAAATTGGATGTGCTTCAAAGTCAAGTTGACAAGTTCAAAATGAAGGATGGTGAAGGTGTCGCTGAAATGTACTCTAGGCTTGCTCTCATCACAAATGATATTTCCGGCTTAGGAAGTGAAGAGATGACTGATAGATTCATCATCAAGAAGATCCTAAGAGCCTTGGATGGAAAATATGATACCATGTGCACATTGATCCAAATGATGCCCAATTACCAAACATCTCAAGCCAACGGAAGTCATTGGAAGAATTGTTGCTCATGACATGTCACTCAAGGATAAGGAAGAGCTTCACAACAAGTCAAGTCGTGCTTACAAAGCCTCATGTGATACTCCCACATCATAAAGTGAGAAACAAACCTTCAATGAAGAATTGAGCCTAATGTTGAAGAACTTCAACAAGTTCTACAAGAGTAGAAGCAAGGAAAGAAGTTCAAAGTCAAGGTCCTACAATGACAAAAGATCTTCAAGTCGTGAACGAAATTGCTACAATTGTGGAAGACCTGGAAACTACTCCAATGAGTGTACGGCTCCCTACAAAAGAAGAGAAGATTCTCCCAAAAGAAGAAGTAGAAGAGAAGAATCACCACCAAGAGAGAGAAGGAGTAGAGATGATCGTTATGAACGAAGACCCTCTCGGAGAAGCAAGGATTCAGAAAGGAAGGACAAATCATCAAAGAGTACACAAAAAGAAGACATCAAGCTCATGTTGGTGAATGGGTATCCGGCTCCGACTCTGACCCCCAAAAGAAGTTATCACTCCGACTCTAGATATACTCAAGATGAAGGTGTTGCCGGTCTAGCTCTTGTGACAACCACCTCCTATGACATATTTGACTCACCAAATGAAGGAGCCGGAAGATGCTTCATGGCTAAAGGTCCAAAGGTAACACACCCCGAGTATGTTGATTTTAATAGTGATGAAGATGATTTGCTTGGAGATGATGATTTACTTGTTGACAACTCTAGTTATGAAAACTATGATGAACTTGCTATTAATCATGATAATCAAGATAAAATGAATGACAATGATAAGAATGAGATTGAGCGTCTAACTAAAGAACTAAACACTCTTAAGTTAGCTCATGAAACTACCTTGGAAGATCATCGAGAACTTTTAAAGACTCATGAGAAGCTACGCTTTGAAAAGCTCAACCTTGAGCAAGAGCATGAGTTCTTAAAAGCAATCAATGATGATCTTTGCAAGAAAAGTTCTTCTTACATTGCCAAGCATTTACTCTTGTCTACTTACATGCCACAAGTTAAATCTAGCAATAAGAACAAGAAAGATTCTTCTTCTAGTAGTAACAACAATCATGCTAAATCCAATGTTGTTGCTTCGAGTAGTTCTCTTGATTCCACTAATGATTCTCTTAGCCAAGTTACACTTGAGCAAGAAAATAGCTTATTGAAGGGAACTATAGATAAAGGTGTTTCCAAGAGTATTGCTGGAAGTAAGAAATTTGAGGAAATTGTACGCAAACAAGGAAGACACCTGAAGAATCAAGGTGTTGGTTTTGAACGAAAGTTCAATGCCAATGGAGTTGAGTGGGAAGAAGATCAATATCCCAAGACCAAGTTTGTTCCTCAACCTGAGAAGTATGATCCTACTTATTTCCAAGGAACACAAGCTCAAGATGATCTTCCATCACAAGACCACAAGCAAAAAGGCAAGGATAAGCTTCAAGAGGAAATTGATGCATTTGAAGAAGCTCCACTACTCATGTGGTGCTTACAAAGCCTCATGTGATACTCCCACACAATCAAGTGCGAAACAAACCTTCAATGAAGAATTGAGCCTAATGGTGAAGAACTTAAACAAGTTCTACAAGAGTAGAAGCAAGGAAAGAAGTTCCATGTCAAGGTCCTACAATGACAAAGGATCTTCAAGTCGTGAACAAAATTGCTACAATTGTGGAAGACCTGGATGTCGGTGTCAAAACCGGCGGATCTCGGGTAGGGGGTCCCGAACTGTGCGTCTAAGGCGGATGGTAACAGGAGGCGGGGGACACAACATTTACCCAGGTTCGGGCCCTCTTGATGGAGGTAGTACCCTACTTCCTGCTTGATTGATCTTGATGATATGAGTATTACAAGAGTTGATCTACCACGAGATCGTAGAGGCTAAACCCTAGAAGCTATCCTATGATTATGATTGTTGTTGTCCTACGGACTAAACCCTCCAGTTTATATAGACACCGGAAGGGGCTAGGGTTACACAGAGTCGTTTACAAGGGAGGCGATCTACACATCCAAATTGCCAAGCTTGCCTTCCATGCACAGGAGAGTCCCACCCGGACACGGGACGAAGTCTTCAATCTTGTATCTTCATAGTCCAACAGTCCGGCCAAAGTATATAGTCCGGCTGTCCGAGGACCCCCTAATCCAGGACTCCCTCCGTAGCCCCTGAACCAGTCTTCAATGACGATAAGTCCGGCACGCAGATTGTCTTCGGCATTGTAAGGCGGGTTCCTCCTCCGAATACTCCATAGAAGATTTTGAACACAAGGATCATGTCCGGCTCTGCAAAACAAATTCCACATACCACCGTAGAGAGTACAATGTTTCACAAATCTAATTTGCTGACAAATTTCATAGCGTGACATTACGCCATGGCCCGGTCATTATTCGAACTGTTTTTCTCAACTAGCCTGCCACTGCACGTGTTGCGAGGCAGTTTTCTTGGCACGTCTTGTCGAAGCAGAGATCGTGTCCCCTTATCACGGGATTCTCATCAATATGGGTGTGGGTAACCCAATCGTGCCTGCTGGTATGACTCCTCGATTTTAGGCAAGTTCCAAATGGCCACGCAGAGGACCCTTGATATTCACCCTCTTTATATAGGGGCCAAGGCCAGTCCTTTTCTTCTCGCGCTCGATCCTTCCCTTCTCCCACCTCAAATTCCAACACCCAAGGCTCAGGATAAGCGCTTCTGAACTTCAATCATGTCCGGATCCAACCTTCAAGGCCGGTGGATGGCCTCCTCTATCACAGAGGAGGACATCAAGAAGCTAAGAGAAGCCAGGTATCTCACCGCCGAAATATCACACAGGCTCCCTGCTCAAGGACAGGTCATCCCCACTCCCGAACCCAACGAGAGTGTTGTATTTGTTTCCCACTTCCTCCGAGGGCTAGGCTTTAGTCTTGATCCCTTTGTTAGAGGGCTTATGTCCTATTACGGGCTCGATTTCCATGATCTAGCTCCAGATTCCATCCTTCACATCCTGTCGTTTATCGTCGTGTGTGAGGCCTTCCTCCGCATCACCCCACACTTTGACTTATGGCTTAACACCTTCAATGTGAAGTCGAAGATGATCGATGGGCGACACGCAGAATGCGGAGGTGCCATAATAAGCAAAGGCGCCGATGCTCCATGGCCAAAGGGTTCCTTCCCGGAGATTTCCAACTTATGGCAGCGGGAGTGGTTTTACATCACAGCTCCCCGAAGTACTAAGTGGGTAGCTACCCCTGCCTTCCGTTCGGGCCCCTCGCCACAACTGGCGTCATGGGTCAACAAGGGGCTGGACTGGGGGCTAGTTAATGACATGCCGACATTGCAGAGTCGCATCCGAGATCTCCTCAAGAGAGATGTCAGCCTTGTCAAGGTAATGCAAGTCATGCTGGTTCGTCGGGTCCTTCCATGCCAATGTCGACCTCTCCCTATGTGGGAGTTCAACCCGGAAGGACCGCGAACTATTCAGCAATTCTTCGGCGTGACGCTCGAAGAGATGTATGGATTGTTCTTTGGATCACGAATAAAGTGTCCGGACACCACCGAGGATGCGGGTCTAAACTGCAATCGTCCAGATACCCACGTAAGTAATTCTGCGGCCGAACATGCTGTCTTTTTATTTGTCACAACATCATTCTGAAAAATCGCCCTTTGACCAGGACTGGATAAAAAAGGCGAAGATGATCAGGTGTTCGGCCCCCCTTCCCGAAGGCTCACCGGATCCTGTACTAGCCAGGATGCTTGAGCACGCACCTTATCAAGTGCCATTAGGGGAAGATAAACGGAGGAATAAAGTAGCCGAAAGCGGGCCTCATGCATTACTCATCCAAACCGGGGGAATTAGTGCCTCCGCGAAGGAGGATAATTGGGGAGAAGAATCTAAAATTCCCTCTCCCCAAGGAAGGAAAAGGACCACCTCTGAAGACTTGGAAACGAGGGTTTCCAAATGAGGGACGAAACCTTCGTCAGGGGGCCCTGCCCGCAAGGGGGTCAACCCTCCACCGAGCTGTAAGTGAACAAGAGTACTTTTGGTAGATATATCCTTCTTTATCTCCAAGGACAATAACCGAGACGTATGTCTTGCAGTTCGGATCGTAGCCCTTCTCAACAGAGTTCGTCTTCGGGGGATCTTCTTCCGGAGATGATGGAGAGCAAACGCCTCCCCCTGTCTCCCCACCTCATGAGGCGGACGACCCTGAGGTGTCGTCACGGAGGATTTCTCCTGATCCGCCAAGGCCAGAAGGCAACCCTTCGGCCACCCGAAGTCCGGAGTATTCAGCTCCTAAGGAGAGCAACAGAAAGAGTCCGGGGCTGTCCGGTGCATGACCGGACGCACTGATGGGTCTTCTGGAGCAAGCGTCTATCTCAGAGGCGCATCGTACTTTAATAGGTATGGTGGCTGAGAGGATTTCATCCGCCAACAGTGGGTTGCATGAAGCTTTTATGAGTCCGCTAAGAGGCTTTGAGGTACGCAAAGTAATATATTTTTTGACGGTACCGCACACGCTAGGTGTGCCCTATATAGATAGTAGCCCCTGAGACTCTGGTTGCTGTCCAGAGGCGGCAAACCGGGGATCATAGTCCCAGGTAATGATCATGCTGCTTTCATGTGTAGGCGGCTGAAGGTCCGGTGGCTGGCCGGACTGGTGAGTTTGTCGAACTGAGGCGGCAGATGCCGACATCATGCTTGTAAACAAGCGGCTTGACGAGGCACAGGCTATGTATTTTCCGGTGGTCAGCAGATATTAAGAGGAGCATGATGCTAGTATCTATAATATGCTGTGACTGCAGATGGAGCTGCCGCCGTGGAGACCCTTCAGGCGGAGCTTGCCAGAGCCAAGGAACAAGCCAGGAGAAGTGATGCGGCCGCCCTAAAGGAGGCCGAAGAGTTAAGAGCCGAACAGGCTGCTCATCGCCAGAGCGAAGATAAAATAGGCAAGATGGCTGTTGAGCTGAAGGATGCCGCCGACCGGTATGAGCTTCTTGAAAAGGAAAGCCAAGTGAAAGTGGCGGACCTGAAGAAAGCCATGGTAGCAGCCAAGGAAACCCGCTCTAAAATCAGAGCGGCGAAGGAGGAGCTTTGTCCAGTCAGAGATATCATGGCTGGGAAGCCCTTTTTGTTGCGGACGAAATTCAGAGATCCGAAGTATGCCCCTCTCGATCAATTATGGAGTGCTGCAGATGCGTAGACTTGGCAACGAGTGCTGCTGATGTGACTGAGTTTTTTAAAGATCAAAAAGATCATGAAGTGGAAAGGTTGTTCTGGTCGCAGTTCAGTGCTCCCACGCGTCCGCTGCTGTTAAATGAACAAATGGCCGAGTGGGCTGAACTCCATAGGTTGTCCAGACTTGCCATGAGGTCTGTCGTGGATCATCTTTGGATGGAGGGACCAAAGCCGAATAGTTATTTTGGTTTAGTGCAACGATTCATTGGTGTTGTGCCGCATATCGACGTTGTAAAGAGGTCGGCGTGCATAGAGGGTGCGCGGATGGCTCTTGCCCGTGTTAAGACATACTGGGCAAAGATGGAGGCCACCGCTATTGCAACCCAGGATCCGGCCATAGGCCAGGTCTCGGCCGAGCACTATTTTGAACAAGTCCTAGAAGGTGCTCGTTTAATAGAGGCTCAGTGCTCGAAGAGTATCATGTTCGAGTGACATGTATCCCAATTGTAAAAACAATGCTATTTGGATTATAAAGGCTGTGTTTAGACTTTTGCCTGAAAGTATTATGATGCCTCATGTCCGGCCGTTTATGTATGTATATAACCTGAAAGTTTGCAGTCGTCGGCTTCAGCCCCCACGCATATATTGCGGGGGTGTTCGGAAAAGCGCGTATTCACACTCGATCCAACGTCTTGGTCCATTAAGGAGGTGATAGTGCGGCGAACAAGGCAATCGGACTATATAGCTTTAACACTTTCACTTAGCCATAGGAGTTTGACGGTGGGGCTACTATATAGCCCCCGGTACTTCCGCGCTCATCCAAATACGGGGCGCGTACATACATGACCGGGAAACCGGCCCTTCGTTAATGCGGAGGAATCGCGAAGATTCCGCTGAGTCATCGAGTGTATCATGATAGTCAGTTTTTGGCTTTCTCTACTGAGGTGCTCATCTAGATGAACCAGGGCACAATCGTAGTAGTTCTCCCGGTGCCACCTTAGCTGATAGAGAGGAATGTAAGGTAGCAAAACTTGGGAGACGGGCAAACCCAACTATTGACCAAAGACATGATTCGGAGCTGATGCATATAAGGCCAAACTCGCGACGCCGAACACTCCCTAAGGTATTTGGTCTTTACAACGTATACTGGGCTGAGTAACGCCCTCGATAATGAACCCTGAATTTCCAAGTATGTGCATTAGTCTGACGTTACGAAATGCCAATAACGCCGGCATCCCTCTTGGTTATGTTGAATATCCGGAGGGTGTGAAGCAACAAGAGACAGTAAGAAAGGTTTACATAGGGTCTTAATCTAAAAAGAAACCTTTGAGCGGGACCCTGCTGCATGTCTGCGCCTATGTCTCCGTTGTGCCGTATCCTGGAAGGATGTAGCACGATTATCATCTGTAAAAGAGAAAAACCCAGGTGAAAGTCTTCGTGCGACAAATTGGTTATTCTTAATAAACCATTAAAATTCAATTCAAATAAGGTCAAGCCGAACTGTAGTCCTTTTTACATGCGGGAAGCCCCTAGCACCACCTATGGGGGTATATCCATCGACCCAATCTCAGGTTTATCCGAGCTGTTACAGCTAGTCTTGCGCCGGACTCGTCTAGCCATGTCCGCGGTCTTGACGATCGATCATTTATTCTGGTTGGAGAGGCCGTTCAGTGTTCGGCTGCTAGAGCCGCCACACATTCTTCCGCACGTAAGGAACGCTCTATGTTTCCGCTAACTATGATGATGCCATGTGGACCGGGCATCTTAAGCTTAAGATAAGCGTAATGCGGTACTGCATTAAAATGAGCGAAGGCCGTTCTTCTGAGTAGTGCGTGATAGCCGCTTCGGAATGGAGCGATGTCGAAGGTTAATTCTTCACTTCGGAAGTTGTCGGGAGAACCGAATACAACGTCTAGAACTAGAGAGCCCGTGCAGCGGGCCTCTGGGCCTGGTATTACTCCTTTAAAGGTAGTATTGCTTTGGCTGATTCTTGTCGGGTCTATCCCCATTTTGCGGACTGTGTCTTGATATATCAGATTAAGACTACTGCCGCCGTCCATAAGGACTCGGGTGAGATGGTATCCGTCAATTATTGGGTGTAGCACCAAGGCAGCCGATCCTCCGTGCCGGATACTAGTCGGGTGATTTCTGTGATCAAAAGTGATAGGGCAGGCCGACCAAGGGTTGAACTTGGGGGTGACGGGCTCTGCGGCGCATACGTCTCGGAGTGCGCTTTTGCTCCTCCTCTTCGTTACGTGAATCATGTTCACTGTTTTGACCTCTGGTGGGAATTTTTTCTGTCCCCCAGTGTTTGGCGAGGCTCATCCTCGTCTTCACTTGGTGTCTCCCTCCCCTTGCGTTCGGCGTTTAGCTTGTCGGCCTGCTTGAAGACCTAGCATTCTCTGTTGGTGTGATTTGCAGGTTTGTCGGAGGTGCCATGAATCTGACATAATCTGTCTAGAATCTTGTTTAGGCTGGACGGTCCATCTCTGCTGCCTTTAAATGGCTTTTTCCGTTGGCCGGGTTGAGAGCCCCTGAATCCGGCGTTTACCGCCGTGTTGTCTGGGCTGTCTTCATTGTTTCGGCGCTTGCTTTTATTGCGTCGTGGTTTTCCATTGCCATCCCTGACTTCGGATGTGCCTGGGTCGCTGGTGCCGCTACGGGCCAGCCAACTATCTTCGCCCGCGCAAAAGCGGGTCATAAGGCTTGTTAGGGCTGCCATTGTCCTTGGTTTTTCCTGGCCGAGGTGTCTGGCGAGCCATTCGTCCCGGACACTGTGTTTGAAAGCCGCTAAGGCTTCGGCGTCCGGGCAGTCGACGATTTGATTCTTCTTAGTGAGGAATCTGTTCAAAGCTTTTGGGCTGACTCTCCGGGCTGTTGAATTATATGACTTAAATCGTCTGCATCCGGAGGTCGGACATAAGTCCCTTGAAAATTAGCCCTAAAGGCATCCTCAAGCTCTTCCCAACTTCCAATTGAGTTTTCAGGGAGGCTTTTTAGCCAGTGCCGAGCTGGTCCTTTCAACTTGAGGGGCAGGTATTTGATGGCGTGGAGATCATCTCCGCAAGCCATGTGGATGTGAAGGATGAAGTCCTCAATCCAGACCCCAGGGTCTGTCGTTCCGTCGTATGCCTCTATGTTCACGGTTTTGAATCCCTCTGGAAATTCGTGATCCAGCACCTCATCGGTGAAGCATAGGGGGTGCACTGCACCCCTGTATTTGGATGTGTCATGGCATTCTGATGGTTGTAGTGTTCGGTTTTGATTCCGTGCCGGAGCGCACTTCCTAGATCCGTAGATGGACCTGGTCATACCGGCTCTTTGCTGCAAGTCCTCACGTAAATCATGTCCTGACTTATGTGCGACATCGTTAGCAGCCCTATCGCGGCCACGGGGTGGTCGATCTGGCTGATCGGCTATTTTATTTTTCGGCTGTATGGGCTCTAAAGCCTCGTCATCGAATTCAGGCAGCAGCTTGTGCTTTGGATAGCTCTTTGTGTGGCGACTGCCGCCGTACTTTTCTTAAGTGTCTAGCACTTTGTTCCATCTACTGTTGAGTGTATTTTGCGCGGCCTTAAGCCTTCGCTTCTGCTTCTTCAGACTCCTTGCGGTGGCAATAAGCATTCTATGGAGGTTCTCTTACTCCAAATGCCTTTCCGGGATGATGTGTGCATCGTCGTCCGGACTGTTCTCCTCTCCGGAGACAGGTTGATGAGCTTTACCCTCGGCGTCGCTGTGATCGGACAGTGGCTCCGTACTATGTTCGCCGTCCGCTGGCTCATCCTGCTCTGTCGCTGGGTCCATGTGGTCGTCGTTTCCTTTGGAGTCGACCGGGGTATTATTCTTTCTTGTGATGTTATCGCTGTTTTTGCCGAGGAGGGATTTGGAGCGGCGCCTACGTCGTCGCTTTGGTTACTTCTCGAGGGGATTATCCTTCGCTGCATCCTTTCGTTCCTCGTCATTGTTTTCTTTGGGTGTATCCACCATGTATATATCGTGTGATGAAGTGCCTGTCCAGCGCCCTGTGGGCGGTGGTTCTTGTTCCTCTCCTGCATCGTCATCCATACCGTCGATGTCTTCGGAGTCAAAATCAAGCATGTCGGTTAAATCGTCGACAGTGGCTATTAAGTGGGTGGTGGGTGGGGAACGAATTTCTTCGTCGTCCGCTTCCCACTCGAGCCGGACATAGTTCGGTCGAGGGTCTCCTGACAAGGAGAGAGACCTTAATGAATCTAGCATGTCGCCCAAGGGCAAGTGCTGGAAAATATCCACGGAGGTAAACTCCATGATCGGTGCCCAATCTGGTTCGATAGGCATGGACGCAAGCGGTTCGGAGCCCGTGGCTGGGGACGAATCCAAGGGTTCGGCAACACAGGTCTCATAAGAGGTGAAGTCAGTATTCGGCGCTAACGCCGCTGAGTGTGCGACCTCCGTGGCGGGGTCCATCCACCCATCCTCGGATGGCACGATCTACTCTGGATTGAGGACCGGAGTAGTCATAGGTGTGATCTCCCGAACACCGTCCGACAGCAGAGCCAAGTCATGCTCGTCATGACTGTGTGGCGCACCTGACATGGACTCGAATCCGTCGAAGATCAAGTCTCCGCGGATGTCGGCGGTATAGTTTAAGCTTCCAAACCTGACCTGACGGCCAGGGGCGTAGCTCTCGATCTGCTCCAGATGGCCAAGCGAGTTGGCCCGCAGTGCGAAGCCGCCAAATACAAAGATCCGTCCGGGGAGAAAAACTTCACCCTGGATCGCATCATTGCCGATGATCGAAGGAGCCATCAAGCCTTATGGTGACAGAACAGTGGAACTCTCAATGAAAGCACCAATGTCGGTGTCAAAACCGGCGGATCTCAGGTAGGGGGTCCCGAACGGTGCGTCTAAGGCGGATGGTAACAGGAGGCGGGGGACACAACGTGTACCCAGGTTCGGGCCCTCTCGATGGAGGTAATACCCTACTTCCTGCTTGATTGATCTTGATGATATGAGTATTACAAGAGTTGATCTACCACGAGATCGTAGAGGCTAAACCCTAGAAGCTATCCTATGATTATGATTGTTGTTGTCCTACGGACTAAACCCTCCGGTTTATATAGACACCGGAAGGGGCTAGGGTTACACAGAGTCGGTTACAAGGGAGGCGATCTACACATCCAAATTGCCAAGCTTGCCTTCCACGCACAGGAGAGTCCCACCTGTACACGGGACGAAGTCTTCAATCTTGTATCTTCATAGTCCAACAGTCTGGCCAAAGTATATAGTCCGGCTATCCGAGGACCCCCTAATCCAGGACTCCCTCACCGGACACTACTCCAATGAGTGTACGGCTCCCTACAAAAGAAGAGAAGATTCTCCCGAAAGAAGAAGTAGAAGAGAAGAATCACCACCAAGAGAGAGAAGGGGTAGAGATGATCGTTATGAACGAAGACCCTCTCAGAGAAACAAGGATTCGGAAAGGAAGGACAAATCATCAAAGAGCTACACAAAAAGAAGACATCAAGCTCATGTTGGTGAATGGGTATCCGGCTCCGACTCCGACCATCACTCTGAAAGAAGTTATCACTCCGACTCTGAATATACTCAAGATGAAGGTGTTGCCGGTCTAGCTCTTGTGACAACCACCTCCTATGACATATTTGACTCACCAAATGAAGGCACTGGAAGATGCTTCATGGCTAAAGGTCCAAAGGTAACACACCCCGAGTATGTTGATTTTAATAGTGATGAAGATGATTTGCTAGGAGATGATGATTTACTTGTTGACAACTCTAGTTATGAAAACTATGATGAACTTGCTATTAATCATGATAATCAAGATAAAACGAATGACAATGATAAGAAGGAGATTGAGCGTCTAACTAAAGAACTAAACACTCTTAAGTTAGCTCATGAAACTACCTTGGAAGATCATCGAGAACTTTTAAAGACTCATGAGAAGCTACGCTTTGAAAAGCTCAACCTTGAGCAAGAGCATGAATTCTTAAAAGCAATCAATGATGATGTTTGCAAGAAAAGTTCTTCTTACATTGCCAAGTGTTTACTCTTGTCTACTTACATGCCACAAGTTAAATCTAGCAATAAGAACAAGAAAGATTCTTCTTCTAGTAGTAACAACAATCATGCTAAATCCAGTGTTGTTGCTTCTAGTAGATCTCTTGATTCCACTAATGATTCTCTTAGCCAAGTTACACTTGAGCAAGAAAATAACTTATTGAAGGGAATTATAGAGAAAGGTGTTCACAAGAGTCTTGCCAGAAGTACGCAATTTGAGGAAATTGTACGCAAACAAGGAAGACACCGGAAGAATCAAGGTGTTGGTTTTGAACGAAAGTTCAATGCCAATGGAGTTGAGTGGGAAGAAGATCAATATCCCAAGACGAAGTTTGTTCCTCAACCTGAGAAGTATGATCCTACTTCTTTCCAAGGAACACAAGCTCAAGATGATCTTCCACCACAAGACCACAAGCAAAAAGGAAAGGACAAGCTTCAAGAGGAAATTGATGCATTTGAAGAAGCTCCTCAAGCCTTGGTCAAGTGGGTTCCCAAGACTACATCAAGTTCCACTTCATCAAGTACGACTACAACTCCAAGGATTCCCATCAAGATGGTGTGGATCCCTGAGAAGAAGAACTAGAGAGTTCTTGAGGGTGACTCTGCCAACATACTTCACTCTTATCATTTTGGCAAGGACAAGTGCAAACAACTTCCATATCTTGCACTAGTTCAAGGAGTCACAAACTCTCTTGTTGGTAAGACAAGGGACAATGTAACCTAATGCATTCATGGACATCATCTCAAGGGAACATCACTCTATGTCTATGGATATCCTTGTTTGTTCCTTGTGGGACTAACTCGTGTAGGTATTGAAAGTGCAACTCACTCCAAAGGATTTCTCCGGATGATCTACATCAACATTGAGCATCTACATCTTCAACACCTACATGAAGTCATCATCGACAAAACCCAAGGTTAGTTCATCCCTCTTAGGGGGGATATCCCATCTAGGGGGAGCTTTACTCTAATCAATTGAGCTAAAGCAACTCTAATGATGTGAACACAACAATGCTTTATGTAAAAGTGGCAACCCCACTTGTGCTTAAACAATGAGTATGACCTATGATCAAATGTTCTCATTTGACTCCTAAGTCAATATGCTCATATATAGATGACCTAGTCATCGCCAAATTGCTTGATAGATGCTAGAGTGATTGTGCATGCTTTGTCACATATTTCATTTGTCATTTTATTGTGTGAGCATGTTGGATGGATATTTTACTCATTCGAGGACATCCATTTGTTGTTTTGTTTGTCTGGTTTCTTTTGCCAAATGGATGGACAAGAATGCCTAAGAACTCCCTCTAGCTATCTATGTTTTTCTCGTCTCAAACTCTATTCATGCTATATCACAAAGTTTGATCAAGTCAGATTCGAACCACTCTGTGTGAGGACCACTCGGAGTCCCCGATTCGTCATAGACTTAAACATCCAAAACCTCTTTGTGCATTTCGGTCTGACCGAGAAATCCATTTCGGTCAAACCGAGTTCACTAAGTTGATCTAGGTTTTCATCTCGGTGGAACCGATTTGAACACTTCGGTCACACCGAGTTGCAGCAACCGCTTGCGATTCTGCAATCTCGGTGCCACCGAGTTGTTCCACTCGGTCACACCGAAAGGGTCGGGATATAAATACCCACGGGTGAGACTTTGAAAATTTCTTCAAATTCCCTCAGCCCGCGGGTGTCCTGCTCTGCCTCCTCGGGTCTCCGGATCGTCTCCTCGCCGCCAACGACCTCCCGCCGTTGGATTCTGCCGCCGTCGATGGAATCTGCTCCACCGTTACCGTCGTAGCGAACACTCGCCGTTCTAGGGTAAGTGTTCGACCCATTGTGCTGTCTTTTTCACTCCGATTCCTAGAACAAGGACAATGCCATGTTTCTTGCCACGAATGAGATTAATCTATCCAGCGATAACTTCCTTAGGTCTAGATTGATTCGAAAATTTTAGGGTTAGCTCTCGGCAGAACTCATCTCGGACCGACCGAAATGTTGAAATCGGTCTCACCGATTCGGCTTAGGCCATTGCACATGCACTTTTCGGTCTGACCGAAACGTGCAAATCGGTGTGACCGAGTTCAAGATTCTATGAAACCCTAGCATCCTCGGTGCCACTGAACTGTGACTCGGCCCAACCGAGTTCACTAGTTTAGGTTCCATATGTTGCTTCGGTATCACCGAGTTTGTCAATTCGGTAGCTCCGAGATCACTTCTGTAGAGAACTAAAACTAAGATTTTTGAATCAATTTTTTTTGCAAAACCTCTGTACTTTGTGATGCTCATCTACTCTACCTCATCTACAACCTATTCACAGGGTCTGCTGACAGTTAGCCTGCAAGATGTCTGACCAGAGTGACAGCCAGAACAAGTCTGAACAGCAAGAACAATTGAGTGAGGGCACTAGTCGCTCCAGCGGCTATGATGAGGGCAGCAGGAGCACACCTAGTAACTTGCCCAAGTCAGCTACTAGAACAAGGAAGAAGAAAACCTCAGATTCTGAAGATGAGGACTATGTGGCCACTGAGGAGGAAGTAAGCTCCAAAAAGAAGATGTTGAAGAAGCAATCTGGCACAACTGCTGCAAGTAAACCAGGATTGAACAAGAAAGCACCAGCAAGAAGAATTCCTATGTCTAAGGCTAGAGCCTCTACTCAGGAAACAATGGATTTCACTCTTGAACCCAAAGAAGGAGGTGAAGGCAAGAAAAGGCAGGAAAGGGTCAAGAACACCATTGCTAGAGTCATTGGGAAATCCTCAATGGTAAGATCAGATGATGAAGAGGAAGAGGATGTTGCTCCAGCACCTAAAGCACAGAAGCTCATGGGGGATGCTATAAAGTCAGGGGCTGCTGCTAAGCCCAAAACTGCTCCAAAAGCTGCTGCTCCAGTTCCCAAGACTGCACCCAAGAGGAGTACCAGGTACATACCTGCTGAGGAGAAGAACAAGGCCCCAGTGCCTGAGCCTGAAGAAGAGGAAGCTGAAGCCCAAGTGCTAAGGAAGCTAAAGCCAAAGATCCCTGGCCATAATGATGCACATCCTGTTGCAGAAGATATGAGGATCAGGAAGGATGCAGGACTGAGATTGTGGAGACAATCAGATCCTTATGCTGTGAGGAGGAGAACATCAGTTGATTATAGGTTCCATAAAAAGGAACAACAAGATTTCTATGAGACTATTCTGCTTGACAAGAAGCCCATAGTATGTGACATGAGATGGGTGGACTGGGAGTACATCAAGGAAAATGAAGATCACTATCCAGGAGTCTATGACAGCTTCAAGGCTTGTGGAGTAGATACGTTTGTTGGACAGAAGCTCACAAAATGGAATGATGAGCTGATCATGCAGTTTTACTCCACTGCCCATTTCTATCCAGATGGGATGATAGTCTGGATGTCTAAGGGTACAAGGTACCAGTCCACAGTTGAGGAATGGGCTAATCTGATAAATACCCCTGAAGAACATGAGGATGACTTGGATGTATATGCTGACAAGAAGAAGGATCATAACTCAATGGCAAACATGTACAAGGAGATCACAGATAAGGCTTTGGAGACTCATAAGCTTGGATCAGTACATTACCTGTTGTCTGGTCTGCCTACCATCAACTAGATCCTTAGGCACACACTGCTACCCAAGTTAGGAGATCACAAGATGATCAGAGGACATGCTATAAATTTGCTACATTTGTTTGATCTTCCTCAGAAGTTCAAGGTCATGAGTTTTATTGTAGAGACAATCAAAAGGACAGCTGCAGACCAGAAGAGAAGTTGTGGGTATGCTCCACACATTCAGGAGCTCATCAACTCAAAGATGGGCACAAGAACATACTTGTTGGACAAGGAGCACCTTCCTCTGCATCCAGATTTTGAAGACAATACTGTTGTGATGAATGAGGAAGACCCCACATTTGTGCAAGCACATGATAAGAGAGAGAAGGCAAGGGCAGAGAAAGCTACAAGAATGCCAACTATTGAAGAGGCATCTCAAGTGTTCTTGAAGAGCAAGCAAGATCAGCTTGGATATCTGATCCAATCCACTTTGAGGATTGAGAAGGGCTTGGCCACCCTGACTCAAAACCAGGAGAGCTTGGAGAGGATCATTGAGCAGAAATTCTATGATCTTGATGTCAAAGTAACTGAGGTTCAGTCAGTGGTTGAGCAACTTCAGGAGGAAGTGGAGGAGAAGAAGGGCAAGTCTACTAAAGATGCTTTTGCTAGAGTGCCCAGAAGCCAGAGGTCTGCTGCAGTGCCTATCCCAGACACTAGAGCTAATACATCTGCACCAGCAACCACAGCCTCAGTGCCATCAGCTCCAGCAGCCACTCCACCAGCTCTAGCTACATCGACAGAAGCTTTCGTCCTTGGAGTCATCTCTACACCACCTCATGAAGGCCAAGCTTGAGAGACACATAGCACTGTGCATATTTTTTTCTTTTTGGTACTTGTTGCCAAAGGGGGAGAAATATGTATAGATCACAGCCTTCGAGAGAGAGTGTTGTTTTATCTCTCTTTGCATTTTACTTGTTTGAACTTTATTGTGTGTTTGCTTGCTACATTATGTCTTTTGTGAGATACTTGGATGATCATGTAATTGATCATTTGCTACCTTAAATGCTTGTTTGGATGATACTATCTTTTATATCTTATATATGATCATTCACTTGCTTGGTGATGAGTGCATGCTTTAAATTTCTATCATTTTGAGCGCTCCACTAAGATGTATGTGACATGGAAGAGTGACCCATGATCCTAACACATTGTGCATTTGCAGTCCAAAGCAAATTTTAAATAATGCACAAATTTAGGGGGAGCTCTTGCTTATCACATACTTCTCAAAGCGACAATGTATTTCAATATTATTATCATTTGTCGAAGCTTTGATCTATATGTTGTCATCAATTACCAAAAAGGGGGAGATTGAAAGTGCAACTATCCCTGGGTGGTTTTGGTAATGATTAACAACATATAGCTCATTGAGCTAATACTATTTCAAGATAAATATTTTAGGAAAGCTCAATGATTGGCATGGCATGGATTAGAAAGTGGACCCCTCAAAATGCTAAGGACAAAAGATTGGCTCAAGCTCAAAGCACAAGACTCTACATTTTACTTTTAGTGATCCAAGATCACATTGAGTCCATAGGAAAAGCCAATACTATCAAAAGGGGGTGAGGCGTTGCGTAATGCGTTACTTGCTCAAAATGCTTAGTGATATGCTCCAAAAACCCTCAACTACTTTCTCATATCCACATATGTCCCAAACCAAAAGTCAAACTCGGCCCCACCGAAACTTTCTATTTGGCGCCGCCGAGTTCTCTTGACATAGCCACTGCCACAAACCCTAGTCACTTCGGTCTCACCGATAGGGATCTCGGTCTCACCGAGATGGGATTGCAAACTCTCTGTTTCCCTTTGTAACGTTTTGGTCTAACCGAGTTGAGCGATCGGTCCCACCGAGTCTGCAATGCAAACTCTCTGTTTCCTTTTCGTAACGCTTCGGTCCCACCGAGACGAGCGAATCGGTCCCACCGAGTTTGTCTGACCAACTCTCTGTTTGCTTATTACCAAAATCGGTCCCACCGAGTTTGTGTAATTGGTCTCACCGAGATTACGTTATGCCCTAACCCTAATGAATTTGGTCCCACCGAGTTGACATATCGGTCCCACCGAAATGCCTAACGGTCACATTATGAATCGAATCGGTCCGACCAAGTTTTATGATTCGGTCCAACCGAGTTTGGGGATTTGTGTGTAACGGTTAGATTTTATATGGAGGCTATATATACCCCTACACCCACTCTTCATTCGTGGGGAGAGCTGTCAGAACATGCCAACACTTCCAACATATATTTTCTGAGAGAGAACCACCTACACTTGTGTTGAGGTCAAGATATTCCATTCCAACCACATAAATCTTGATCTCTAGCCTTCCCCAAGTTGCTTTCCACTCAAATCATCTTTCTACCAAATCCAATCCTATGAGAGAGAGTTGTGTGTTGGGGAGACTATCATTTGAAGCACAAGAGCAAGGAGTTCATCATCAACACACCCTCTATTACCTTTTGGAGAGTGGTGTCTCCTAGATTGGCTAGGTGTCACTTGGGAGCCTCCGTCAAGATTGTGGAGTTGAACCAAGGAGTTTGTACGGGCAAGGAGATCGCCTACTTCGTGAAGATCTACCCTAGTGAGGCAAGTCCTTCCTGGGCGATGGCCATGGTGGGATAGACAAGGTTGCTTCTTCGTGGACCCTTCGTGGGTGGAGCCCTCCGTGGACTCGCGCAACTGTTACCCTTCGTGGGTTGAAGTCTCCATCAACCTGGATGTACGATAGCACCACCTATCGGTACCACGGACAAAAAATCTCCGTGTCTACATTGCCTTTGCTCCCTCCAAACTCCTCCCTTTACCTTCATATGCAATTATTTTACATTCCGCTGCTATACTCTTAGAATTGCATGTGTAGGTTGTTTACTTGATTTGTGCTAAGTTGCTAAAATCTGCCAAGACTTAAAATTGGGAAAAGGCTAGATTTTTATTTTGTCAAGTATTCTAATCACCCCCCCCCTCTAGACATACTTTCGATCCTACAGATGTCTTCTTTAGAAGCTTGTGAAGATAAACACGGTTCATGACATGACATGCAGTATCAATGGCTTCAGGCCAGAACTACCTTGGAGTCTTGTACTCATCAAGAATTGTCCGAGCCATCACAATGAGTGTTCTGTTCTTGCGCTCTACGATGCCATTGTGCTGAGGTGTGTATGGAGCGGAGAACTCATGAGTGATGCCCAATGTATCAAGATAAGTGTCGCGGCCTATGTTCTTGAACTCTATGCCGTTATCACTTCTGATGTGCTTGATCTTGATGTCATAGTTCGTCATGGCATGATTTGCGAAGCATCTGAAGACATCCTGCACTTCATTCTTGTAAAGGATTATATGCACCAATGTGTATCTTGAGTAATCATCAACAATGACGAAGCCATATAGGCAAGCAGTAGTAGTAAGAGTAGAGTAGTGAGTAGGGTCAAATAAGTCCATGTGAAGCAGCTCGAAGGGTTGAGATGTCGTCATGATTGTCTTCGAGGGATGCTTGGCCCTAGTCATCTTCCCAGCTTCGCAGGCACCACACAGATGCTCCTTCTTGAACTTGACGCCCTCGATGCCTACGACATGTTTCTTCTTCGCAAGTGTGTACAAGTTCCTCATGCCTGCATGCCCTAGCCTCTGATGCCAGAGCCAGGATTCTGAAGCTTCAGCTAGAAGACATGCGGCCATCTGTGGTCCTGCTGAGAAATCTACCATGTACAAATCATATTTTCGATATCCTTCAAAGATTAGAGATTTGTCAGACTCCATAAGCACAAGGCAACGATATTTTCCAAATATCACAATCATGTTCAAATCACAAAGCATTGAGACAGACATTAAGTTGAAACCAAGGGATTCAACAAGCATCACTTTATCCATGTGCTGATCCTTTGAGATTGCAATTCTACCTAGACCCAATACCTTGCTTTTACCAGTGTCAGCAAATGTGATGTGACTCTTATCAGATGGACGTAAGGTTGAGTCCATGAGAAGACTTCGATCACCAGTCATGTGGTTAGTGCATCCACTGTCCATAATACATTCTGAAGCCTTTGGTGTCATACCCTACAGTGCAGTTAGGGGGATAGGCTTCACCAAGGGTATTGTGAAGCATAAACATTTGACGAACGAGTGGATTATGGAAGTTTAGATCCTGGTTAGGGTAGATAGGATAACTGTTAAGGAAACCAGGAACAAAATACATAGTAAGACCATTTGGGCATTTTATCTGGCGCTCCACAAGATGTTTTAGGTGCCAAGCAATAGCATCTGACTCCTTTGATTTTCGACTGGAGACCTTTCCCTGCAAAAGAGAGTTAATTTTTCTTAACCACCCACATTTTCAGGGGTGGCTTCGAAGCAATGAGTCTAAGTGCAGCATGTGACAACTTCGGCTTTGGAGCCCTAGCAAATAGCCTTGCGGGAGGTGAATAATACTCATATGAATAATCAGAATAGTTTTTGGTCTTATGAACATAGCGGTTTGAGGAAACACACTCATATTCATAAGTCTGAGTATGATTTCCCTGCAAAACATTGGCGTGAGGGTGACTCTGTTGAGTCCTCTGTCTGTATGAAGCCTTTGGACCATATGAAGCCTTTGGTCTGGGGTTTGTCTTCTTCCCTGGTGGTGTCATGATGACATTCACCTGAAGATTCTCAAGACAACTTTTGGGTACCCAGATCTTCTTCAAAGGTGGCCCATTCCTGGAGTTAGTACCAATATACCTGGCAAACACTTCACCATTCTGATTCTTAAACAGTTTATAGTTTGCATCAAAGGATTCATCAATGATAATCGGGTTAGCACAAGTGAAGCCAGATAAGGTGGATGGATCCACTGAAGGTCCCTTTGCAGCAACCTATGTGGTTTTGGGGTACTGCTCAGGCTTCCAGTAAGAACCATCAACATTCATTTTCCTCTCGAACCCAACACCCTCTTTCCTAGGGTTTCGGTTCAGAATCTGCTTTTTGAGGACATCACATAGTGTTTGATGCCATTTCAGACTTTTGTACATTCCTGTCTCAAGCAATGTCTTCAACCTGGCATTCTCATCAGCAATAGTAGTGGCATCCTCAGTAGAGGGGTTACTTACCACATCAGTAGTTGAAGATATTGCAACAGTAGCAGCAGTAGAACATTCAGCTATAGAGACAGCGTTACCACGCTCAAGACATTTTAGACATGGTGTTTCAAATCCTTCCTGAGCGGAACTGATCTGTTGAGCGCGAAGTGACTCGTTCTCCTTTTGAAGATCTTCATGAGCCGATCTCAAGTTCTCAAGCTCTTGCTTCCTTTGAAGAAAATCATAGGAGAGCTTTTCATGAGTAGTTGACAACGTCTCATGACAACTTTCAAGTTCCTCCTACTTAACATGAAGATTTTTTGTGTCTTCAGTTAAGGACTGAGATCAGGTCATTTCCGCATCCAACAGGTCATCGCTTTTGTCTAGAAATTTTTTAATGTGTTCCATGGCATTCTGTTGTTCAGTTGCAATTTTAGCAAGTGTTTTGTAGCTAGGTTTAATTCACAGTCAGAGTCATCTTCACTTGATGTTTGAAAGTAAGCATCGCGTGAGTTTACCTTGGCACCGCGTTCCATGAAGTAGTAGGTGGGAGCAGAGTTGTCCTTGTCATTAGCATTAGCATTGGTAACGGAGCCATTGTCTTCAGTGTTGAAGATGGACTTGGCAACGTAGGCTGTAGCTAGAGCTAGACATCCAACGCAAGAGTCGGACTCCTCCTCAGACTCCACCTCTGCCTCCTCAGAAGTAGACTCCTCCTCTGAATCCATCTTCTTGCCAACAAAAGCACGAGCCTTGCCAGATGAGCTCTTCTTGTATGATGAAGACTTGGACGAAGACTTTGAGGATTTCTTCTTCTTCTTGTCATCAGAATCATACTCCTTGCTCTTCTTCTTCTTCTTGGTCTCATTGTCCCACTGTGGACACTCAGAGATCTAGTGACCAGGTTTCTTGCACTTGTGGCATGTTCTCTTCTTATGATCACGAGTGGAAGCTTCATCATTTCTTGAGCTGGATCTTGAAGACTTTCTGAAGCCTTTCTTCTTGGTGAACTTCTGGAACATCTTCGCAAGCATAGAAAGCTCCTTTCCAATGTCTTCATGATCCTCAGAGCAGACGTCAGATTCTTCTTTAGAAGAGGAAACAACCTTTGCCTTCAAAGCACGAGTTCGGCCATAGTTGGGACCATAGATATCTCTTTTCTCAGATTGCTGGAACTCATGTGTGTTGAGCCTCTCAAGTATGTCAGACGGATCGAGAGTCTTGAAGTCAGGGCGTTCTTGAATCATCAGGGGCAGGGTGTCGAATGACCTGTCAAGCGATCTCAGAAGTGTTTTGACGATTTCATGCTTGGTGATCTCAGTGGCGCCGAGTGCGCGAGGCTCATTTGTGATGTCGGTGAGGCGATCAAATGTGAGCTAGACATTCTCATTGTCATTTCTCTTGAAGCGGTTGAAGAGGTTGCGGAGAACACTAATCCTTGAGTCTCTCTGGGTTGAGACGCCTTCGTTGACCTTGGAGAGCCAGTCCCAGACTAGCTTCGAAGTTTCTAGAGCACTCACACGACCATACTGTCCTTCGGTCAGATGACCACAGATGATGTTCTTGGCAGTAGAATCCAGTTGAATGAACTTCTTGACATCAGCAGGGGTGACACCTTCACCGATCTTGGGAATGTCGTTCTTGACGACATACCAGAGGTCGACATCAATGGCTTCAAGATGCATGCGCATCTTATTCTTCCAGTAGGGGTAATCAGTGCCATCGAAGACAGGGCACGCAGAGGAGACTTTGATTATCCCTGTAGTCGACATAGCTAAAACTCCAGGTGGATAAACCGAATCACACAGAACAAGGGAGCACCTTGCTCTACTACCAATTGAAAGTGCTAGTTATCGACTAAAGGGGGGTGAATAGGCGATTTTTATGAAAGTCTTCAAAACATGGAAGTTTTGAAGACAAACAATAGAAATGAACCTATTAACATGCAGCAGAAGGTAGACTACACTAGACAAGCCATAGTCAAGTAAGCAATGAAGTGAAAGCACAAAGACTATTAGTAGCTAGGTAGTATGGATCAGGATGGAAGATAGTATGAAGCCAAACAACAACAGTCTTCACACAGTGAAGTCAATCAGATCATGCAAGCAGACAATGACTTCACGAAGACAAACTGTAAGTAAGGAGAGGTAAGAGATAGAACCAGTTGCTTGGTGAGGACAAGGATTTGTTGGACCAGTTCCAGTTGCTGTGACAACTGTACGTCTGGTTAGGGAGGCTGAGATTCAACTCAGAAGACTGCATCTTCACCTTATTCCCCTTGAGCTAAGGACACTTAGTCCTCTCCCAATCACTCTGGTAAGTCTTGAAGGTAGACTTCCAAACCTTCACAGACTTCGTTCACTGGCGATTCACAATGACTCTTGGATGCTCAGAACGCGACGCCTAACCGCCTGGAGGATTCACAGTCCTCAACTGTAATAAGTCTTCAGATCACGCGGACAGAAAGACTTCAGTGATGCCTAACACTCTTTGGCTCTGGGTGTTTTGGGCTTCGTCCTCGCAAGGATCTCTCTCTCTCAAATGCTTCGGAGGTGGGTTGCTCTCAAACGACAAAAGCCGTGTATTAACTCTGAGCAACCACCAATTTATGGTGTAGGGGGTGGGCTATTTATAGCCAGGAGGCAACCCGACCTGATTTGTCCAAAATGACCCTGGGTCACTAAGGAACTGACACATGTCCAACAGTCATATTTCAAACACATGCGACAGCTTTACTTGGGCTACAAGTAACGCTGACTCATCCAACTCTGGATAAGATTTGCTCTCATTGTCTTTGCTCGAAGATATAGGATTTGGTTGAGCATCACTTCAGTCACTCTGACTTTGTTCACTTGGACCCCACTTAATAGTGCGGTGGTTCCTATGACTCAACAAAGAAGAAAAGGAAGCTACGAAACAACTATGTCTTCGCACTCCATAGTATTCACGCGAATGTCTTCTTGAGTCATAATCTTCATTGAGAATACCGTCACAGACCACCATTGTCTTCAATGTCTTCACACATTTTTACGGGTCATCTCTGGTAGGAAAACCGAATCAATGAGGGACTACTACCTGTGTTATCCTGCGATTCTCACAAACACATTAGTCCCTCAACCAAGTTTGTCGTCAATACTCCAAAACCACTAGGGGTGGCACTAGATGCACTTACACTATGGCTATCAGATTATGCAACTCCCGAATACCGGAGGAACACTTAGTGTGCTATCAAACGTCATAATGAAACTGGATGATTATAAAGATGCTCTACAGGTGTCTCCAATGGTGTTTGTTGAGTTGGCATAGATCGAGATTAGGATTTGTCACTCCGATTGTCAGAGAGGTATCTCCGGGACCTCTTGGTAATGCACATCACTATAAGCCTTGCAAGCAATGTGACTAATGAGTTAGTTGCAAGATGATGCATTACGGAACGAGTAAAGAGACTTGCCGGTAACGAGATTGAACTAGGTATGATGATACCGAAGATCGAATCTTGGGCAAGTAACATACCGATGACAAAGGGAACAACGTATGTTGTTGTCCGGTTTGACCGATAAAGATCTTCGTAGAATATGTAGGAGCCAATATGAGCATCCAGGTTCTGCTATTGGTTATTGACCGGAGATGTGTCTCGATCATGTCTATATAGTTCTCGAACTCGTAGGGTCCGCACGCTTAATGTTCGATGATGATTTGCATTATGAGTTTATGTGATTTGATGACCGAAGGTTGTTTGGAGTCCCGGATGAGATCACGGCATGAAGAAGAGTCTCAAAATGGTCGAGACATAAAGATTCATATATTTGAAGGCTATATTCGGACATCGGAAAGGTTTCGAGTGATTCAAGTATTTTTCGGAGTACCGGAGAGTTATGGGAATTCGCCGGGGGAAGTAGTGGGCCTTAATGGGCCATACGGGAAAGGAGAGAAGGGCCTCAAGGGTGGCCACGCCCCCCCCCCCCCAATGGGCTGATCCGAATTGGACTAGGAGGGGGCGGGCCCCCTCCTTCCTTCTCCCCTCCTCCTCCTTCCCTCCTTCTCGTACTAGGAATTGGAAAGAGGAGGGGAATCCTACTTGGACTGGGGAGTCCTAGTAGGATTCCACACACCTGGCGCGCGCCACTAGGGCCGACCACCTCTTCCCTCCCCTCCTTTATATACGTGGCCAGGGGGCACCCCATCGACACACAAGTTGATCTTAGCAGTGTGCGGTGGCCCCCTCCACAGATTTCCACCTCGGTCATATTGTCGTAGTGCTTAGGCGAAGCCCTGCGTCGGTAACTTCATCATCACCGTCAACACGCCGTCGTGCTGACGAAACTCTCCCTCGGCCTCTGCTGGAGCTAGAGTTCGAGGGACGTCACCGAGCTGAACGTGTGGAGATCGCGGAGGTGCCGTGCGTTCGGTACTTGATCGGTTGGATCGCGAAGACGTTCGACTACATCAACCGCGTTACTTAACGCTTCCGCTTTCGGTCTACGAGGGTACGTGGACACACTCTCCCCGCTCATTGCTATGCTTCTCCTAGATAGATCTTGCGTGATCGTAGGAATTTTTTTGAAATACTACGTTCCCCAATAGTGGCATACGAGCCAGGTCTATGCGTAGATGTTATATGCACGAGTAGAACACAAAGAGTTGTGGGCGATAATAGTCATACTGCTTACCAGCATGTCATACTTTGATTCGGCAATATTGTTGGATAAAGCGGCCCAGACCGACATTACATGACCGCGTTCATGAGACTGGTTCTACCGACGTGCTTCGCACACAGGTGGCTAGTGGGTGTCTGTTTCTCCAACTTTAGTTGAATCGAGTGTGACTACGCCCGGTCCTTGTTGAAGGTTAAGGCAACAAATTTGACAAAAAATATTTGTGGTTTTGATGCGTACGTAAGAACGGTTCTTTCTAAAAGACCGTGCAGCCACGTAAAACTTGCAACAACAAAGTAGAGGACGTCTAACTTGTTTTTGAAGGGCTTGTTGTGTTGTGATATGGTCAAGACGTGATGATATATAATTTGTTGTATGAGATGATCATGTTTTGTAACAGTTATCGGCAACTGGCAGGAGCCATATGGTTGTCGCTTTATTGTATGAAATGCAATCGCCATGTAATTGCTTTACTTTATCACTAAGCGGTAGCGATAGTCGTAGTAGCAATAGTTGACGAGACGACAATGATGCTTCGATGGAGATCAAGGTGTCAAGACGGTGACGATGGTGATCATGACTGTGCTTTGGAGATGGAGATCAAAGGCACCAGATGATGACGGCCATATCATATCACTTATATTGATTGCATGTGATGTTTATCCTTTATGCATCTTATTTTGCTTAGTACGACCGTAGCATTATAAGATGATCTCTCACTAAATTTCAAGGTACAAGTGTTCTCCCTGAGTATGCACCGTTGCGACAGTTCGTCGTGCCGAGACACCACATGATGATCGGGTGTGATAAGCTCTACGTTCACATACAACGGGTGCAAGCCAGTTTTGCACACGCAGATTACTCGGGTTAAACTTGACGAGCCTAGCATATGCACATATGGCCTCGGAACACTGAGACCGAAAGGTCGAGCGTGAAACATATAGTAGATATGATCAACATAGTGATGTTCACCATTGAAAACTACTCCATCTCACGTGATGATCGGACATGGTTTAGTTGATATGGATCACGTGATCACTAAGATGATTAGAGGGATGTCTATCTAAGTGGGAGTTTTGAAGTAATATGATTAATTGAACTTTAATTTATCATGGACTTAGTCCTGATAGTATTTGCAAATTATGTTGTAGATCAATAGCTCGCGATGTAGTTCCTCGTTTATTTTTGATATGTTCCTAGAGAAAAATAAGTTGAAAGATGATAGTAGTAATGATGCGGACTAGGTCCGTGATGTGAGGATTATCCTCATTGTTGCACAGAGGAATTATGTCTTTGATGCACCGCTAGGTGACAGACCTATTGCAGGAGCAGATGCAGACGTTACGAACGTTTGGCAAGCTCGGTATGATAACTACTTGATAGTTTAGTGCGCCATGCTTTACGGCTTAGAACCAGGACTTCAAAAACATTTTGAAAGCCACAGAGCATATAAGATGTTCCAAGAGCTGAAATTGGTATTTCAGACTCATGCCCGAGTCAAGAGGTATGAGACCTCTGACAAGACCTCTGACAAGTACTTTGCCTACAAGATGGAGGAGAATAGATCAACCAGTGAGCATGTGCTCAGATTGTCTGAGTACTACAATCGCTTGAATCAAGTGGGAGTTAATCTTCCAGATAAAATAGTGATTGACAGAGTTCTCTAGTCACTATCATCAAGTTACTGGAACATCGTGATGAACTGTAATACGCAAGGGATGACGACAGCGATTCCCGAGCTCTTCTGATGCCGAAATCGATGAAGGTAGAAATCAAGAAAAGCATCAAATGTTGATGGTTGACAAGACCACTAGTTTCAAGTAAAAGGGCAAGGGAAAGAAAGGGAACTTCAAGAAGAATGGCAATAAAGTTGCCACTCCCATGAAGAAGCCCAAAGCTAGACCCAAGCCTGAAACTGAGTGCTTCTACTGCGGAGGAAATGGTCACTGGAAGCGAAACTGCCCTAAATACTTGGCGGATAAGAAGGATGGCAAAGTGAACAAAAGTATATATGATATACATGTTAATTGATGTGTACTTTACTAGTGTTCATAGTAGCCCCTGGGTATTTGATACTGGTTCAGTTGCTATGATTAGTAACTCGAAACAGGAGTTACAAAATGAACAAAGACTAGTTGAGGCAAGGTGACGATGTGTGTTGGGAGTGATTCCAAGGTTGATAAGATCACCATTGCACACTCCCTTTACCTTCGGGATTAGTGTTGAACCGAAAATAAATGTTATTTGGTGTTTGCATTAAGCATAATATGATTGGATCATGTTTATTGCAATATCGTTATTCATTTAAGTCAAAGAATAATTGTTATTCTGTTTACATGAATAAAACCTTCTGTGGTCGTACACCCAAGGTGAATGGTTTATTGAATCTCGATCGTAGTGATACACATATTCATAATATTGATGCCAAAAGATGCAAAGTTGATAATGATAGTGGAACATATTTGTGGCACTGCCGTTTAGGTCATATTGGTGTAAATCGCATGAAGAAACTCCATGCTGATGGGCTTTTGGAAATCACTTGATTATGAATCACTTGATGCTTGTGAACCATGCCTCATGGGCAAGATGACTAAGACTCCGTTCTCTCGAACAATGGAGCGAGAAACTGACTTATTGGAAATAATACATACTGATGTATGCGATCCGATGAGTGTTGAAGCTCACAGCGGGTATCGTTATTTTCTGACCTTCACAGATGATTCGAGCAGATATGGGTATATCTACTTAATGAAACATAAGTCTGAAAAGTTCAAAGAATTTCAGAGTCAAGTAGAAAATCATCGTAACAAGAAAATAAAGTTTCTACGATCTAATCGTGGAAGTGAATATTTGAGTTATGAGTTTGGTCTTCATTTGAAACAATGCGGAATAGTTTCGCAACTCACGCCACATGGAACACCACAGTGTAATGATGTGTCCAAACATCGTGACCGTACTTTATTAGATATGGTGCGATCTATGATGTCTCTTACCGATTTAGCACTATCATTTTGGGGTTATGCATTAGAGACAACTGCATTCACGTTAAATAGGGTACCATCTAATCCGTTGAGATGACACCATATGAACTGTGGTTTGGCAAGAAACCTAAGCTGCCGTTTGTTAAAGTTTGGGACTACGATGCTTATGTGAAAAAGCTTCAATCTGATAAGCTCGAACCCAAATCGGAGAAATGCATCTTCATAGGATACCCAAAGGAGACTGTTGGGTACACCGTCTATCACAGATCCAAAGGCAAGATATTCGTTGCTAAGAATGGATCCTTTTTAGAGAAGGAGTTTCTCTCGAAAAAAGTGAGTGGGAGGAATGTGAAACTGGATGAGGTAATTGTACCTTCTCCCGAATTGGAAAGTAGTTCATCACAGAAATCAGTTCCAGTGATTCCTACACCAATTAGTGAGGAAGCTAATGATGATGATCATGAAACTTCAGATCAAGTTACTACCAAACCTCGTAGGTCAACTAGAGTATGGTCTGCACCAGAGTGGCATGGTAGTCCTGTTCTGGAAGTCATGTTACTAGACCATGACGAACCTACAAACTATGATGAAGCGATGATGAGCCCAGATTCCGCGAAATGGCTTGAGGCCATGAAATCTAGATGGAATCCATGTATAAGAACAAAGTATGGACTTTGATTGACTTGCCCGATGATCGGCGAGCCATTGAGAATAAATGGATCTTTAAGAGGAAGACAGACGCGGATAGTAGTGTTACTATCTACAAAGCTCGAATTATCGCAAAAGGTTTTCGACAAGTTCAAGGTGTTGACTACGATGAGAATTTCTCACTCGTATCGATGCTTAAAGTCTGTCCGAATCATGTTAGCAATTGCCGCATTTTATGATTACGAAATTTGGCAAATGGATGTCAAAACTGCATTCCTTAATGGATATCTTAAAGAAGAGTTGTATATGATGCAACCAGAAGGTTTTGTCGATCCAAAAGGTGCTAACAAAGTGTGCAAGCTCCAGCGATCCATTTATGGACTAGTGCAAGCATCTCGAAGTTGGAATATACGCTTTGATAGTGTGATCAAAGCATATGGTTTTATACAGACTTTTGGAGAAGCCTGTATTTACAAGAAAGTGAGTGGGAGCTCTGTAGCATTTCTGATATTATATGTGGATGACATATTGCTAATCGGAAATGATACTAAATTTCTAGATAGCCTAAAAGGATACTTGAATAAGAATTTTTCAATGAAAGACCTCGGTGAAGCTACTTACATATTGGGCATCAAGATCTATAGAGATAGATCAAGACGCTTGATAAGATTTTTCAATGAGTACATACCTTGACAAGATTTTTGAAGTAGTTCAAAATGGAACAGTCAAAGTAGGACTTTTTGCCTATGTTGCAAGGTGTGATGTTGAGTAAAGACTCAAAACCCGACCACGGCAAAAAATAGAAAGAGGATGAAAAATCATTCCCTATGCCTCAGTCATAGGTTCTATAAAGTATGCTATGTTGTGTACCAGACCTATTGTATACCTTAGCACGATTTTGGCAAGGGAGTACAATAGTGAACTAGGAGTAGATCATTGGACAGTGGTCAAAATTATCCTTAGAGGACTAAGGAAATATTTCACGGTTATGGAGGTGATAAAAGAGTTCGTCGTAAAGAGTTACATTGATGCAAGCTTTGGACACCGATCTCGATGACTCTAAGTCTCGATCTAGATACATATTGAAAGTGGGAGCAATTAGCTAGAGTAGCTCCGTGCAGAGTATTGTAGACATAGAAATTTGCAAAATACATATGGATCTGAATGTTGCAGACCCGTAGACTAAAATTTCTCTCACAAGAAAAACATGATCATACCTTATTACTCTTGGGTGCTAATCACATAGCGATGTGAACTAGATTATTGACTCTAGTAAAACTTTTGAGTATTGGTCACATGGTTATGTGAACTATGGGTGTTAATCACATAAATATGTGAACTATTGGTGTTAAATCACATGGCGATGTGAACTAGATTATTGACTCTAGTGCAAGTGGGAGACTGAAGGAAATATGCCCTAGAGGCAATAATAAAGTTGTTATTTATATTTCCTTATATCATGATAAATGTTTATTAATCATGCTAGAATTGTATTAACCGGAAACTTAGTACATGTGTGAATACATAGACAAACAGAGTGTCCCTAGTATGCCTCTACTAGACTAGCTCGTTAACCAAAGATGGTTAAGTTTCCTAGCCATAGACATGTCTTGTCATTTGATGAACGGCATCACATCATTAGAGAATGATGTGATGGACAAGACCCATCCGTTAGCTTAGCACTATGATCGTTTCGTTTATTGCTATTGCTTTCTTCATGACTTATACATGTTCCTAATACCGAATACCGGAGGAACACTTAGTGTGCTATCAAACGTCACAACATAACTGGGTGATTATAAAGATGCTCTACAGGTGTCTCCAATGGTGTTTGTTGAGTTGGCATAGTTCGAGATTAGGATTTGTCACTCCGATTGTCGGAGAGGTACCTCTAGGCCCTCTCGGTAATGCACATCACTATAAGCCTTGCAAGCAACGTGAGTAATGAGTTAGTTGCGAGATGATGCATTACGGAACGAGTAAAGAGACTTGCCGGTAACGAGATTGAACTAGGTATGATGATACCGACGATCGAATCTCAGGCAAGTAACATACCGATGACAGGGAACAACGTATGTTGTTGTGCAGTTTGACCGATAAAGATCTTTGTAGAATATGTAGGAACCAATATGAGAATCTAGGTTCCGCTATTGGTTATTGACCGGAGATGTGTCTCGGTCATGTCTACATAGTTCTCAAACCCGTAGGGTCCGCAGGCTTAACGTTCGATGACGATTTGTATTATGAATTTATGTGATTTGATGACCGAAGGTTGTTCGGAGTCCCGGATGGGATCACGTACATGACAAGGTGTCTCGAAATGGTCAAGACATAAAGATTCATATATTGGAAGGCTATATTCGGACATCGGAAAGGTTCCGAGTGATTCGGATATTTTTCGGAGTACCAGAGAGTTACGGGAATTCGTCGGGGGAAGTAGTGGGCCTTAATGGGCCATACGAGAAAGGAGAAAAGGGCCTCAAGGGGTGGCCACACGCCCCCCCATGGGCTGGTCCGAATTGGACTAGGAGGGGGCGGCGCCCCCTCCTTCCTTCTCCCCTCCTCCTCCTTCCCTCCTTCTCCTACTAGGAATAGGAAAGAGGAGGGGAATCCTACTTGGACTGGGGAGTCCTAGTAGGATGCCCCACACCTGGCGCGCCCCCCTAGGGTCGGCCACCTCTTCCCTCCGCTCCTTTATATACGTGGCCATGGGGCACCCCATAGACACACAAGTTGATCTTAGCCGTGTGCGGTGCCCCCCCCCTCCACAGATTTCCACCTCGGTCATATTGTCGTAGTGCTTAGGCGAAGCCCTGCATCGGTAACTTCATCATCACCATCAACACACCGTCGTGCTGACGAAACTCTCCCTCGGCCTCAGCTGGATCTAGAGTTCGAGGGATGTCACCGAGCTGAACGTGTGAGCAGATCGCGGAGGTGCCGTGTGTTCGACACTTGATCGGTTGGATCGCGAAGACGTTCGACTACATCAACCACGTTACTTAACGCTTCCGCTTTCGGTCTACAAGGGTACGTGGACACACTCTCCCCGCTCGTTGCTATGCTTCTCCTAGATAGATCTTGCGTGATCATAGGATTTTTTTTTGAAATTCTACGTTCCCCAATAGGAACTGCTTTATAATATACATCTTGCTTCGAGCATCGGCGGCGTCGAACTTAGATTCGAGCGCCTCCCACAAGTCCTTGGCAACCAGCAGATGTAAATATGCGTCAACCAACCTATCTTCGATCACGATCAGAACTGCTCCAAGAAATACGCCGGTGGCCTCCCTGTACACCTTCTCCTATTCAGTAGCAATCGTTCCCGTGGAAGGGACACTGGCGATCCATAACACATTCATAGCCGTCAGGCATAAGGTGGTTTGGTCTGCCAACGCTTAAAGTATGTACCGGTAAATTTGTCCGGTTTCAGTGCAGCGACAAGGCCACCATCCGAAAAATGCCCACACATGTTAGGTTTTTGGATTGTTGAGTAAATAGGCAGTTTTTCGATTAATCTAATCCAGGAAATGATCATGAACATGGTACTGACAGAATTAACGACATACTGATTACGATCGAGATAAGCACGTACTACACAAATAGTAGACACATCTACACGTAATGCTAGTACGACTAACACAGAATAAACAAGAGCGGGATAAACGAGTTATACCCTCCAGTAGGCCAGGTAGAAGCTGCGGCAGCAGCAGCGTCCTCGGTGGAATTCTTGTCGGCTTCAAGTTTCTCGGCGTTGGTGGACATCATGAGGGTGAAGAGGACGCAGACGATGTAGATGAAGCAAACAAACAGTGGAGAGCAGTCGCGTAGGAGACGCTCCCCAAAAACCTAATCGCCGCTCTCCCGTACAATCTGAGATGTGGGCTGGACCCACGTCCGAGTAGACAACCGTCCACAATCTAATGTCTCAGATCATGGTACACCTGTCAAAGATTATCCCTTCCTGATCGGCAAAAATAAGCACATAGGTTTGAGCTCAGCTCGGCTCATTCCCGCAACCCGCGGCGCGACGTGACGAGGTGGGCGACGGAGGAGGAGCGCAGGAACCACTTCTTTTCTCAAGCTCCAATAGCATGTGGAAGAGAATCACTTATAAAGAGCTCCTGGCTGATAGACATATCAAGATCAAGCCACATTGTCCAGTATGCAACCAAGGGCCGGAGAGTATCCGACATCTTCTATTTGAATGTCCTGTTGCGGTTCAGGTAAGGAAACTCCTTGGAGTGATAGATGTGATGCAGAAGGGATTAGAGATGAACACATCTGGAAGGTTGTATTGGAATTTCTTCTCAGTCTACCGAACGATCATATCCATGTGCTAGGGTTGCCGAAACTGAGAGAAACTATGGCTGCATGTTGTTGGTTTTTGTGGTGGGAAAGGAGAAAGATTACACATGGAGGTGATCCACAAATGGCGCCACCGATCAACCTTGGTGTACGAGCCTTAGCGGCGAACTTCATTGCAGCGAACTCCTCAAAGCCAAAAATTCGTGTGGGAGGCTGGACGAAACCAAGGACTGATTATGTCAAGTTAAATGTGGATGCGAGTTTGTATCATGACTTAGTTGAAGGTTCGGTAGGTGCTGTCATCAAAAACCACAACGACAAGTTCATAGCTGCCGGGAATGAAAAACTTGGAATCTGTTATGATGCCTTCACAACAGAAGCAATTGCAGTTAGGTTTGGCCTAAACTTCGCTCGCACAGCTGGATGTAGCAAAGTTGAAGTAAATTCAGATAATGTGGAGGTGATCTCAGCACTCAGAGAGCTTCAGTGGCCACCGCGATATTTGATGATTGTTATTTCATGTCCTTAGATTTCAGTCATATTGTTTCTGAGCATTGTTTTAGAGAGAACAATAAAGTAGCCCACGAATTAGCTAGACTAGCTAAATTCACTCCTGATATATGAATGGATGCAGCCTCGACGGCTGTCATTCCCCTCATTGTCTCAGACGCTACAATTGTAGCCAATTAATAAAGGAGGTGTTTATAAAAAAAGGAGGTTCGACTTCTCTCCAATTAGCGGTATGGGACTAAACTTCCCACCACATCCGTTGTCGTTTAACCTACATGGGTCCTTAAAGATTTTCTGAAATTGTTAGACGGGCCCTAGGCCCACCCTAATATTTCAACAACCAATGCACTCCATTGAGCTGTCGATTTAGGGCCTCTTTGATTCGTAGGATTTTGAAAACACAGGAATAGGAAAAGTATAAGATTGGAGTGGCATGTCCACTTGAATCCTATAGGATCAGCAATGAGTGTTTGATGCCACAGAAAAATAAAAAAATTGTAAAAGGTGGTCGAAATGGATGTTAGATTTTATACGAAATGTAGTATAAAAGATTCCATAGAAAAAATTCCTATGAAATCCAATCTTATGAATCAAATGACCAATATAGGAAAAAAATCCTAAGGATTTTAGTCCTTGAGAAATTCTATAAAATTTTCGTTTGAATCAAAGGAGCCCTTAGATTATGGAGAACTGAATCCATAGGCTCTATGCGATCAAAAGTGAGCTCAGATCCTCCCCGCAAAAAAAGAAAAGTGAGCTCAGATCCTAGGTCAACGATGCAGGGAGCACATGGTGTCATAATAATGAAGAAATGAGACCCCCGCGCACCAAAAGGAACTCACGCGCGAAGGTACGAAGCAGTACGCGTCTGATCGCGTCTCCGTCTGTTGCCCAACGCCAACCCAACCACATTTATTTCTCCTACAAAAAAATCCCAACCATCCCTCAAAAAAAAAAAATCCCAACCATATTTACACAACCCCGACCGACCGAGACCCACACCTGCACGAGCACGACGCGACCGCCATGCCGAGGCGCCCAACTTGCCTTCCGCACGTGCGTCTCACATTAATAACTCGAAACCGATCCTCGCCCGCGCTTCCTTCCCTTCTCCCTCCCCTGCTGCCTGCGCTGCGCTCCCTCCACCTCCGTCTTAATGGTAGCTCCGGTGGTTGCACCCACCTCCCGCTTACCGCAACCCCTATATATCGCTTCCGATCCCACCTCACATCCATCCGGGACAAACACTTCCCAACCCCGACCAACCGCGGCAGCCACCACCCACGCACGCACGCAAGCTAGCCGGCCCGCCCGTGTCCCACGGTGCTACGTACGTGTACGCCACCATGAGCGCCGCCGCCCATGAAACCACGGCCGGCGGCGGCGATGGCAAGCGTCAGGGACCTCGCCGCCCGGGGTACCTCAAGCTTGGCTACCACATCGTGGTGTCCAACGCGGTCTACGTACTGCTCGCTCCGTTCGCCGCGGCGTTGGCGCTCCGTGCGTCCCGCCTCACCCCGTCCGACCTGGCCGCAGCGCGCGCCTACCTCCTCGCCAACCTCCAGCTCGCTGTCTCCCTCGTGTCCGTCGCCACGGCCCTCGCGACGGTCTACCTCGCGCGGCGGCCGCGCGCGGTGTACCTGCTAGACTTCGCGTGCTACAAGCCGGGGCCCGACCACGTGGTCACCCGGGAGACCTTCATGGAGCAGTCGAACAAGGCCGGGGTGTTCACCGACGATAACCTGGCGTTCCAGCGGAAGATCTTGGAGCGGTCGGGGCTCGGGCAGGGGACCTACTTCCCGGCGGCGGTGCTCAACTCGCCCCCTAACCCGTGCATGGCGGAGGCGCGGCGGGAGGCAGAGGCTGTTATGTTCGGCGCCATCGACAGCCTGCTCGCCAAGACAGGGGTGAGGGCCAGGGACATCGGCGTCGTGGTCGTCAACTGCAGCCTCTTCAACCCGACGCCGTCGCTCTCCGCCATGGTCGTCAACCACTATAAGCTCCGCGGTAACGTCGCCAGCTACAACCTCGGCGGCATGGGATGCAGCGCCGGGCTCATCTCCATCGACCTGGCCAAGCAGCTGCTCCAGGTAATTTTTTTTATACCACTCCTCAAGTACGTACTACGTAGCGTAGTGTTAATTTCGCGGTGGGTTCGAGTGGGTGCAGCGACCATCTGCGGGTGCGTGCTCGCACGTCAGCCGATGGTTGGGTAGATGGACGGTGTTGATCGAAACCAGTGAGACTAGTCACAATGGGTAGTAACATAGAGTAATATGAAACACTTCATTTATTAGACTGTAGACTCATTTTGCTTTGATATGGAGTAGTAGTAATTACCACATGCCTTTCTTTCTTCATTTATTACTTGTCACATCATCTATTTTATCTAGATATGTGTGATGTTACTATCTATATTACTCCCCACTGTGAGTAGTCTGAGCGGCCGAGAAGGGAAAGCAAACTTTGACTTGTTTGACTTTTCATGTACTTGGTTTTCTAGTAGAACTTTTTCTGACCTATACACCGATGCTGTCATTGTCAACTTTCGCTGCTGCTATACGTGTTGGATTACAGCATCCACGGAGGAGTGCGATATTATCCTGGAGCATTAATACTTCTAGTTGGTTGTTAAGGCAGTATTATTTGTCGTTTCAATTGTATTAAGTCAGTGGCAATGGGAATCTTAATCTCGCTGAACAGATATCTATATCCTTGATTAATTTGTTGACTACCTGAGGAACTAAATTTTCTATTTGGTGGGCCTGCACACCTTGCGTGCTTTGGGCGTACTAGTTGTTAAGACGATAACATCCCATTAATTAACACTCAACCACTGCTCCAATAGAACTCGTACATGACGTACTGATCGAAAACCTGTTGGTGCACCAGCTCGGGAGGGAGTGTTTCTGTTTCATTCGCTTGTATACTCCGAAATGGTCCAGGCAGCTGAGTGTTGAGTGGTTCAAGCACCTAATAGTAAAGGCCATAGGTAGACCGTTGACGTGTGCAGGGATCGATGGATCCATCGACAAGCTAGCTGATCACCACTTGTCGTAATATTGATGAGGGCAGCTAGCCAGTAGGTTCGTCGAGACTAGGGATGCACAGGCAGACGTCTACTAGCTAGTAGTAGGAGGAGGCATGTGTCTATTTGGTTGACAGATTAATTTGCTTCTCATTGGAGTTGCCACACATGTTGTAATGGATGCATGCAGGTCCACCGGAACTCGTACGCGCTGGTGGTGAGCATGGAGAACATCACGCTCAACTGGTACTGGGGCAACGACCGCTCCATGCTCATGTCCAACTGCCTCTTCCGCATGGGCGGCGCGGCGATCCTCCTCAGCAACCGCGCCGCCGATAAGCGCCGCTCGAAATACCAGCTCGTGCACACCGTGCGCACGCACCATGGCACCGACGACCGTGCCTACCGCTGCGTGTTCCAGGAGGAGGACAAGGCTGGCCGGGTAGGCGTCGCGCTCTCCAAGGACCTCATGGCCGTCGCCGGCGAGGCCCTCAAGACCAACATCACCACGCTCGCCCCCCTCGTTCTCCCCATGTCCGAGCAGATCCTTTTCCTCACCTCTCTCATCGGCAAGAAGATCTTTGGTCTCAAGATGAAGCCCTACATTCCGGACTTCAAGATGGCCTTCGAGCACTTCTGCATCCATGCCGGCGGCAGGGCGGTGCTGGACACCATCGAGAAGAACCTGGAGCTCAGTGATTGGCACATGGAGCCTTCGAGGATGACGTTAAACCGGTGGGGGAACACGTCCAGCAGCTCGCTCTGGTACGAGCTTGCCTACACGGAGGCCAAGGGACGCGTCCGGCGCGGGCACCGTGCGTGGCAGATCGCCTTCGGGTCAGGGTTCAAGTGTAACAGCGCGGTGTGGCGCGCGCTCAAGGACATTCACCCGTCAAAGGAAGCCCGCAGCAACCCATGGATTGAGGAGATCCACCGGTTCCCAGTCGAGGTGCCCAAGGTGGAGAGCGTCGTTTCATCGCCATGATAGACTCGTCAAGGTCGAGTACGCAGGGTTTTCTAGAAAACAAATCTTCTTTCCAACTTGAAAGGTATCTGTTGAATTATTTGTATCATTGTGATGTAACATCAAGTTAATCGATGGTTTGAGCTAGCTGAATTGATATGATACTTCAATTGGTGTATTTTTGCTACCTTGGCTGGGTGCCTCAGTTTGTTAAAACTAGATGATGCCCCGCGCGTTGCTGTGGAAATTTGTATGTGGATTTTCGGAGTAACATCGACATCTCAAAGAAAGGAAACAATTTCAATCCATGAAATGATAGATTATTTATATAGGAAATGATTGAAAGTTCTTGTTGGTACAAATATGTATCATATGATAAAGTCGTAGCAGTTTGTGGCATGAACCATATAGCGTATGATAAAACTATAGCAACTTGTAGCATGTACTATATTCTTACTCGATACATATGTAGTTGTTTGTAGGTGTGTGTTCTTCAGTTACTATGACCTGGATATATGGTATCCCATTCTTTTCATACTCGACAATGTATCCCATGGATGATAATGGATGGTCACCAGACAGTTGGTTATTGAGGCTTGGACTCTAGTTTGAAAGTTATAAACGTCGGGTCTTTTGTGCCCTTCATCTTTGCAATTGCGTCCGTGTATTTCTTCTGAGCTTCTCTTATTGAAACGGCGGTAGAACTTGGCAAATTACTTTTTGCAGAATGAGATGGCGTCCTTGAGAAGATAGGAGTATGTTGTCAATCGGGGTAATAAGTGGAATGAAAATACATACCAAACTAATTTCAATAGGAGTACCTGTGGCTTTGGTTGTCCATTTGTACTGGCTGCCACCCGTGGTTGAAAAGATAAGTGGTAGACTGAAAATGCAACAGGATGATGTTAATATAGATGTGTGTGTTGTAATAGTAAGTTGTTTTGCTACTTACTAAGTGAGAATAAATAAAATGCACTCTTACTTGCCTCAGACCAAATAAAGTTAAATAAAATGCAGACTTACTTTGCTGCCACCTCCTACAAACTAAACAGAAAGTGTACATCCATGATTTTCTATATGACAGAGAGGAACAGTTTAATACACAGTTACACACACACAAAAAACAAAATGATGATAATTCCAGAATAACTAAGAAAGATGCTCAAATAAACGGTAGTACCACTGGTGCGCATCAGTCCTAAACAAACGTTTTAAAACCCCTTTCCGCGACGGCATCTGGAACCGTCTCCAAGTGAGTGTGGGCGATAGGAGGGTCCTTCCCACACGACCCAGAAACCATCGGGGATATGCCCTCCTGGCACACACGTTCGTCAAAATGAGGTCGTGTGCGACCGGCGAGCGGTCAAATACAGAAATACGTACAGTACAGATAAAAAAATATAATTATGCGGTGAAATTGTTTCCGGTCGCAAGTACATCCCACACAGTCAGTCTCCGCTAAACGTTTCCGTTCGTACGCACATCCCGCACAGTCGCTCCAAGGAAAATGTTTCCGTTCACAGGTACATCACACACAATTTTTCCTGTTAAATCGTTTTCGTTATTGAATGTAGCACACACGGTCCGTAGAAGAAACGGTGTGGCAAAGGCTGTCCATGACATACAGTTTTTAGTTTTTATGTGGTAAACGTTTGCGCAAGGTGGCCTAACGGAAACAGTTTTCAAGAGAAAGTCGTGTGTGATTGTTCATTGATCCAACACGGTTTAGAAACTGTGTGCGTTGCCTGAGTTCATCGCCCGCGGTATTTTTTCAATAACCGTTTGCAATATCAAAACCTAATTAGCAGGCTAATTCGCCATTAGCAAGCTAATTGCCCTATTATTAATAATCCATTTATTAATCTAATTGACATTCATATTAAGCACACAATATATTTCATTTCCATATTAAGGAAGCAGAATTTCATAATTGAAATACATCAGAGTACGACATGATATAGCTTCATCACTCAGCTACCCCATTACACAACTGCACCAGCAGCAAGTTTCACATGCAACATGTAGAACCTTTCGAAATTAGCATCATAGACGGTATATAGACATATGCATCTCATCTGGAAAACTGTTGAAACGAAAGGCGAATATTGAGCCTTCATTCATGTTGAAGGTCTTTGCAACTTTAGGCCAATGCCTGTGGATGATTGACCGTCCGTCCTTCGACCTCTCCAGGAACACTTCAATATTGAACCGTGGGTGTTGTATGAAAACCTTCCTTGCCTCCTGACCATAGAGGTGGTTTGAAAGGTAATCATTAGTGAACTGCTTTGGAAAGGCCTGAAAACAAGGATGTGCATAAATATCTTCTCTATATTGGAGATGGGGCAAAGGAATAAAAAAAGGCAAGGTATAATAGTTAGTACCATCTTGTAGTGAACTGATGTCTTCTTCATTGTGCAGACAAAGATCTTGTTGTTTTTTGTCGCTAATTTCTTTATCCTAACAATCTTTCCGAGTTTCTTGATTTGATTGATATTCATGGACAACTCATTTCCCCATATGCAAAAAGGGTCGAACAGTGGGTCAAAACCTCTGACAGCAGGACCTACATGTGCAAGACCAAATTGTTAAAAACCAAAATATTAGAATGGTTTCTGCAATTGCACAATAATGTGCTATTAGACAACGGACCATGCACGTGCTAATCTCGATTGTAAACCTCAGTGCTTCTCATTGTTTCCCTACAACACATATAAGGTAGTTAGTCATCAGGTTAAGTAAGGGTTCATATGCTATCAGTAAAATATGTTGATGAAAAATAAGCACATTGCCGATTCATCAGATTAACTGAAGCCACACAGTAAACCCATTTACCCAAACCAAGCATGATTAAGAACTAGGAAATATAGCACTTGTATATATTTCTCATGTATTAAGTGCAGCCAAATTCGATTTATTCCTCACATGCACAACAATACAAAATTCTACCCACGACAATTGGACATCGCATTGCAGAATTGAACCAAACAGTTAACTAAACACCACAACAAATGAACCAAACATTAACTGAGCACCACATTGCACAATATAACATTGAACCAAGCATTTAACTAAACACCACAACAAATGAACCAAACATTAACTGAGCACCACATTACACAATATAACATACTGGTAATAGAAGATCAGAGAGTTAACCAAACAGTTAACTATAGCCAATTGTAGCAATTGTATTTGTTTCTCATGTATTTACTATAGCCAAATTCAATTTATTCCTCACATGGTATACAATAACAGAATGCACCCACAATTTTGTAAAGATAAATTCGATTTATTTCTCGCATGGAAGACAATACAAAATTGCAGCCTGAAGAATTGAACATCACATTTGCAGAATTGAACCAAACAGTTAACTGAAGATGACAACTAATTAAAAACAGTGAATAAGTGAGCACCACACTGCACGACATATAGAACATATGCACTAGAGCAACAGATTGCATGGTGAAATTAGATAGCACAATTCACTAGATTTTGTGAAGGAAAGGAAGGAGCAGCACACGCAATGGGTAAACCGAGCATGGTTAACCGGCGTAGCTAGGAATTGGCAAGGTGCTCCTCCAAGATCTGGGGGTCGGCACGAATGGCAGCCATCGCGACCTCATCCGCGCGTGCGGCAGCGATTTGCTTCTCCGCTGCCAAATGCTCCTTGAAGTCCTGGCTATACTACGTGCACCACAGCTTAGGCCGGCGCTTATTTGGTGGAGGGGTCGGTGATTTGGGTGGAAGGTTGCGCTCGCGCCGGCGGTCGGGGCATGTGGGATGTGGAAGGAGGAGGAGGATGGGGGTCGGGTGTGGATTACCTGCCTGGATAGAGGAGGCCGAGAGCATGAAGGAGGGTCGCCGGCGAGGAGGCGGTGGCGCTGCAAGCAAGGAGTGAAGGTTTCAACTTGTAAAGGAAGGCGGAAAGAGGGGAAATGTGGCTTTTGGTAAGGGGGAGGGGGCGGGGAGGTAGATATTTCTGTGGAAGCCGAAAATTTGGAATCGTTCTGCCAAAAAACTGGCGCACAAAGTGTCATCAGAGACGGTCCCTTATTAAGAACTGTGTACGATATGTGGATATCACAAACGATTTAGATAGCTTAACCAGTGTGTGATGAGTTTGAACGTCAAAAGTTTTGGTTCGAATTTCCATGGTTACAGTGGTCATCCATGTCATTGCATAATTTGGGTACACAAAGGAGACTATAGCACACCCACACTTCTTAATCGAGCAAGTTCAGCAATTAAACAAAGCTAGCTGACCTAAACATTACTCTAACAAATTAAAGACCGACGCTCTTAATTAAACAAAACATAGAGTACTACTATGGCTGGTGCTCGTCGATCTCCGCCGCCGCCTCCATGTCCAGCTCGCGCCCGACGGTCTCCTGGGGAAGGGGCTCCATATCCATCGCACCATACTCGACAAGCATCTCGCCATCTGCGTCCGCCATCTCTTTGGAAAAGGCCGCCACGAGTTGGGCATGGGTGGACGCGATCTGGGCTTGGACGGGCTCCGTCGTCACAAGGTATGCGGCGGAGGAACGGATGGCTGCTCGAACGCTCTCGACGATTGCCAGCTCTTCGGCCGTGGGTTGCCGACCGTTGTCGGAGAAGCTTCATTCGATTTGTGCGGTGACCGCCAGGAGCTGGGCGTGGGCGGCCTCGACATGGACGTGGGCGGCCTCCATCAGGGCTAAGGCCGCCACTGCTGTGCCGCTCTCGCCGGTTGCTATCCCCGAGGCAGATGTTGCTGCCGCCACCTGAGAAGCAACAGTGGCCGTTTGGGCTACCTTGTTAGCATGTGCATGGCGGCTGCAGCCGCGCTCTCGCCGGAGTGGGCCACCGAAGTTGCCCTCACGACGCGGGTCCACGTGCCCATCTTTCACCGGTGACGATTGAACAATAAATGATATTTGGGGAGCGAGCTAGTGTGTTTGAGACGCCGGCTGTGGACTGTAGCCGACGCACCTTCTCGCGTAAGCCATAGGCGTACTATACACCGACGGTGCTCCAAGATATTTTGTACTACATCTCACAGGGTTGCTGATAATAAACTATGTGCGATCTACTTGATTTGAATTACATAATGGGGTCACAGCGGCAATGGATGGTGTTTGAATTGCTAGACCTTTTATCTGGAGTGAACATGCAGCTATATGTGTGTCGTAAAAGAATTGGAATTATTCAGGGTTCGTTTGAACATGTTATACATTAAATTGGTTTTCTAGCCATTTCAGGTGAACAATTCAAATTTGAACTACATGCACATGCTCCAGTTCATATAAACTGGTTGAAAAATCAAATCTGTGTCCTTGGGTGCATGCTTAGGTCCCATGCAAGAAATGGGAATGAATTTCAAACACCGGGGCACCATTGATTGCCGGCAAAACATTGAGATGCCTGGTTTTTAAATTCTAGTAAATCCAAAACTCGTCTGAAAATCATGAAACTTGGCATCTATCATGGACCGGCATCAACATGTCGTGGTACAAATTTTGTCCCATTTGGGGCAGGTTTGGGTATATGCTTCTCACAAACCAGAGCTTCGCACAACAAGCATGATGGTTTTCGGTAGGGAACGTCCCACCTTTGGGGACGAAACGATATCCATTGCCTCTTATTGCTTTCAAATTTTTTTCTCGTGTCAACATAGAACAACAGGAGTGTTGTGTGATTTTTTGTGATTTTTCGCGCTTCGCTTGGACATTTTTATACATTAACTGAGTTTTCAATGCATTTTATGTGCATAATTCAAATTTCAACTACATGCACATGCTCCAGTGCATATAAATTGGTTGAAAAATCAAATGTGTGTCCTTGGGTGTGATACGTCTCCAACGTATCTATAATTTTTTATTGTTCCATGCTATTATATTATCTGTTTTGGATGTTTAATGGGCTTTACTAAGCACTTTATATTATTTTTGGGACTAACCTACTAATCCAAGGCCTAGTGCAAATTGTTGTTTTTTGCCTATTTCAGTGTTTCGCAGAAAAGGAATATCAAATGGAGTCCAAACGGAATGAAACCTTCGGGAGAGTTTTTTTGGAACAAACGTGATCCAGAGGACTTGGAGTGGACGACAAGAAACAAATGAGAAGGCACCGAGGTAGGGAGGCGCGCCCACCCCCCTGGGCGCGCCCCCACCCTCGTGGGCCCCTCGTAACTCCACCGACCTACTTCTTCCTCCTATATATACCTACGTACCCCAAAAACATCCAGGAGCACCACGAAACCCTACTTGCACCGCCGCGACCTTCTGTACCCATGAGATCCCATCTTGGGGCCTTTTCCGGTGCTCCACCGGAGGGGGAATCGATCATGGAGGGCCTCTACATCAACACCATAGCCTCTCCGATGATGTGTGACTAGTTTACCTCAGACCTTCGGGTCCATAGTTATTAGCTAGATGGCTTCTTCTCTCTCTTTGGATCTCAATACAAAGTTCTCCTTGATCTTCTTGGAGATCTATTAGATGTAACTCTTTTTGCGTTGTGTTTGTCGAGATCCGATGAATTGTGGGTTTATGATCAAGATTATCTATGAACAATTTGAATCTTCTCTGAATTTTTTTATGTATGATTGGTTATCTTTGCAAGTCTCTTCGAATTATCAGTTTGTTTTGGCCTACTAGATTGATCTTTCTTGCAATGGGAGAAGTGCTTAGCTTTGGGTTCAATCTTGCGTTGCTCGATCCCAGTGACAGCAGGGGAAACAACACGTATTGTATTGTTGCCATCGAGGATAAAAAGATGGGGTTTATATCATATTGCTTGACTTTATCCCTCTACATCATGTCATCTTGCCTAATGCGTTACTCTTTTCTTATGAACTTAATACTCTAGATGCATGCTGGATAGCGGTCGATGTGTGGAGTAATAGTAGTAGATGCAGGCAGGAGTCGGTCTACTTGTTGCAGACGTGATGCCTATATACATGATCATGCCTAGATATTCTCATAACTATGCGCTTTTCTATCAATTGCTCGACAGTAATTTGTTCACCCACCGTAATACTTATGCTATCTTGAGAGAAGCCACTAGTGAAACCTATGGCCCCCGGGTCTATCTTCCATCATATTAATCTTCCGTCAACTAGCTATTTCTATCTTCGTTTACTTTGCAATCTTTACTTTTAGTCTTTATCATAAAAATACCAAAAATATTATCTTATCATCTCTATCAGATCTCACTTTTCAAGTGGCCGTGAAGGGATTGACAACCCCTTTATCGCGTTGGTTGCAAGGTTCTTATTTGTTTGTGTAGGTACAAGTGACTTGTGTGTGTGGCCTCCTACTGGATTGATACCCTGGTTCTCAAAAACCGAGGGAAATACTTACGCTACTTTGCTGCATCACCCTTTCCTCTTAAGGGAAAACCAACACATGCTCAAGAGGTAGCAAGAAGGATTTCTGGCGCCGTTGCCGGGGAGTCTACGCACAAGTCAAGACATACCAAGTACCCATCACAAACTCTCACTACTGGAATCAGCTAATTTGCCATCTGCCAGCTTTTTGCCGTCTGCTAGCTGACGGCAAAGAAGCTCTTTGCCATCAGCTACCAAAAAGCGGACGGCAAAGAAATGGCAGACGGCAAAGAAGCTCTTTGCCATCAGCCAGCTCTTTGCCGTCCGCTAGCAGACGACAAAGAATCTTTGCCGTCCGCTGGCGGACGGCAAAGAGGGAGGTGGCCCCCACCCCCCCCCCCGTTTGAAAAAAACTTAACGCCCCACCTCTTTGCCGTCTGCCAGCGGACGGCAAAGAGGCAAAAAGGCGGACGGCAAAGATTAGCGGACGGCAAAGAGCCGATTACCTAACGGCCCGTACCCCCCCGCCCGTTACTCTCTATTCTCTCCTCTCTCTCCTCCCCGACGCGCCCCGCCACCGTGCACATCCCGCCCGCCCGCCGCCGCCGCCCGCTGCCGCCCCCGTCGCCCCGTCGCCCCGCCACCCGCCGCCCCCCACCCCTCCGCCCCCACCCCTCCGCCCCGTCGCCCCCTCCGCCCCGTCGCCCCCTCCGCCCCGTCGCCCCCACCCATCCGCCCTGTCGCCCCCTCCGCCCCGTCGCCCCCACCCCTCCGCCCCACCCCTCCGCCCGGCCAGCGCCACCCCGCCGGCCCTCCGTCGGCGGCGCCCCCGCCGCCCCTCCGTCGGCGAGCGCCCCTCCGACGCCCCTCCGTCGGCGAGCGCCCCACCCCTGCCGCAGGTGAGCCCCACCCCTCTTCTCCTTTTTTTTTTCTGTTTTTTCTGTTTTTTTAGTTTAGTTTAGTTTTTTAGTTTTAGATTTTTAGTTTTAGATTACTTTTAGTTTAGTTTAGATTTAGTTTAGTTTAGTTTTATATTTTTAGTTTAGATTACTTTTAGTTTAGTTTTAGTTTTGTTTTAGGTTACTTAGTGGTAGGTTTAAGAAGAGGAAAAAGGAGAAGAAGAAGAAGAAGAAGAAGAGGAGGAGGAGGAGGAGGAGAAGAAAGAAGAAGAAGAAGAAGAAGAAGAAGAAGAAGAAGAAGAAGAAGAAGAAGAAGAAGAAGAAGAAGAAGAGGAGGAGGAGGAGGAGGAGAAAGAAGAAGAAGAAGAAGAAGAAGAAGAAGAAGAAGAAGAAGAAGAAGAAGAAGAAGAAGAAGAAGAAGAAGAAGAAGAAGAAAGAGGAGAGGAGGAGGAGGAGGAGGAGGAGAAATAAGAAGAAGAAGAAGAAGAAGAAGAAGAAGAAGAAAGAGGAGAGGAGGAGGAGGAGGAGGAGGATGAGGAGGCGACACCCCGACCCCGATACCCCGACCCCGACCCCGACCCCGACACCCCGACCCCGAGCCTGACCCAACACCCCGACCCCGACACCGACACGGCACCCCGACCCCGACCCGGCACCCCGACCCGACACCCCGACCCCGAGACCCCGACCCCGACCCCGACACGGCACCCCGAGACCGACACGACACCCCGACCCCCGACACCTCCCGAAAAGGTGTTCTTTGGCCTTCCAGAAGCCGACGGGGTCATATATTTGTGAATTATTAGTTAGGTCATATATCTTTCGATTTTGTTATGAAAAACATCATATATAATTGTGTTGATCGGGTAGTTTTAAATGTGCAGTTGTTTCATCGCTGCGAGGTTTGGTGTTCGACGACCTCGCCGTGCGTTTGACGAGCTCTGCCCCTTCGTTCGTGGGTGAGCACAAATGACATGTCCTCCTCCCCCATTAATTATTTGATCTATTCCGATGAAACTTGATAGCTAGCTACATATGTGTCTTGAATCATCAGTATGCGTAACCAATATGTGTCTCCCGTTCGAAAGCGTCATAGTTATAAATATGCATGCATTTGCATATTTATAACCTTGATTCTTTCGAATTGTCCAACGCTATCCACGGACAGCCCGAGTATGTTTAGATTGGGTTCGTTTTCCCATATGCTTTGCTCCGGATCCGACGCATAAATTTCGTCAGTGCCTCCCCTGTTGTTCTCCAGGTACACATCCTCTCTGTTTATTGCAGAGACGTGTATCAAGAGAACAACGGGGAGGTGCTGCCGAAATTTTGCGTAGGATCCGGAGCATAGCATGGGAAAATGAACCCAATCTAAACATACTCGGGTGGGATTAGGACCTGTCATTACCTATTAGAGTGTAGGTTGCATGGACGTAAGAAAATTGACAAAGTAGATCAACTGATGAATATATACATGGTGAATTATATATATATATTTGTTGTGTGTCTAGTAGCTCTGAAAGTCAAGATGAGTGATCGTGCGTGGATGTACACCGGTCACACTGGTCAGAACAAATGGAGCACTGAATGGTTCACAAAAACCAAGGGGTTTGTGCGAGCCGCATTTGCAAATGGCCAGAGGAAAACCTGGTGCCCCTGTTTACGGTGCGGCAATTGGGAAAAGAGGACAGAGGCTGAAATGGGCAAACACCTGCAGAAGAGTGGTTTTACGCCCGATTATACGGTGTGGACATTTCATGGTGAGTCTGCCCAACGTGACCGAGCTGAGGTGGATCGTCGTCGCACCGACGAGCATGGTACCGGGATGGAAAACATGGTGCAAGACTTTGATGATGCTCGGGATTCAGACGAGGAGATGGAGGAATCTGCAAAGGCCTTCAATGAAATGCTGGAGTCTTCAAAACGTCCACTCCATGAGCACACTGAGCTTTGTCAGTTGGATGCCATCTCACAAGTAATGGCTCTGAAGGCTCAGTTCAACTTGGGCAGAGAATGCTACAATGCAATGATGACAGTATTTGGACGCTTTCTACCCAAAGGCCATGTAATGCCTGCAAACCTGTACCAGTCGGACAAAATCCTCCGTGCACTGAAGATGCCCTATGATAAGATACATGCCTATGAGAAAGGATGTGTCTTGTTTAGGCTTGACTATGCGGAGTTGAACTATTGTCCCATTTGCAAGTCTTCCAGGTATGTTGTGGTAGACAACGGTATGGGTGAGAAGACACAGACCAAAATCCCCGTTAGTGTTCTTCGGTATATGCCAATCGTACCAAGACTTCAACGTCTTTTCATGGTCGAAGAGACGGCCAGAAGATGACATGGCACAAAACGGGCAAAAGAACCGAACTAGATGCAGATGGGAATCTGATGATTGTACACACATCGGATGGTGTTGCGTGGAAAAAGTTTGATGAATTACATGGTGACAAAGCGGCAGATCCGAGGCATCCTCGAGTCAGCATCAGCACGGATGGGTTCAGTGTGTTTGGTATGACGGCAGCCCAATACAGTTGTGTAACGCCCACGATGCGGCTATATCTCCCACGTGTCGAGGCACGACTTAGAGGCATAACCGCATAGTGGTTTTCTCGCAAGAAGGGTCATCTTCACACAATCCCATGTAATGAACAAGAATGGGATAAAGAGTTGGCTTAGAATCGCCACTTCACACAATACATAAATATCATCATACATCATCCAAAATACAAACATATAGACCGACTACGGTCAAAATCCAGATGAAAATAAGACAACCCCAAATGCTAGATCCCCGATCGTCCCAACTGGGCACCACTACTGATCATCAGGAAAAGACACATAGTAACGACCACGTTCCTCGTCGAACTCCCACTTGAGATCGACGCCATCGTCTGCACTGGCATCGTCGGCACCTGCAACTGTTTTGGTAGAACCTGTGAGTCACGGGGACTCAGCAATCTCACACCCGCGAGATCAAGACTATTTAAGCTTATAGGGAAGGATGGTGCAAAGAGGTGGAGCTGCAGCGACAATAGCATATATGGTGGCTAACTTGCGCAAATGAGAGCGAGAAGAGAAGCAATGGAACGGACGTCATCTAGCAATGACCAAGAAGTGATCCTGAACACCTACTTACGTCATACATAACTTAGACCGTGTTCACTTCCCGGACTCCGCCGAGAAGAGACCATCACGGCTACACACGCACTTGATGTGTTTTAATTTGGTCAAGTGACAAGTTATCTACAACCGGACATTAACAAATTCCCATCTGCCTCATAACCGCGGGCACGGCTTTCGAAAGATAATACCCTGCAGGGGTGTCCCAACTTAGCCCATCCTAAGCTCTCACGGTCAACGAAGGATAAACCTTCTCCCGGAAAGACCCGATCAGTCTCGGAATCCCGGTTTACAAGACATCTCGACAATGGTAAAACAAGACCAGCAAAGCCGCCCGAATGTGCCGACAAATCCCGATAGGAGCTGCACATATCTCGTTCTCAGGGCACACCGGATGAGCCAGACGTCGGGTTGGCATAGACCCTGGTTGCCCAGGGGGCGCCGGACATCGCTCGATTTGGGCCAGCATTCGAAGGAACACTAGTCTGGGGGTTTAAAATAAAGATGACCCTCGGGCTCGCGAAAACCCGGGGGAAAAGGCTTAGGTAGCAAATGGTAAAACCAAGGTTGGGCCTTGCTGGAGGAGTTTTATTCAAGGCGAAACTGTCAAGGGGGTCCCATAAATCACCCGACCATGTAAGGAACGCAAACTCAAGGAACATAATCCCGGTATCACAGTAACTAGGGCGGCAAGAGTGGAACAAAACACCAGGCATAAGGCCGAGCCTTCCACCCTTTACCAAAATATATAGATGCATTAATTAAATAAGAGATATTGTGATATCCCAACATATCCATGTTCCGACATGGAACAACTTCAACTTCACCTGCAACCAGCAACGCTATAAGAGGGGCTGAGAAAAAGCGGTAACATAGCCAAACAACGGTTTGCTAGGAAAGGATGGTTAGGGCTGACATGGCTAAAATGGGAGACATGATATAGCAAGTGATAGGTAGCGGAGCATGGCAATAGAGCGAACAACTAGCATAGAAAAGATAGAAGTGATTTCGAGGGGTGGTCATCTTGCCTGCAAGATTCTCAGAGTTGTCGAAAGCTTGATCCTCGTAAGCGTACTCGACAGGTTCCTCGTTCACGAACTCGTCTCCCGGCTCTACCCAAGACAAGAACACAAACAAGCGGAACCAGAATCAACAACGAGAAATGCGCAAGCCACATGATGCAAAAACATGTATGATATGCAAGATATGATATGCGATGCATATGCGTGCTCCGGAAGGAAAATGATGAACATGGCAGTAACTTGGCAAACCAAGCATGCCACTGGAAAGATGGGATGATTTCGGTCGAAATCGATATAAAAATCACCGGAATCGGATGCACGGTTTGCAAATGACAAGCAAAACAAGAATGACACTAATCTGCGATAAACAGCAAGATAGCTCTTAAAATGCAACAAGTAACAAAGATACAGCAACCCAACATAGCACAAAAGCACATGGAAGTAATCTACAGGAGATGCTTGACAAAAGAGGAACAGTGAGCTACTGCTAGTTCTCAACATATCAAGCTCAAACAAGCATGGCAAAAGTGCAAAAGATTACAGGTTCACAGACTTGGTGAAAAACTGGACATGGCAGAAAACAGCATCAGGTAGCAATGTTCAGAGCACGAAATCAACATGCTACAGGAACTTAACATAGAAAAACAAGGCATGGAAGTGTTCTACTAAAAGCACATGACAAAAGTCCCTTACTGACCATAAGACAAAAAGGACCAGAAGATATGATGGTAAGCATGTAAACATAGCAAGTTTCGTTAACAGGTTTCAGACTTAGCAGAAAACAGAGCATGGCAGAAATATTAATATGTAGGCCTCTTTGTGAGCTTGATGCACTCACTACAGAGCAGAGAATGAAAAACCAAGCATACCTACAGCATGATGGCATGTTTATGAAGCTAACCATTGCAAGAACAATTGCATAGCATGTATGGATCAACTAAAATAAGCTTGGCAAAAATGCATATCATGTTAATAATCTGCCAGAAATATTTTATAGCAAAAGTAGAGCAAGATTGAGTCATGCTATGGCACCCCATAACTGCAAACAATTGCAGGAATGGATGAATTACAACTATATCTAAAAAACATCCTTACTGAACATCTCCAAAATATGCACGGATCTCTCTGTAGCATCAAGTTTACATGGCAACAAAATTACAGCAGACAAAGACTTAGAGAAATCACTGTCCCTGAAATCAGAAATATTATGGGGCCTACTTTGCATGCTTGTGCTAGTCACCACAGAGATCACAAAAATACATGGACTATACCACTGGAAAGATGGCATGGCATACTTCAAAACACATGTAGAGCTCATGCTCAAAAGATGCACAGAATAAATGATACAAAACTGACAAATCTCCAAGTTCTGAGAAGAACCAGAGAATAACAGCAACTAGCTCTCTTCCAACGAAGATTTGGGCATCAAGATGACCTCTAATGAACATGGTGCAATTGAACAAAATGAAGAGCATCGCGAGAAGAACAATTTGACGTATTATACGCGCAAATCAGAGCTACATGCAAGAAGTTATTGCATCGGGAACAGAGGCACATGCTGATAAGATTTAGGTACTTGGAGAAAAGAGGGGGTCGCGAGAAAAAGTCAACGTACAGTGGTTGGATCTGGATCGAGCGTTGCTTGCTCGAGCTCGACTCGGGACGATGGCGTTCGGGACTCCGGTGGCCGAAGCTCTCCGGAGGGAAGGAGGAGGCGAGGGAGATGGCCGGCGGGAAGGGACCGGTCGCCGGCGGGCGGGGTACGGCGGGGCCGGGCCGGTGGCTGCGGCGGCGGCGGCGGGCCGGCGGCGGCGCCCGGCGCGGGAGGCGAGGCGGCGCCGGGCGCACGCGGCGCCGGGCGCACGCGGCGCGGGCGGCGGCGATGCGGGCCGGCGGGCCCGCGGCGGGCTCGCGGGCCGGCGCGGTGGGAGGCCAGAGGCGGGCGGACGCGTCCGGCGCGGCGCGGAGGGAGAGGGTTAGGGTTCGTCTGTGATTTCGTTTTTTGGGATGCCCACATATAAATAGGTAGAGGGAGCTAGGAGGCTCTAAATGAGGTGCGGTTTTCGCCCACACGATCGTGATCGAACGACCTAGAGCATGGAAGAGAGTTTGGTGGGTTTTGGGCTGGTTTTGGAGGGGTTTTTTGCTGGACACTCAAATGGACTTTGCGGATGCCCGGTTAACCGATGGAGTACCAAACGATCTCCGAATGGAACGAAACTTGACCGGTAGTCTCCGGGTGGTATATTAAGACCACTTGACAAGCCTCGGTCCATTCCGAGAAAGTTTGACACACACACGAAAGAAAATAAGAGGGGTGCACCGGAGGAGATAGGAGCGCCGGATTGCAAAACGGACAACGGGGATAATGCTCGAATGCATGAGACGAACACGTATGCGAATGCAATGCACATGATGACATGATATGAAAATGCATGACATGACAAAATACAAAACGAAAGACAAAACCCGACAACGGAGGGAAAAACATATCACATAGCCGGAAAAGGCAAGAGTCGGAGTTACAAATATGGCAAGTTACATGCGGGGTGTTACAAGTTGTTGGCCCGTATTTGTCTTTCCACTCAATCTCCCCCCCGGACAGATTATGCAAAGAAAGAACATTTTCCTGACGTTGATAATTCCAGGGCCCAACTATCCGGGGAAAAATATGAATGTGTACATGCAACCGCTTAAGGACGAATTGCAAGAAGCCTGGGATAATGGGTTCAAGACATACGATGCCTATAGCAAACGGAACTTCATAATGCGTGTCTGGTACATGTACTCGACGCATGACTTGCCGGCGTATGCGCTATTCGTTGGCTGGTGTGTGCATGGAAGGTTCCCGTGCCCCACATGCAAGGGAGCTCTTGAGTTTCGTTGGCTTCAGGCCGGTCGCAAGTTTTCTTGCTTCGACATGCATAGACAGTTCCTGAATCCTCGCCATAAGTTCAGGAAAGACAAGAAGAACTTCATCACAGGTAGAGTTGTCAAAAACTCTGCACCACCTGCATTGACAGTCCAACAGACCCTGGATCAGTTAAACGCTCTCGAGCCAGATCCAGAGCGTCCAGGGTACTTCAAGGGGTATAATTCTAAGCACGCCTGGACTCACAAAACATGCTTATGGGATCTGCCTTACTTCAAAGACCTCCTTTGCCCACACAACATCGATGTGATGCACACTGAGAAGAATATCGCCGAGGCACTTTTTGGTACATTGTTCGGCATAGATGGGAAGTCAAAGGATAATACTAAGGCTAGAGTCGATCTGGAGGCGCTATGTGATAGGCCGTTACAAAACATGAAAGAACCGAAAGGAAAGCAGAACTGGACGAAGCCAAAGGCATGGTTCAATCTTGGAAGGCCAGCTATGAGGGAAATTATCTTGTGGGTGAAAATGCAGTTGATGTTCCCCGATGGGTATGTAGCGAATCTATAGAGGGGAGCCAGTCTTGATAAATTGAAGATATTTGGTCTCAAGAGTCATGATTGGCACATATGGATTGAGCGGGTAATGCCGGTGATGTTGCGTGGCTTCATCCCTGAGGATGAATGGCTAGTACTGGCAGAACTCAGCTATTTCTTCCGTGTTCTTTGTGCGAAAGAACTATCGCCTGGCGTGCTAGAAGAAATGGAAGAGTTGGCGCCGGAGTTGATCTGCAAGTTAGAGAAGATCTTTCCACCGGGCTTCTTTAATCCAATGCAACATTTGATTTTGCATCTCCCGACCGAGGCAAGATTGGGGGGCCCGTGCAAAATCGTTGGTGCTACCCAACTGAGAGGATGCAGAAGACGCTTCGACAAAAATGTAAAAATAAACGTAGAATTGAGGCATCGATGGCTGAGGCATTCATCACTGAGGAGGCGGCAAACTTCGTGACAGCACACTACGAAGCCAAAAATCGTCATTTGCATAATCCGAAGCCTCGGTACAATGCTGACGACCCTAAAAAGGGTGGATCCAAGCTCAGCCTATTCAAAGGGAATCTCGCACCAGCCAGTGTTTCAAATCCAGTATCTTTGGATAACGAACAATGGCAGACCATTTCGTTGTATATCTTCAACAACCTGATAGAAGTGCGGCCGTACATCGAGTAAGTTCTCGGTACATAGTTTCGCAACTTCTATTTCCTTTGAACTGCTCTTATTCCTGGATATTTCATACAGTCGATACGTCGCCTTATTCTCGTATGAAGCGGTGATCCAAAAGGATTCTGTCGAAGAGTATCAGCTTCTCGCAAAGCAAGGAGGCGGCTATCCCGGTTTCATCTCTTGGTTCAAACAAACGGTAATTTCTATTAGACTTGTAGGCTAATTTGTAGGCGGCTATCCCGGTTTCATTCGCTAATTTGTGCGTAATGCAACAATCCTTTCATATTAAACTTGTAGGCTAATTCAGAGTCTATGGACGCCGAATTGAGACAAGTCGCTAATGGTTTTGACTATAAGGTCCGTTCATTTGACAAATACGACATCAACGGGTATCGCTTTCGTACCTATGGCAAAGAGCTATCTATGGCCGACCGAAAGTCTACAAATTGTTGTGTATCTGCTATCGGCGAAGGAGGTACCGAGTATTATGGGAGAGTTGAAGCAATTTATGAACTTCTATTCTATGGTGAAAACCCACCGAATGTCGTAGTCTTCAAATGTTATTGGTTTCAGCCGAAGGAGACTAGAAGGACTCATGAACATATAGGGCTAGTTGAAATCAACCAAAGCACCCATTTAGATGTTCCTGATGTCTATATTACGGCTCAACAGGCGACCCAAGTATTCTATCTACCGTGGGCCTGCCAAACTAATCCAAATTTGAAAGGTTGGGATGTCGTTTATGAAGTGCCGCCACGTGCTAGACTATCTCCCCCAAAGGAAGAGGATTATGAAACTCACATTAACCCAGACACATATGAAGGAGAATTCTTCCAAGAGACACGTCTTTCCAAAAAGCGTTTCAAGAACCGCTATACTTCACCCCAAAATATTGAAGTAGACAGCGACAGTGAATCCGACATCACCCGAGAGGAGGAACAAGAAGAGCCGGAACAAGAAGAGGTTACTGCTGCGGATGACTTGTCATTGCTTGACCGATTACGTCAAGGTGGCCTTGCACATGTTGATGCCACTGAACCCTATGAGCCCGTCATTGATTATAGTGATGATGATGATTATGCATTTATTGATGATACTGATCGAGATTATTAGTAGTGTCAGGTATTAAATTTTGTAATGTTGTACTTGATGATGATACACTTAAGTGATACACATATTATTATTCATGTCGGTCTTTTTTTTATGTTGTACTAATTTCGTTTACTGTTTGTCATGGCAGGTGTTGAAAGATGGTGGGCGCTGGTCGGGAGCGCGCCAAGGCCCCTTCTTCGTCGGCGCGTGGTCTGAGGTCTTCGATTCCAGACGCACCTCTCCGCCGAGCGTTGCTGGACAGTATGTCCACACCGCCGGGCCCTTCTTCGTCGACCACGGTGCCCAGCAGGGGACGAGGTAGGAAGAGAGGAGGTGGGGCACGTGGTCGCGGGAGAGGAGGTAGGGTGACTGCTACGGCGCCTTCCTTGCCGCCACCCCCAGCTGTTTCACCCGAGCACGTGACTGCTAGGGTGGACTCGTCCGAGGAGGAGGCTACACGGACTCCGGTCCACGAGCCTCCGGTCCACGGGTCTTGGGCCCACGAGCCTCAGGTCGACTGGCCTTCGGCCCACGAGAGTTCGGCCCACGAGACCCCGGAGGAGCACACGTCCGGATGGGGTACCTGGCCGGATCAGCCCGAGGAGCCGAGTGGCCATGCTGATGATGGCGGGGAGCCGACTGATCTTGAGGAGGAGGGTGGCACCGTCTACCAGCGTGGTGCTACACGGCTCCCGTCCGTGCCGGCGACCCGCGAGCAGAGGTGGTTGATCTTCCCTGATGGGGAGAGGTACGTAAGTGCATTTAATATTTTTGTACCTTCTGCATTCACGTTTCTTCAAATAACTAATGCGTTGGCCTTGTCATGCTGCAGGGGTTGGGACCACCATCATAGTGTCCGCCGGCCCAACTCCGTCCTTGGAGTTCTTTGCCGGCAAAACTTCCCGGGGTTTGTCACGTTGCCTGGTGAGGGTCGGCTTCCAGAGCTTGGGTTGAGCTGGGAGCACTACGTGGCTGCCCCGGCCCCGCCGGATGTCATTATCGACGGTGTCGTGTGCGACACGAGGGCAGACATGGTGATCAGGACGTTCTGGGTAATTTCTCCTTTACACATTTCAAAATCTTCAACTAGCTAGTTATTAATTGTACTAATCAATATTGTCTCATTTGATTGCAGACATTCTACAGGTGTGAGGAGGGATACGAGGAGGACAGCGCAAATGTTATCCAGAACGTCTGCAAGCGCCTACTCCAGAACTTACGGCACGAGGCTCGGGTGCAGGCTGTTCGAGACTACTACGCCTTGCGTGGTATCAAGAAGACCAAGCCGGCGTGCCGCGATAAGTTCCTGAGTAAGGAGCAGTACATGAAGGTAATTCTTAAGGCCTTCTACTTAAGTTCCTTCATTTAGTAATTCTTAGCCGTAGCGCTCAAGTTTCTATTTGCTAACTTAGGCGCCTCCGAGATGGTGTGCGGATCGGATGGATTGTTGGGAGGTGTTGGTCGATGAGTGGTGCTCAAAAGAATGGCTAGCCCTCCACAACCAGGCCAAGGACAAACGTGCCCAAATGGAAGGTGTGCCACACCATCAAGGCAGCTCCAACTTATATCAGTTCGGGCGCAACTGGGTATGTGGTTTGCTTCATGATTCATGCAATTCATTCATCATGCTAGCTTGAGCCCTTTAATTACTAATTTTCATTGTTTCTCTCTTTCAGGCACGCTACAATAAGGCGGATAAAGTGCCAGAGGTGTACGACCTGTATGCCATGGCCCACACTGGCTCTTTCAAGAAAGTCAAGGCTTTCTCTCAGTCTGACCTCGATGATGCAAACAACTTCACCAACATCTCCTCCCACAACAAGCTCGTGAGATATAGAGATGAGGGGAAGGCGAGGAAAGGGGAGGACTTTAACCCGAGCCAGGGTCCCATTGATCCAGAGCTGGTTATGATATCTGGTGGCGGGAGGTCCCATGGCTCCATAGCCATTGGATATGGACTTATCCGTTGTCCTAGAACTCTCCCGGAGATCAAGGCATGCCAGTCAAGCTCCGCTCCTGAGATAAGGCCTCGTGAACGGCCAGTGCAACTCGCCATCAAGGTTAGTGATACGTACTCAGTTATCTTTCTCCATTACATTGTGTGCGCTTCCATCAATGATTACAAATGGTCATGTGAGTGGTGTTGCAGGCTGCTATACAGACTGAGAGAGATAGAACGGAGAAACTTCTGGCGGAGGCGGCGGAGAGGCAGCGGGAGATGGAGGAGAGGACGAGAAAGATGATGGAGGAGGAGAGGGCACGGAATGACATGCAGGCAAGGGCCATGTACGAGCTCCTTGTGGTAAGTTTCTTCTGCAGATTACTTGCTAGTCTTAACATTTGAGTCTCATTACTAACTAGTATGACTCTGTTCTGAAAACCAAATGTGCAGTCTGTGTGCGAGAAGTCCGGTCAGCCCGCTCCGCCGATGCCAGTGATTGCTCCTGGGAGCACGGTGAGTTTAATTTGAATGGACATTACTTGCTAGTCTTAACATTTGAGTGTCGTAATGCTAACGAGACATTGGAAATGATCTTTGGTGCAGCTTAACTCCAGAAACGCATCGCACGATCCTTCTCCAGGTAGCGGCACTAGCCACCCCGCTCCTACACCTCCCTGATCACGGTAAGTTTCTCTAGTGTTTTGCTTAACAAATGCATAAAGACCTAGACTTAGCTTTATTTCCTCCAATATTCTTACCATAATGACCTAGAGTTAGCTTCTTTTCCTCCAAAATGACCCATTTTTACCTAGGTTAGCTTATAAATGATGCAGTTCATCCAAGTTAGCTCAAAAATGACCCATTTTACCTAGATTAGCTCCTAAATGATCCATTTTACCTACGTTAGCTTTAAAATGGCCCATTTCACCTAGGTTAACTCCAAAATGACCCATCTTACCTAGGTTATCTCATAAACGATCCATTTAAACTAATTTAGCTCATAAACGATCCATTTGACCTAAGTGAGCTAAAAACGATCCATTTCACCTAAATTAGCTCTTAAATGATCCATTTCACCTAAGTTAGCTCAAAAAGATCCATTTCAACTAAATTAGCTCATAAATGATCCATTTCACCTAAGTTAGCTCAAAAACAATCCATTTCAACTAAATTAGCTCAAAAATGATCCATTTCAACAAAGTTAGCTAAAAAACGATCCATTTCAACTAAGTTAGCTCAAAAACGATCCATTTGACCTAAGTGAGCTAAAAAACGATCCAGTTCACCTTAGTTACCTCAAAAACGATCCATTTCACCTAAGTGAGCTAAAAAAGATCCATTTCTAACTTTCTTATTTTGCCATTTTGCAGATTTCATTATGTGCTGGATGGAGTGCTTGTTCTACTCTTCTTGTTCTTGTCTTCTCATTCTAGTCACCTTAGCTATGGAGTGCTTGTTTATGTATGGATGGAACTTGTTTATGTATGAAATGATGGATGGAACTTGCTTATGTAATATGTACGGATGGAACTTGTTTATGGACTTGCTTATGAATGCCTGTGAAATACATGAACTTGCTTATGAATGCCTGTGAAATATATCTATATGTCATATATATTTTCTGTGAAAATTGTGGGATTTAATAAAAAACAGAAAAAAAACCCAATATGCAGGCTCTTTATCGTCTGCCACAGACGGCAACGGCCTCTTTGCCGTCTGCCGCGGACGGCAAAGAAGCCACGTGGCAGCCAACTGTGCTTCCTGGGAGCTGACCCATTTGGTCAGTTTGCCTACAGTGGCAGACGGCAAAGACTTTGCCATCAGTGGCAGACGGCAAAGAACCTGCACTTTGCCATCAGCGGCAGACGGCAAAGAACGTGCCATCTAGTGACGTGTAGATGACATCATACGGCGGACGGCAAAGACCAGAGAAATTTTGCCGTCAGCGGCGGACGGCAAAGGTCTGCCGTTAGCCACTTAACGGACTGACAGCGCAATTATTGCCGTCCGCCCTCTTTGCCGTCCGCGGCAGACGGCAAAGAGCCTTTGCCGTCCGCCGCCAGGAAGCAGACGGCAAAGCAGCTATTTACCGTAGCCTTCTTTGCCAGAGCCTTTTGCCGTCCGCGGCTGACGGCAAAGGTCTTTGCCGTCCGCCGTTCGAGCCTTTGCCGTCCGCCGTGGCAGACGGCAAAGTAGCTGTTTCCTGTAGTGTCTTATCCCTCGCATTACATTATTTGCCATTTGCCTCTCGTCTCCCCCACTTCACCTTTGCCTTTTCTTCACCTTCTTCCCGTATGTATCTTTGTTTGTGTTTCCATTTGCCTTCTATTTGCTTGCATCTTTGCTTGCTAAAAATCTATTGATATGGATCCACTTAGTGTTCTACTTGGATCATCTTCGATCCTTGTGCGCTCGTGCTGAAACCCCAACTAGCCTAGTTGATGGGAAATCTTTAGATGAGCATGCTCATTTTGTGCATCACCGTCTGTCTGAAAAAGGAAGACTCTTATGGGATCAAATAAACAGATTGATGCATTATGCTCGGAATCTTTGTGAAATTTATGATTTTACTTGTTGCTCGGAGAACCCTAAAAAACACCTCCCCTACCTATGTGAGTTTAATGATAATGAAATCTTATCTTCTTATGCAAAGGGTGTTTATAGTTACTACGATATCGAACAAATTGAAGAATTTGTTGCTTTTAAGGGTGCTTACGAAGTTGCTTCTTTGATTGAAAAGTATGATATTACTCTCTACGAATCTGAAAATTTTGACATACTTAAATATTGTTGGGTAACGTAGGAATTTCAAAAAAAAATCCTATGCACACGCAAGATCATGGTGATGCATAGAAACGAGAGGGGAGAGTGTGTCTATGTACCCTCGTAGACCGAAAGCGGAAGCGTTATGACAACGCGGTTGATGTAGTCGTACGTCTTCACGATCGACCGATCCTCAGTACCGAACGTACGGCACCTCCGTGTTCGGCACACATTCAGCTCGGTGACATCCTGTGAACTCACGATCCAGTAGAGCTTCGAGGAAGAGTTTCGTCAGCACGACGGCGTGATGACGGTGTTTATGAAGTTACCGACGCAGGGCTTCGCCTAAGCACCACTACGATATGACCGAGGTGGATTATGGTGGAGGGGGCACCGCACACGGCTAAGAGAGATCAATGATCAACTTGTGTGTCCATGGGGTGCCCTCCTCCAACGTATATAAAGGAGTGGAGGAGGGGGAGGGCCGGCCCTCTACTATGGCGCGCCCTGGGGAGTCCTACTCCCACCGGGAGTAGGATTCCCCCCCCTTCCATGTAGTAGGAGTAGGAGAGAAGGAAAGGGAAAAGAGAAGAGAAGGAAGGAGGGGGCGCCGCCCCTCCCCCTAGTCCAATTCGGACTAGGCCTTGGGGGGCGCACAGCCTCCCCTCTCTCTTTCCCCTAAAGCCCAATAAGGCCCATATACTCCCCGGCGAATTCCCATAATTCTCCGGTACTCCGATAAATACCCGAATCACTCGAAACCTTTCCGATGTCAGAATATAGTCGTCCAATATATCGATGTTTACGTCTCGACCATTTTGAGACTCCTCATCATGTCCCCGATCTCATCCGGGACTCCGAACTACCTTCGGTACATCAAAACACATAAACTCATAATACCGATCGTCACCGAACGTTAAGCGTGCGGACCCTACGGGTTCAAGAACTATGTAGACATGACCGAGACTCATCCCCGATCAATAACCAATAGCGGAACCTGGATGCTCATATTGGTTCCTACATATTCTATGAAGATCTTTCTCGGTCAAACTGCATAACAACATACGTTGTTCCCTTTGTCATCGGTATGTTACTTGCTCGAGATTCGATCGTCGGTATCTCAATACCTAGTTCAATCTCGTTACCGGCAAGTCTCTTTACTCATTCCGTAATGCGTCATCCCGCAACTAACTCATTAGTCACAATGCTTGCAAGGCTTATAGTGATGTGCATTACCGAGAGGGCCCAGAGATACCTCTCTGATACACGGAGTGACAAATCCTAATCTCGATCTATGCCAACTCAACAAACACCATCGGAGACACCTGTAGAGCATCTTTATAATCACCTAGTTACGTTGTGATGTTTGATAGCGCACAAGGTGTTCCTCCGGTATTCGGGAGTTGCATAATCCCATAGTATGAGGAACATGTATAAGTCATGAAGAAAGCAGTAGCAATGAAACTGTAACGATCATAATGCTAAGCTAACGAATGGGTCTTGTCCATCACATCATTCTCCTAATGATGTGATCTCGTTCATCAAATGACAACACATGTCTATGGTTAGGAAACATAACCATCTTTGATAAACGAGCTAGTCAAGTAGAGGCATACTAGGGAACTTTGTTTTGTCTATGTATTCACTCATGTACTAAGTTTCCGGTTAATACAATTCTAGCATGATTAATAAACATTGATCATGAAATAAGGAAATATAAATAATAACTTTATTATTGCCTCTAGGGCATATTTCCTTCAGTCTCCCACTTGCACTAGAGTCAATAATCTAGTTCACATTGCCATGTTATTTAACACCAATAGTTCACATCACCATGTGATTAACACCCATAGTTCACATCATCATGTGACCGACACCCAAAGGGTTACTAGAGGCAATAATCTAGTTCACATCGCTATGTGATTAACACCCAAAGAGTACTAAGGTGTGATCATGTTTTGCTTGTGAGAGAAGTTTAGTCAACGGGTCTGCCACATTCAGATCCGTATGTATTTTGCAAATTTCTATGTCAACAATGCTCTGCGCGGAGCTACTCTAGCTAATTGCTCCCACTTTCAATATGTATCCAGATTGAGACTTGGAGTCATCTGGATCAGTGTCAAAACTTGCATCGACGTAACACTTTACGACGAACCTTTTGTCACCTCCATAATCAAGAAACATATCCTTGTTCCACTAAGGATAATTTTGACCGCTGTCCAGTGATCTACTCCTAGATCACTATTGTACTCCCTTGCCAAACTCAGTGTAGGGTATACAATAGATCTGGTACACAGCATAGCATACTTTATAGAACCTATGGCTGAGGCATAGGGAATGACTTTCATTCTCTTTCTATCTTCTGACGTGGTCGGGCTTTGAGTCTTACTCAATTTCACACCTTGCAACAAAGCAAGAACTCTTTCTTTGACTGTTCCATTTTGAACTACTTCAAAATCTTGTCAAGGTATGTACTCATTGAAAAACTTATCAAGCGTTTTGATCTATCTCTATAGATCTTGATGCTCAATATGTAAGCAGCTTTACCGAGGTCTTTCTTTGAAAAACTCCTTTCAAACACTCCTTTATGCTTTCCAGAAAATTCTACATCATTTCCGATCAACAATATGTCTTTCACATATACTTATCAGAAAACTGTAGTGCTCCCACTCACTTTATTGAAAATACAGGCTTCACCACAAGTCTGTATAAATCTATATGCTTTGATTAACTCATCAAAGCATATATTCCAACTCTGAGATGCTTTGCACTAGTCCATGGATGGATCGCTGGAGCTTGCACATTTTGTTAGCACCTTTAGGATCGACAAAACGTTCTGGTTGCATCATATACAACTCTTCTTTAAGAAATCCATTAAGGAATGTAGTTTTGACATCCATTTGCCAGATTTCATAAAATGTGGCAATTTTCTAACATGATTCGGACAGACTTAAGCATCGCTACGAGTGAGAAAATCTCATCGTAGTCAACACCTTGAACTTTGTCAAAACCTTTTTCGACAATTCTAGCTTTGTAGATAGTAACACTACTATCAGCGTCCGTCTTCCTCTTGAAGATCCATTTATTTTCTATGGCTTGCCGATCATCGGGAAAGTCAACCAAAGTCCACACTTTGTTCTCATTAATGGATCCCATCTCAGATTTCATGGCCTCAAGCCATTTCGCAGAATCTGGGCTCATCATCGCTTCCTCATAGTTCGTAGCTTTGTCATGGTCAAGTAACATGAACTCCAGAATAGGATTACCGTACCACTCCGGTGCGGAACGTACTCTGGTTGACCTACGAGGTTCGGTGGTAACTTGATATGAAGTTTCATGATCACTATCATTAACTTCCTCACTAATTGGTGTAGGAATCACTGGAACTGATTTCTGTGATGAACTACTTTCCAATTCGGGAGCAGGTACAATTACCTCATCAAGTTCTACTTTCCTCCCACTCACTTCTTTCGAGAGAAATTTCTTCTCTAGAAAGGATCCATTCTTAGCAACGAATATCTTGCCTTTGGATCTGTGATAGAAGGTGTACCCAACAGTTTCCTTTGGGTATCCTATGAAGACACATTTCTCCAATTTGGGTTCGAGCTTATCAGGTTGAAACTATTTCACATAAGCATCACAATCCCAAACTTTAAGAAACGACAACTTGGGTTTCTCGCCAAACCACAGTTCATATGGTGTCGTCTCAATGGATTTAGATGATGCCCTATTTAACGTGAATGCAGCTGTCTCTAACGCATAATCCCAAAACGATAGTGGTAAATCGGTAAGAGATATCATAGATCGCACCTTATCTAATAAAGTACGGTTACGCTGTTCGGACACACCATTATGCTGTGGTGTTCCAGGTGGCGTGAGTTTGCGAAACTATTCCAAATTGTTTCAAATGAAGACCAAACTCGTAACTCAAACATTCGTCTCCACGATCAGATCATAGAAACTTTATTTTCTTGTTACGATGATTTTCCACTTCAGTCTGAAATTCTTTGAACTTTTCAAATGTTCCAGACTTATGTTTCATTAAGTAGATATACCCATATCTGCTCAAATCATCTGTGAAGGTCAGAAAATAACGATACCCATGGCGAGCCTCAACACTCATCGGATCGCATACATCAGTATGTATTATTTCCAATAAGTCAGTTGCTCGCTCCATTGTTCTGGAGAACGGAGTCTTAGTCATCTTGCCCATAAGGCATGGTTCGCAAGCATCAAGTGATTCATAATCAAGTGATTCCAAAATCCCGTCAGCATGGAGTTTCTTCATGCGCTTTACACCAATATGACCTAAACGGCAGTGCCACAAATAAGTTGCACTATCTTTATTAACTTTGCATCTTTTGGCTTCAATATTATGAATATGTGTATCACTACGATCGAGATCCAACAAACCATTTTCAATGGGTGTATGACCATAGAAGGTTTTATTCATGTAAACAGAACAACAATTATTCTCTAACTTAAATTAATAACCGTATTGCAATAAACATGATCAAATCATATTCATGCTCAACGCAAACACCCAATAACACTTATTTAGGTTCAACACTAATCCCGAAAGTATAGGGAGTGTGCGACGATGATCATATCAATCTTGGAACTACTTCCAACACACATCGTCACCTCGCCCTTAACTAGTTTCTGTTCATTCTGCAACTCCCGTTTCGAGTTACTACTCTTAGCAACTGAACCAGTATCAAATGCCGAGGGGTTGCTATAAACACTAGTAAAGTACACATCAATAACATGTATATCTAATATACCTTTGTTCACTTTGCCATCCTTCTTATCCGCAAAGTATCTAGGTCAGTTCCACTTCCAGTGACCATTTCCTTTGCAGTAGAAGCACTCAGTTTCAGGCTTGGGTCTAGCTTTGGGCTTCTTCACGGGAGCAGCAACTTGCTTGCTGTTACTTTTGAAGTTCCCCTTCTTCACTTTGCCCTTTTCTTGAAACCAGTGGTCTTGTCAACCATCAACTTGATGCTTTTCTTGATTTCTACCTTCGTCGATTTCAGCATCACAAAGAGCTTGGGAATCGTTTCCGTTATCCCTTGCATATTATAGTTCATCACGAAGTTATAGTAACTTGGTGATAGTGACTAGAGAACTCTGTCAATCACTATCTTATCTGGAAGATTAACTCCCACTTGATTCAAGTGATTATAGTACTCAGACATTCTGAGCACATGCTCACTAGCTGAGTTATTCTCCTCCATCTTGTAGGCAAAGTACTTGTCAAAGGTCTCATACCTTCCGACATGGGCATGAGTCTGAAATACTAATTTCAACTCTTGGAACATCTCATATGATCCATGGCGTTCAAAACGTCTTTGAAGCCCCGATTCTTAGCCGTAAAGCATGATGCACTAAACTATCAAGTAGTCATCATACCGAGCTTTGCCAAACGTTCATAACGTCTGCATATGCTCCTGCAATAGGTCCGTCACCTAGCGGTGCATCAAGGACATAATTCTTCTGTGCAGCAATGAGGATAATCCTCATATCACGGACCAAGTCCGCATCATTGCTACTAACATCTTTTAACATAGTTTTTCTCGAGGAACATATCAAAATAAATGGGAGCAACATCGCGAGCTATTGATCTACAACATAGATATGCTAATACTACCAGGACTAAGTTCATGATAAATTAAAGTTCAATTAATCATATTACTTAAGAACTCCCACTTAGATAGACATCCCTCTAATCATCTAAGTGATCACGTGATCCAAATCAACTAAACCATGTCCGATCATCACGTGAAATGGAGTAGTTTTCAATGGTGAATATCACTATGTTGATCATATCTAGTATATGATTCACGCTCGACCTTTCGGTCTCAGTGTTCCGAGGCCATATCTGCATATGCTAGGCTCGTCAAGTTTAACTCGAGTAATCTGCGTGTGCAAAACTGGCTTGCACCCGTTGTATGTGAACGTAGAGCTTATCACACCCGATCATCACGTGGTGTCTCGGCACGACGAACTGTCGCAATGGTGCGTACTCAGGGAGAACACTTGTACCTTAAAATTTAGTGAGAGATCATCTTATAATGCTACCGTCGTACTAAGCAAAATAAGATGCATAAAGGATAAACATCACATGCAATCAATATAAGTGATATGATATGGCCGTCATCATCTTGTGCCTTTGATCTCCATCTCCAAAGCACCGTCATGATCACCATCGTCACCGGCGCGACACCTTGATCTCCATCCTAGCATCGTTGTCGTCTCGCCAACTGTTGCTTCTACGACTATTGCTACCGCTTAGTGATAAAGTAAAGCAATTACAGGGCGATTGCATTGCATACAATAAAGCGACAACCATATGGCTCCTGCCAGTTGCCGATAACTCCGTTAAAAAACATGATCATCTCATACAATTAAATATAGCATCATGCCTTGACCATATCACATCACAACATGCCCTGCAAAAACAAGTTAGACGTCCTCTACTTTGTTGTTGCAAGTTTTACGTGGTTGCTACGGGCTGAGTAAGAACCGTTCTTTCCTACGCGTCAAAACCACAACGATATTTCGTCAAGTATGTGCTATTTTAACCTTCACAAGGACCGGGCGTAGCCACACTTGATTCAACTAAAGTTGGAGAAACTGACACCCACCCGCCACTTGTGTGCGAAGCACGTCGGTAGAACCAGTCTCGCGTAAGCGTACGCGTAATGTCGGTCCGGGCTGCTTCATCCAACAATACCGCCGAATCAAAGTATGACATGCTGGTAAGCAGTATGACTTGTACCGCCCACAACTCACTTGTGTTGTACTCATGCATATAACATCTACGCATAAACCTGGCTCGGATGCCACCGTTGGGTAACATAGTAATTTCAAAAAAATTCCTACGCACACGCAAGATCATGATGATGCATAGCAACGAGAGGGGAGAGTGTGTCCACGTACCCTCGTAGATCGAAAGCGGAAGCGTTATGACAACACGGTTGATGTAGTCGTACGTCTTCACGATCGACCGATCCTCGGTACCGAATGTACGACACCTCTGTTTTCAGCTCACATTCAGCTCGGGGATTTCCCGCGAACTCATGATCCAGTAGAGCTTCGGGGAAGAGCTTCGTCAGCACAACGGCGTGATGACGGTGTTGATGAAGTTACCACGCAGGGCTTTGCGTAAGCACCGCTACGATATGACCGAGGTGGATTATAGTGGAAGGGGGCACCGCACACGGCTAAGAGAGATCAATGATCAACTTGTGTGTCCATGGGGTGCCCCCTCCCCCGTATATAAAGGAGTGGAGGAGGGGGAGGGCCGGCCCTCTACTATGGCACACCCTGGGGAGTCTTACTCCCACCGGGAGTAGGATTCCCCCCCTTCCATGTAGTAGGAGTAGGAGAGAAGGAAAGGGAAAAGAGAAGAGAAAGAAGGATGGGGCACCGCCCCTCCCCCTAGTCCAATTCGGACTAGGCCTTGGGGGGCACGCAGCCTCCCCTCTCTCTTTCCCCTAAAGCCCAATAAGGCCCATACACTCCCCGGCGAATTCCTGTAACTCTCCGGTTCCGATAAATACCCGAATCACTCGAAACCTTTCCGATGTCCGAATATAGTCGTCCAATATATTGATCTTTATGTCTCGACCATTTTGAGACTCCTCGCCATGTCCCCGATCTCATCCGGGAGTCCGAACTACCTTCGGTACATCAAAAAACATAAACTCATAATACCGATCGTTACCGAACGTTAAGCGTGCGGACCCTACGGGTTCGAGAACTATGTAGACATGACCGAGACTCATCTCCGGTCAATAACCAATAGCGGAACCTGGATGCTCATATTGGTTCCTACATATTCTACGAAGATATTTATCGGTCAAACCGCATAACAACATACGTTGTTCCCTTTGTCATCGGTATGATACTTGCCCGAGATTCGATTGTCGGTATCTCAATACCTAGTTCAATATCGTTACCGGCAAGTCTCTTTACTCGTTCCGTAATGCATCATCCCGCAACTAACTCATTAGTCACAATGCTTGCAAGGCTTATAGTGATGTGCATTACGGAGAGGGCCCAAAGATACCTCTCCGATACACGGAGTGACAAATCCTAATCTCGATCTATGGCAACTCAACAAACACCATCGGAGACACCTGTAGAGCATCTTTATAATCACCCAGTTATGTTGTGACATTTGATAGCACACAAGGTGTTCCTCCGGTATTCGGGAGTTGCATAATCTCATAGCATGAGGAACATGTAGAAGTCATGAAGAAAGCAGTAGCAATGAAACTGTAACGATCATAATGCTAAGCTAACGAATGGGTCTTGTCCATCACATCATTCTCCTAATGATGTGATCCCGTTCATCAAATGACAACACATGTCTATGGTTAGGAAACATAACCATCTTTGATAAACGAGCTAGTCAAGTAGAGGCATACTAGGGAACTTTGTTTTGTCTATGTATTCACACATGTACTAAGTTTCCGGTTAATACAATTCTAGCATGAATAATAAACATTTATCATGAAATAAGGAAATAAATAATAACTTTATTATTGCCTCTAGGGCATATTTCCTTCAAATATTGCTATGAAAACTATGCTCATAATGTCTATGTCAAAGAATTTATTGAAAAAATGACCGTTGCTTCCGAAGAAAATAATATGGATGAATCTATAGATAATTATGATTCTGATGATTTGATTGAAATATCCCTTGATGAAGATGATGCTTGCTATTCTTGTGGCCATGATGCCAATATTTATGAAGATGAATTTGCTATAGTTCCTTATGTTAAACATGAGATCGTTGCTATTGCACCCATACTTGATAGTTCCTTCGATGAAAAGCATGATTGCAATGATCTTACTATAAATTCTCTTGATGTCAATTATGCTAATAATATGAAAAACCCTAAGCTTGGGGATGCTAGTTTTGCTATGTCTACTACTTGTTGCAATGATCATGATTGGGGTGATTCTTCTTATGATCTTGAAAATTTATTTAAGCCCCATGATGAATCTGAGATTGATATTAGTGTTTGCAATAGTATTGAAAGTGGGTTTGGAAGAGTGTCAACTTTAGATCCCACATATTTGGAGAATGTTCAATCTTATGAAGTTTTTGATAAAAGTGGGTTTGGAGAGGTCATGACTTTAGTTAATGTTAATCCCACTATTTTGGAAGAGTGTCAACTTTGCATACATGTGGTTCATGTTAAGAATATGTTTTGTGATAGCTATATTGTTGAATTTGCTTATGATCCTACATGTTATTATTATGAGAGAGGAAAATATGGTTGTAGAAATTTTCACGTTACTAAATTACCTCTCGTTATGTTGAGATTGCTATTGTTTCTTTCCGCTTCCTTGCATATGCTAGTTTTTGCTTGCCTTGATAATTTGTTTGCCTATAAGATGCCTATGCATAGGAAGTATGTTAGACTTATATGTGTTTTTCACGTGTTTTATGATGCTCTCTTTGTACTTCAATTCTTGTCTTTCATGTGAGCTTCATTAAAATTATATATGCCTAGCTAGGGGCGTTAAACGATAGCGCTTGTTGGGAGGCAACCCAATTTTATTTTTGTTTCTTGATTTTTGGTTCTGTTTAGTAAAAAATATTTGATCTAGCCTCTGGTTAGATGTGTTTTGATGTTTTAATTAGTGTTTGTGCCAAGTAGAACCTTTGGGAAGACTTGGGTGAAGTCTTTTTGATCTTGCTGTAAAAAAACAGAAACTTTAGTGCTCACGAGATTAGATACAAGTGTTTACTGGAAAGTGTTATTTAGTTGATTCTTTTTGCAGATGATTAATAGATAAATTCCTCACGTCCAGAAATTTATTTTAGAATTTTTGGAGTTCCAGAAGTATGCGTTTGATACAGATTACTACAGACTGTTCTGTTCTTGTCAGATTCTGCTTTTCGTGTGTTGTTTGCTTATTTTGATGAATCTATGGCTAGTTTCGAAGGTTATGAACCATAGAGAAGTTGGAATACAGTAGGTTTAACACAAATATAAATAAAGGAAGAGTTCATTACAGTACCTTGAAGTGGTGTTTTCTTTTCTTTCGCTAACGGAGCTCATGAGATTTTCTGTTAAGTTTTGTGTTGTGAAGTTTTCAAGTTTTGGGTAAAGATTTGTTGGATTATGGAACAAGGAGTGGCAAGAGCCTAATCTTGGGGATGCCCAAGGCACCCCAAGGTAAAATCCAAGGACAACCAAAAATCTTAAGCTTGGGGATGCCCCGGAAGGAATCCCCTCTTTTGTCTTCGTCCATCGGTAACTTTACTTGGAGCTATATTTTTATTCACCACATGATATGTGTTTTGCTTGGAGCATCTTGTATGATTTGAGTCATTTCTTTTTAGTTCACCACAATCATCCTTGCTGTACACACCTTTTGAGAGAGACACACATTAATCGGCATTTATTAGAATACTCTATGTGCTCCACTTATATCTTTTGAGCTAGAAAATTTTGCTCTAGTGCTTCACTTATATCTTTTAGAGCACGGAGGTGGTTCTATTTTATAGAAATTGTTGATCTCTCATGCTTCACTTATATTATTTTGAGAGTCCTTTAGAACAGCATGGTAATTTGCTTTGGTTAAAATTTTAGTCCTAAAAGTGATGAGCATCCAAGATAGGTATAATAAAAAACTATCATATAAAAAGTGCATTGAATACTACGAGAAGTTTGATACTCGATAATTGTTTTGAGATATGAAGATGGTGATATTAGAGTCATGCTAGTTGAGTAGTTGTGGATTTGAAAAATACTTGCGTTAAAGTTTGTGATTCCCGTAGCATGCACGTATGGTGAACCGTTATGTGATGAAGTCGGAGCATAATTTATTTATTGATTGTCTTCCTTATGAGTGGCGGTCGGGGACGAGCGATGGTCTTTTCCTACCAATCTATCCCCCTAGGAGCATGTGCGTAGTACTTTGTTTTGATAACTAATAGATTTTTGCAATAAGTATGTGAGTTCTTCATGACTAATGTTGAGTCCATGGATTATATGCACTCTCACCCTTCCACCATTGCTAGCCTCTCAAATACCGCGCAGCTTTCGCCGGTATCATTCACCCACCATATATCTTCCTCAAAACAGCCACCATACCTACCTATCATGGAATTTTCATAGCCATTCCGAGATATATTGCCATGCAACTTACCACCGTTCCGTTTATTATGACATGCTTCATCATTGTCATATTGCTTTGCATGATCATGTAGTTGACATCGTATTTGTGGCAAAGCCACCATTCATAATTCTTTCATACATGTCGCTCTTGATTCATTGCATATCCCAGTACCCTGCCGGAGGCATTCACATAGAGTCATATTTTGTTCTAAGTATTGAGTTGTAATTTTTGAGTTGTAAGTAAATAAAAGTGTGATGATCATTATTATTAGGGCATTGTCCCATGTGAGGAAAGAATGATGGAGACTATGATTCCCCCACAAGTCGGGATGAGACTCCGGACTAAATAAAAAAAAGAGAAAAAAAGAGGCCATAAAAAAGGCCCAAACAAAAGAAAAAGAAAAAAAATGAGAGAAAAAGAGAGAAGGGACAATGCTACTAACCTTTTTCCACACTTGTGCTTCAAAGTAGCACCATGATCTTTATGATAGAGAGTCTCTTATGTTGTCACTTTCATATACTAGTGGGAATTTTACATTATAGAACTTGGCTTGTATATTCCAATGATGGGCTTCCTCAAAATGCCCTAGGTCTTCGTGAGCAAGCAAGTTGGATGCACACCCACTTAGTTTCTTTTGTTGAGCCTTCATACACCTATAGCTCTAGTGCATTCATTGCATGGCAATCGCTACTCACTCACATTGATATATACTAATGGGCATCTCCATAGCCCGTTGATACGCCTAGTTGATGTGAGACTATCTTCTCCTTTTTTTCTTCTCCACAACCACCATTCTATTCCACCTATAGTGCTATATCCATGGTTCACACTCATGTATTGCGTGAAGATTAAAAAGTTTGAGAACATCAAAAGTATGAAACAATTGCTTGGATTGTCATCAGGGTTGTGCATGATTTAAATACTTTGTGTGGTGAAGATAGAGCATAGCCAGACTATATGATTTTGTAGGGATAACTTTCTTTGGCCATGTTATTTTGAGAAGACATGATTGCTTTATTAGTATGCTTGAAGGATTATTATTTTTATGTCAATATTAAACTTTTGTCTTGAATCTTCCGGATCTGAACATTCATGCCACAATAAATAAAATTACATTGAGTATTATGCTAGGTAGCATTCTACATCAAAAAATTCTGTTTTTATCATTTACCTACTCAAGGACGAGCAGGAATTAAGCTTGGGGATGCTTGATACGTCTCCAACGTATCTATAATTTTTGATTGTTCCATGCTATTATATTATCAGTTTTGGATGTTTAATGGGCTTTACTAAGCACTTATATATTATTTTTGGGACTAACCTACTAATCCAAGGCCCAGTGCAAATTGTTGTTTTTTTTGCCTATTTCAGTGTTTCGCAGAAAAGGAATATCAAACGGAGTCCAAACGGAATGAAACCTTCGGAGAGTTATTTTTGCAACAAACGTGATCCAGAGGACTTGGAGTGGACATCAAGAAACGAACGAGGAGGCCACGAGGCAGGGAGGCACGCCCACCCCCTGGGCGCGCCCCCACCCTCATGGGCCCCCCTTAGCTCCACCGAACTACTTCTACCTCCTATATATACCTAGATACCCCGAAAACAACCAGGAGCACCAGGAAACACTATTTCCACCGCCGCAACCTTCTGTACCTGTGAGATCCCATCTTGGGGCCTTATCCGGTGCTTCGCCAGAGGGGGAATCTATCATGGAGGGCTTCTACATCAACACCATAGCCTCTCCGATGATTTGTGACTAGTTTGCCTCAGACCTTCGGGTCCATAGTTATTAGCTAGATGGCTTCTTCTCTCTCTTTGGATCTCAATACAAAGTTTTCCTTGATCTTCTTGGAGATCTATTCAATGTAATCCTTTTTGCGGTGTGTTTGTCGAGATCCGATGAATTGTGGGTTCATGATCAAGATTATCTATGAACAATATTATAATCTTCTCTGAATTCTTTTATGTATGATTGGTTATCTTTGCAAGTCTCTTCGAATTATCACTTTGGTTTGGCCTACTAGATTGATCTTTCTTGCAATGAGAGAAGTGCTTAGCTTTGGGTTCAATCTTGCGTTGCTCGATCCCAGTGACAGCAGGGGAAACGACACGTATTGTATTGTTGCCATCGAGGATAAAAAGATGGGGTTTATATCATATTGCTTGAGTTTATCCCTCTACATCATGTCATCTTGCCTAATGCATTACTCTGTTCTTATGAACTTAATACTCTAGGTGCATGCTGGATAGCGGTCGATGTGTGGAGTAATAGTAGTAGATGCAGGCAGGAGTTGGTCTACTTGTTGCGGACGTGATGCCTATATACATGATCATGCCTAGATATTCTCATAGCTATGCGCTTTTATATCAATTGCTCGATAGTAATTTGTTCACCCACCGTAATACTTATGCTATCTTGAGAGAAGCCACTAGTGAAACCTATGTCCCCCGGGTCTATCTTCCATTATATTAATCTTCCGTCAACTAGCTATTTCTATCTTCGTTTACTTTGCAATCTTTACTTTTAGTCTTTATCATAAAAATACCAAAAATATTATCTTATCATCTCTATCAGATCTCATTTTTGCAAGTAGCCGTGAAGGGATTGACAACCCCTTTATCGCGTTGGTTGCAAGGTTCTTATTTGTTTGTGCAGGTACAAGGGACTTGCGTGCGGCCTCCTATTGGATTGATACCTTGGTTCTCAAAAACTGAGGGAAATACTTATGCTAGTTTGCTGCATCACCCTTTCCTCTTCAAGGGAAAACCAACGCATGCTCAAGAGGTTGCAGGGTGCATGCTTAGGTCCCATGCAAGACATTGATTGCCGGCAAAACATTGAGATGCCTGGTTTTTAAATTCTAGTAAATCCAAAACTCGTCTAAAATTCATGAAACTTGGCATGCTATCATGGAGCGGCATCAACATGCCGTGGTACAAATTTTGTCCCATTTGGGGCAGGTTTGGTTATACGCTTCTCACAAACTGGAGCTTCTCACAACAAGCATGATGGTTTTCGGTAGGGAATGTCCCACCTTTGTGGACGAAACGATATCCATTGCCTCTTATTGCTTTCAAATTTTTTTCTCCTGTCAACATAGAACAACAGGAGTGTTGTGTGATTTTTTGTGATTTTTCGGGGTTCGTTTGGACATTTTTATGCATTAACTGAGTTTTCAATGCATTTATGTGCATATCATATAAATTGGTTGAAAAATCAAATATGTGTCCTTGGGTGCATGCTTAGGCCCCATGCAAGAAATGAGAATGAATTTCAAACACCAGGGCACCGTTGATTGCCGGCAAAACATTGAGATGCCTGGTTTTTAAATTCTAGTAAATCCAAAATTCTGTTAACCACTCACGTGACGCCATGTGTCCTGGTTTTAGTGGTTGTAGGAGGTGCGTGCGGACAGCTGCTTGACCTTGAATGAACGGGAGGTGTGCGAGCGCCGTCCGGTGCGCAGGTTGACCCAGAGGCGTGCAAGCTGTCCTTGAGTGCGCAGGCTCACCGGGAAGCGTGCGAGCTGTACGCTGCACAGGCTCACTGGGAAGCGAGCCCTTTGACTTCCATGGCCGCCCGCCTTACTCGCATCCTCTCCATTAATGGTGCCCAAGACGCAATTTAATTCAGTTTTTAAATGTAAAACACTCATCGCAAACATTTTAGTTAGAACACCTGTATGCAAAGTGAGAGCAGCGCAGGATTTGTGCATCCCTTCAACGCAAACAGTTGTTTTGGATGACCCGTGTGGAACCACGTACAAACAATTTGGTAAGATTTGTCAATCCTTGTAGCACTATGATTTGTCAAAATATGAAGCTAAAAATCACTAGTAGTATCTAATTTTTGCAACTAAAATTCAGTAATTAAGCATAGATTTCATTCATAGATTAAGTAGTCGTTCTTAATTTATACGAACGGTTCAACTCGATAGCTGAACCGACCAAAATTTTCCCCAATTGTTGCCAACCGCGTATTGAAATAGCTAGTTCAACTATATATACTAGCGAATTTAAAGTACGTTGTACAGTTCCACCACATCTATAGTCAGATGAACTGAACAAAATAGCCCCTAAATACTACTACTACTGCGGAAAGGCTTTGTACTACTTCCGGCTGCCTCTCCTCTGCCGAGCGTGCTCAGTAAGAGGCGGAGGAGGAGGAGCCTATCGACAAGCTGGGCAACCGCAATGCGGTGCCTGCCGATAATGCAGCTTCAGCGACGCTCGCCTCGAACGCCCTCTGCCGCTCCAGACGACCCCTCTCAAAGCGGTGCTTGTCGTTGTAGATCTCCTGATTCCTCGCCTCTGAGGCGGCATGTGCCGCTGCCACTGCGGTGGTAAGGCTCTTTGCGTGCTCGACGAGGCGCTCCTCCTCCTCCCGCAGGAACTCGGTGTAGCGCGCAAGGTCGCTGTTGCACGTGCAGGCATCCACCTCCGCCTCCCGCCTTCGGGCGGCGGTGGCGGAGCGGGTGATGACCCCAGCGGTCGACGGTGGGCCGGCGGCCATGGCGGCCGATGACGGGGTGGCGGCCACGACCACCACCTCCCGCCTTCGGGACGTGGTGGCGGAGCGGGTGATGGCCACAGTGGCCGGCAGTGGGGTGGCGGCCACGACGGCCATCTCCCTCCTTCGGGCCGCGGTGGCGGAGCGGGCGATGGCCCTGGCTTTCGACGGTGGTGTGGCGGCAACGACGGCCGGCAATAGCTGTCGACGGGCACCGGTGGCGGAGGGTGTGGTGGGTGTTCCGCGCACACCCAACAGGGACGCCACGCGCACTACACTACGCCGGGTACTGCGCCGCTGCCGCGGTGTAGCCTCCCAGCTGGAGCTGTCCTCTAATGACGGCGGAGTGGCTGAGCAACGATGACAGACCGGTGCCATTGGCGAATATGGGAGAAGTAGACGAGATAAGCTACAGGGATGGAGGGGAAAATGCGACGCAGGACTCGCCGACCGTGAGGGTTTCTATAGCAGGCCGGTAAGCATTGGGATTTTGGGGGATTTCACCGAGTCGGGCGGGAAGCTTGCGCGGGAACCCGCGAGGTTGCGCGGGAACGGGCTCACCGACAATTCATTAGCGCCACCGTTTGGCAAAAAGAACACCCCCGCGCGCTGCGCAAGCTTGCGCTGTAAGCCATCTGCGGCAGCGGGGTGACAAGATGTGCGAGAGGAGGGCGAGAGGCCACTTACACATACGGTTAATAAAAAAGTATGCGATTTAATTACCTACTATACCACCGTCCTGGTTTATAAGTATGATTTAACTAATAAAATACGAATGCATGTCGCCAAAAATTATATAGTTGGATTTGTATTTGAACATAGGTTCCAATTATATAATTTTTAAAACATGCATTAACATTTTGTTGGTTAAATTTGAGGGCAAAGTATGGCATGGAATATAAAGGAGACTATAGACTAGACGGAGGTGGTACCACACAGCCGCTCTCTACGCAGCGACGCAACTGTCGGTTGGCTTGTAGGCGACCATTTCCTGCGTGTTCAACTGCTCCATGCGTGTGGTTGCTTGCGGTTCAGGCGGCCGTGGCGTGCTCTACTCGCGTCCTGCCGCACGCACTCTGCTCTCGCGCCCCTCTGGGTGCTCTGCCCTCGTCCCTCCACGCGCGCTGCCAGTGTTTTGGACCGGTGCACGATCACGCACGTTCGTGTGCAAGCGGTTGCGTCGGGCCCGGCACGACGATGTAGTTACCCGTTGCAAAAACTGCCATGCAAACGCGCCGAGAATCCACGCCGCCCGGCCCCCTTTTATTCCTGTGGCCATTGACCTTCACCTCTCGTCTCACACGTCAAATAAGCACACCCACGAGGACACATACAGAGAGGACATCCAGCGGTTCCAATGGCGCTCCCCGTGGCTCCAATGGCGCTCCCAGCGGCCGCCGATGACAATGGCGGGCAGTTCACCACGCATCACGTAGTGGACACCCACGTGAGGGGGAAGGCCCTATCGGTGGTGTACACGAACGATCCGGTCTCAGTGGAGAGCTCCATCCAAACTATGGAGCAGTTCCTTGCCGAGGACAAGTACCGAGTGGTCGGCTTCCACCTCGAGTACACCATCGGTCGTGCCGGGCACGATCAGAACATTGCTGTCGCCCAGTTGTGCGTGTGACATGACGTCCTCGTCTACCACTTCCACCTCGCCTCAAGGCCTTGCGAGTGTTTCTCCAGGTTTATCAAGAGCTCCGACTACAGTTCCGCTACGGTGGACACCACCAACGATCTAAAAGCGCTCAAGGTTTTGGACTTGAAATGCCCGAATCTTGTCAACATCCAGCACCACTACAAGGTCTGGGGCACCGACAAAAGCAAACTGAACTCCCTGGTTGACCTTGCCTCGGCCATCATCGACCCCTACTATGCGAAGATGAAGCAAGAGAGCAATAAGGACAAGAACGCCTGGCACAGTGTGTGGCATAAGAGACTGGATGAACAACATGTCAAGTACGCGGGCATGGTCGCGTACACAAGCTACGAGATGTACAGGCCGATTGTTGACATGAGGAACTGTCTTCTTCCTGACCCAGACTAGGGATCGAGCCACATAGCAGTGGCGGGAGCATCACAAGAAGTAGATGACTAGACGATCGTTTCTCCTACTTTAGAATGCATGCAATTGTTTATTGAGGTGTGTGCGAATGATCTGTATAGTCACTTAGGTAATTGGATGTTTATTTCAGTTATATATATACATGTTATTCTACTATAGACAGAGCAATTCACACGGCTTATTAGCAACAATCGTCTGTGTTATTATTGGTCTTCGCACACATTTCTGTCGGATCTCGGGTTCCGGCAAAACACTTAAGGTTCGAACACTGGGGTGCATGAAGTTCTCCCCCTACCGATCCGCGTCCTAGCTTTGCTAAGATCTCAAGGACTAACTCAACGAATTCGCAACACAAAGGACACAAGATTTATATTGGTTCGGGCCACCGTTGTGGTGTAATACCCTACTCCGGTGTGGTGGTGGTGGATTGCCTCTCGGGCTGAGGATGAACAGTTACAAGGGGAAGAACAGCCTCCTGAGGCTGAGGTGTTCTTGTGCTCGGTGCGTGGCTAAGGATTGGCTCAAGATCAGATGCCTGAGGCTTGGTCTCCTCCTACTGTGGTGGCTAGTCCTATTTATTGGGGCCCTGGTCCTCTTCCCAAATATTGAGCGGGAAGGGAGCCAACAACGACCAATTAAAAAGGGGACAGCTAGTACAGCTTATCCTGACAAAAGTAGTCTTCGCCTGCCAAAGGCTCTGGTGGCGACGCCGCCTTGGGCTCCATGGTGAACTCCGTCTTGCCGTCCTGCTGGTCTTGATCTCGTTGCACTGATATGGAAACCTTTGCTTGATGCCTTGGTACTCCGCGCCTGCGCTTGCCCCCTTAGCACCAAAGAGGAAACAAGGACATTGTGCGCGCTGGCGCCCGCCTGGTCTCGGTCGTCATGGCTCACGTCACGAGAACCTCGCGAGGTTTGCCCTGCCTTGATCTCTCCGCCCCTCGCGAGCCAACCTGGTGAGGCCGCTCCTGAGGAGGTATTGTGTCGTCCGCCTCGCGAGGCTTGGTCCCTTGCAAGGGTCTTGAAAGGTTGTTGGTGAAGATGGGCCGTATGGGCCCACTTGCAGAGCCACGCCATGGGTCGCAGGTAGGCAAGTCTGGGGACCCCCGTTCCCAGAACACCGACAGTAGCCCCCGGGCCCAAGGTGCGCTCGGGCTTGGCTTCGAGGCGAAGCCAAAGGGCAAGCGCGGAGCACCGCGGGCCCCAATATCATGCGGCCTTGGTCGACGCGTGGAGGTTGATTGGACGTGGGCGTCTCCGCTTCCCCACGCTGCCTTGGCAACTGCCCGACTTGACAAGTCCCTACGACATGCAAGGGAAAACCATCATTACCTGTGATCATGGGGGGCGCTAGTTGGCCTTCTCTTGCTATAAATGGGGAGAGGGCGGAGCCCCCGTCGCCCATCTCTTCCCATTCTGCTTGCTTTTCCTCCTCTGCTCCACTTCCGACACCAATGGCGCCATCGAAGAGGTTCTCTGACGCGGAGAAGGGGAAGGCCCCTCGCGAGGGGCCCGGCTCCCCGACGCCCAAGCATGGATGCGGCAGTCCCCGCAAGCACACCGCGACCCCCGCTGCGGCCTCCCGCTCGCGCGGTGGTGCTGCTGCATGTGGCAGGGGTCGTGGCAGCCCTGTCGATGAGAGGAGACGTGCCATGGTTGCATAGCCTCCCCGGCCGCGCTTCCACTCGGCGGAGGTGATGCCGGAGTTCGTCGTCTGGTCGGAGGACCCGGCCGGCAACTGGCTTCAGCTCCCGTGCTTCTTCGCCGACGAGGTGCCAGCCTCCGGTCCAGGTGGGCTCTGGCTGCAGGCGGACGGTTGCTGCAGCAGGTCTTCTTGGGTTGCGGTCGAGGTCTCCGTCGCGTGCAACATAGCTCTAGCCCGTGGTTGGCAGACGTTCGCCCGCGCGCGCGGCCTGGGCAGGCGGTGCACCCTCCATTTTAAGTACGACGGTGATGCGACCCTCTACGTGAGGGTGTTTGGGGAAGATGGTCGCCGCGCCGGGTGCTGCCCCAAGGCGAACGACGGCGAGGAGGTGCTCGGCCTTGGCGATGGTCGGGACAAGGAGGAGGGCGAACCCGCCCTTGGTGCCGACCGCGTCTCGTCCAGCTATGGTGGCTCTTCCCCTGGCGACAGCTCTAGCAGTGGTGGCTACGACCAGCTGCCACGCCGCCGCGCTCGCTTCGAAGGTGGCAGCGGGTCATCTCGTTGTCGCGCCTCTGTGAAGCGCGAGGAGGCATCCGACTGAGCTCAGGACGTCGCCAAGAGCCCGTCCCCGTGAACTGTTGGAGGGGTAGGCGCTGGTTTTATCTTGTTCTTCCTTTTCTTCCTGTATGATAAAGAAACCAGTATGGGCCCCGAAGGGGCGTGTATCGAACTATGATTCCTCAATCACTATGTTAAGCTTATCGTTTCTGTGATGTGTCGTTGTTTTGCGTAGAGACGACTTAGCTTAGCACGCTTGGGGTAGCGTCTTATGCACGAGGCACTTGTTTCCGGGGGCCTGTCAAGGCCTTCCTTGACTCGGTGGGCGCTTAGGAGCTGCAAAAAATTCGTTAGGAAGCTCGCTAGGAGGCTTATCGTTCACCCGAGCCTTGACCCAGCGCTTCACATCACGGTACCCGAGGGGCACGGATCAGGAGAGATGCGCCAGCTTCTGGGCTCAAACGAGGGTGCCTCGCGAAAAAACGGACGGAAGGCAGAGAATAGGAAAAATGATCACGAGGGCACCTGCCTAGCCCCCTCGCGAGGAATGCGAGAAAGAGAACAGGTTAAACTGGAGTTGAAAATAGCGGCAAAAGGCGACGGAACCAAATCAGCAAGGAACACCAGAAGCAAATTTCGATTGAAAGGAGACGAGCCAACTACGGAAAGCAAATGAAAAGCCGCGTCCGGCACCTAGTCTAGTCTTCAAGTCTTCTCACCAGCGCGGAGCTAAGTGCTGCCACTAAGACGTGGGAGGGAGCCCCCGAGGCCCGAGGGCGGCACTCCTGAGACTCCGGGGCGTGTACAGCCCCACTCGTTATCACGTGAGAGTGTCACGGGCGGCGATCTTCACAGGCACTGGGCCTTTCTTCATCGGTAGAACTTCCGGAGGTGCTGGATGTTTTAGGCGTTCTGGATGGGTACCCCGTCCTGTGTCTCCAGGCGCGCAGCGCCAGGCCTGGAGACATGGACGACCTTGAACGGGCCCTCCACATGGGTGAGAGCTTATGCAGCCCTTCCCTGGAGAGGACCCACCTCAGGACGAGGTCACCCGCCTCGAGCATCCTGGTGCGGATGTTGCGACAGTGATATCGCCGCAGCGCGTGCTGGTACCTTGCCGCCCGTAGTGAGGCTTCACGGCGGCATTCCTCCCCCAGCACGAGGTCCATCCCCTGCGTGGCGTCCTGTTGCGCTTTATCAAACGCCAAGACCCGTGCGGAGCGATGCTTGACCTCGTGAGGGAGGACCGCTTTTGCTCTGTAGACGAGGAAGAACGGGGTCTCACCTATTGGCTTGGTGGCGGTGGTGCGGATGGACCATAGCACGGACTGGAGCTCGTCGTACCAGCCCCTGCCGCAGGCCTCGAGCTTCTTCTTGAAGGTCCTGGTCTTGAGGCCCCTCAGGACCTCTGCGTTGGCGCGTTTGGCCTGACAATTGCTCCTGGGGTGAGCCACCGAAGCATAGCAGATCTGCGTTCCAAGGTTAGCACAATACGTCTTGAAGAGATTACTAGTGAACCGCGAGCCATTATCAGTGATGATGCGGTTGGGGACCATGAAACGGCTCACGAGACCCTTGATGAACTTGACCGCGGAGCCCGCTGGGATGGTGCGGACGGCTTCCACCTCCGCCCACTTGGTGAACTTGTCAATGGCAACGTAGAGGTAGCGGTAGCCCCCAAGCGCTCTAGGGAACGGGCCCAAGATATCCAGCCCCCAGACCGCGAACGACCATGTGAGTGGGATGGTCTGGAGGCCCTGAGCCGGCTAATGGATCTGCTTGGCGTGGAACTGGCAGGCTTCACAGGACTTCACCAGCTCGGCTGCGTCGTTGAGTGCCGTGGGCCAGTAGAATCCGCTGCGGAATGCCTTGCCGATGAGGGTCCATGATGACGAGTGGTGCCCGCAATCCCCAGCATGTATGTTGGATAGCAACTCCCTCCCATCCCTAGAGATGCAACGTAGTGAAACGTCATTTGGTCGCTTCCTGTACAACTCACCGTCCCGAATGCAGTATGCCGTGGCTTGCCGGGCCACGCGCTCCGCGTCCTCCTCCTTCTCCGGCAGCGCCCCTTGCATCAGGTATTCCTTGAATTCCTTGGTCCAGCATCCCTCTTGGGGCTCGAGCGCCAAGAGTAGGCGCGCTCCCGAAGTTGGGCCACATGCTGGGGCTCCTGCGGCAGGCGGCTGCGGAAGCTCCTCCCGAGGCTGAGCTGTCCTTGAGAGCAGTGGTGTCACCGATGGCTTGAAGAGCCGCTCCTCGAAGACACCAGGGTCTTGGGGCTGCCGCTTGGATGCCCTCCTGGCGATGTCGTCAGCTTCCTTGTGGGTGCCGCGGGGCACGTGCTGCAACTCCAGGCCCAGGAACTGCTTCGCCATCTTGCGCACCTCCGCAAGGTACAACTCCATGTGCTCGTCCTTTGGCTCATATACCTTGTTGGAGAAGTTGACGAGGAGCTGCGAGTCGCCCCTAACAGTGAGGCGCTTCACCCCCAGAGCTGCCGCAACTTTCAGGCCAGCTATGAGGCCTTCATTTTCTGCGATGTTGTTGGAGACCTTCTCGCCCCGCTGGAAGCAGAGCTGCATGGCATAGTAGAGCTTGTGTTGGGTGGGCGAGATAAGTACTGCTCTAGCACCCGCGCCCTGGTGCGTGAAGGCGCCATCAAAATACATGACCCATCCATCTGGCGCCTCACTTCCCGGCGAGGTGGACTGGTACTTGCCTACTTCAAGCGTCGGGGCATCCGTCCATTCTGCCACGAAATCAGCGAGTGCGGCTCCCTTGATGACCCTGGTAGTGCTGAACTCCAACTGGAACGCCTGCAACTCAATGTTCCACTCAGCGACCTTTCTAGCAGAGTTGGGGCTCCTAAGCACTCTCTCCAATGGGTAGGCTGAGACGACCTTGATGGGGTGGCCCCGGAAGTAGTGCCGCAACTTGCGCGAGGACACCAAGAGCACGAGCAAGAGCTTCTGAGGCATGGGATACCGTGCCCTTGCGTCCCGCAACACCGTGCTGACGAAATACACCGGGTGCTCGACGAGAGCTGGCGCGTCGGTGAGGCTCGTGTCCAGCGGGAGTCACGGCGTCTCCTGAGGTAGTGGGGCCCCCGACGCTTGATCGCTTGTTGGGGTCTCAGCGGCGTCGTCCTGCCGAGCTTGGTCCTCTGTGGTAGCTGCTACGGTTCCTGCGGCGCCTTCATGATCTTGCGTCGTCTTGGTTGGCGGCGTAGGTTGGCGTGACGCGCCCTTGGCTTGGCGCTCTTCCCGAAACGCCACCAGAGCTGCGCTGGCAGAGTACGGGGTGGCGGCAAGATAAAGCACTAGGGGCTCGAGGGGCCGTGGCGCCACCATCATCGGAGGGCTAGTCAGGTATCTCTTGAGGTCTTGAAAAGCTCGGTCGGCCTCTGGGGTCCACTCGAACTGGCCCTTCTTCTTCATCAGCTTGAAGAAGGGCAGGGCGCGCTCCCCCGGCTTGGATCTGAAGCACCACAACGCAGTCACCCGACCAGCCAGCTTCTGCATTTCCTTGAGGGTCTGTGGTGGGCTCATGTCTTCAATGGCCTTGATCTTTTCTGGGTTCGCCTCAATCCCTCTATGGGACGCGAGGAAACCCAGCAGCTTGCCGGAAGGGTCACCAAACATGCCCTTCTCCGGGTTAAGACACAAGTTCACCTGGCGCAGGCTCGCGAAAGTCTCCTCCAAATCTTGGACCAAGGTTCTGGCCTCTCGAGACTTCACCACGATGTCGTCGACGTAGGCCTCCGCGTTTCTCTCGAGATGCTGCCCTAAGGCGATGTGCATCAACCGCTGAAAGGTTGCGCCTGCGTTACATAGTCCGAAAGGCATTCAAGTGTAGAAGTACACCCCGCACGGGGTCAGGAAGCTGTCTTCTCTACATCTTCTACCGCTATCTTGATCTGGTGATACCCCGAGAACGCATCCAGGAAGCACAGCAGGTCGCACTCGGTGGTGGAGTCGATGATCTGGTCGATGCATGGAAGTGGGAACGAATCTTGGGGACTGGCCTTGTTAAGGTTGGTGAAGTCGACGCACATTCGCTCCTTCCCGCCTTTCTTCGGCACAACGACGGGGTTTGCCAGCCATTCGGGGTACCGAACCTCGCGAATGGCAACCGCCGCCTCTAACTTGCGGGTTTCTTGGATGACGAAGGCCTGCTTCTCCGTGGACTGCCATCTCGCCCGCTGCTTCACAGGGCATACGTTGGGGCACACCCTCAAGTGATGCGGAATCACCTCTCTTGGGACCCCCACCAGCTGCTTGGGTTCCCATGAGAATATCTCCTTGTTCGCGCGCAAGAACTTCACCAGTGCTTCCTCTTGGCTCGGGTCGAGGTCGGCACCTATGGTAAAGGTGGCTCCTGAGGACCCGTCCTCATCGACCGGCACCTGCGTGGTTTCCGCCTTGTCTTGGGTGAACATCTGCTTCTTCTTGGTTGGTGCGGCTCCCTTGGCGTCGGAGGTGCCCGCACTGGCGGGCTGTGCCGCCGCCAGGGCCTCCTTGGCGTCCCCCCTGATGGTGAGGACGCCCTTGCTTCCAGGCATCTTCATGAGGTTGTAGGCCGGATGGGTTGCTGCCATGAACTAGGCCAGAGCTGGGTACCCGAGGATGGCATTGTACGGAAGGCCGATGCGGGCCATGTCGAAGTCGACCAGCTCGGTGCGGTAGTTGTCGCGCGTGCCGAAGGTGACAGGGAGGCGAATCTGCCCCAGGGAGTGGGCGGCGCCACCACCAACTCTTGAGAAAGGCTTGCTGAGGCTGAGCCACTCGAGCGGTACGTGAAGAAGGCTGAAGGCCTCCACGAAGAGTACGTTGAGGCCGGCGCCGCCGTCGATGAGGGTCTTGGTAACGGCCACGTTGCAAATAGTGGGCATGCAATCCATCGGGAGCATACCCGAGCCAGCGGTGGTGACGGGGTTGTCTCCCGAGTCGAAGGTGAGGTCGGCCTCGGGCGCAGCCCAGCCCGGCGGATCCCCCGAGCGTTTGGAAGCTGCGCCGCCTAGTAGGGCCACGACCACGTGGTGCACCGGGGCCGCGTAGCGCGCAGTGAAGAGGCCGCGCAGCTCCTCCCAAGATGCCACCATGGATCCGGGGAGGTTGAGCAGCCAGGCGCGCAGCGGGCCGGTGAGGGCCATGGGAAACCAGTTGGCCCTGACCTTGTCGTCACCCCCGGCCTCGAGGACGGCCTCCTCATATGCTAGCAGGAAAGCTGACGGGTCCGCCGCGTCGTCGTAGCGCGGCGGCATCTTCGACTTGAACTTGGGCGGCCACTGCACCTGCCGCAAGGCGGGGGCCAGGGCTCGGAGCCCCCAGGCCCCGCCGTCGATGTCTGCCGTCGGAGCCGGGAGCGAGACGCCTGCCATGAGGGTGGAGCGCGGTGGTGGCAGAGCGCAGATCGACGGGAGGGAAGCTACGGTGCACCCCTACCTGGCGCGCCAAATTTCGGATCTCGGGTTCCGGCAAAACCCTTAAGGTTCGAACACTGGGGTGCGCGAAGTTCTCCCCCTACCGATCCGCGTCCTAGCTTTGCTAAGATCTCAAGGACTAACTCGACGAACTCGCAACACAAAGGACACAAGATTTATACTGGTTTGGGCCACCGTTGTGGTGTAATACCCTACTCAAGTGTGGTGGTGGTGGATTGCCTCTCGGGCTCAGGATGAACAGTTCCAAGGGGAAGAACAGTCTCCTGAGGCTGAGGTGTTCTTGTGCTTGGTGCATGGCTAAGGATTGGCACAAGATCTGATGCCTGAGGCTTGGTCTCCTCCTACTATGGTGGCTAGTCCTATCTATAGGGGCCCTGGTCCTCTTCCCAAATATTGAGCGGGAAGGGAGCCAACAACGGCCAATTTGAAAGGGGACAGCTGTCGGATCTCGGGTTTCGGCAAAACCCTTAAGGTTCGAACACTGGGGTGCGTGAAGTTCTCCCCCTACCGATCTGCGTCCTAGCTTTGCTAAGATCTCAAGGACTAACTCGACGAACTCGCAACACGAAGAACGCAAGATTTATACTGGTTCGGGCCACCGTTGTGGTGTAATACCCTACTCCAGTGTGGTGGTGGTGGATTGCCTCTCGGGCTGAGGATGAACAGTTGCAAGGGGAAGAACAGCCTCCTGAGGCTGAGGTGTTCTTGTGCTTGGTGCGCGGCTAAGGATTGTCTCAAGATCAGATGCCTGAGGCTTGGTTCAAGCTTAGTTCCGTTGCCTCCTACTGTGGTGGCTAGTCCTATTTATAGAGGCCTTGGTGAGGGAGTCCTGGATTAGGGGGTCCTCGGACAGCCGGACTATATACTTTAGTCGGACTGTTGGACTATGAAGATACAAGATTGAAGACTTCGTCCCGTGTCCGGATGGGACTCACCTTGGCGTGGAAGGCAAGCTTGGCAATACGAATATGTAGATCTCCTCCCTTGTAACCGACTCTGTGTAACCCTAGCCCCCTCCGGTGTCTATATAAACTGGAGGGCTTAGTCCGTAGGACAACAACAATCATACCATAGGCTAGCTTCTAGGGTTTAGCCTCTACGATCTCGTGGTAGATCAACTCTTGTAATACTCATATCATCAAGATCAATCAAGCAGGAAGTAGGGTATTACCTCCATCGAGAGGTCCTGAACCTGGGTAAACATCGTGTCCCCCGCCTCCTGTTACAATCCGCCTTAGACGCACAGTTCGGGACCCCCTAACCGAGATCCGCCGGTTTTGACACCGACATTGGTGCTTTCATTGAGAGTTCCACTGTGTCGTCACCGTAAGGCTTGATGGCTCCTTCGATCATCGGCGACGATGCGATCCTGGGTGAGGTTTTCCTTCCCGAACAGATCTTCGTATTCGGCGGCTTCGTACTACGGGCCAACTCGCCTGGCCATCTGGAGCAGATCGAGAGCTATGCCCCTAACCATCAGTTCGGGTTCGGAAACTTGAACTATACTGCCGACATCCGCGGAGACTTGATCTTCGACGGATTCGAGCCCATGTCAGGTGCGCCGCACAATCGCGACGAGCATGACTTAACTCTGCCGTCGGACAGTGTTCGGGAGATCACTGATAACCCACAAGTATAGGGGATTGCAATAGTTTTCGTGGGTATAGTATTCAACCCAAATTTATTGATTCGACACAAGGGGAGCCAAAGAATATTCTCAAGTATTAGCAGTTGAGTTGTCAATTCAACCACACCTGGATAACTTAGTATCTGCAGCAAAGTATTTAGTAGCAAGTAATATGGAAGTAACGGTAACGGTAGCAAAAGTAATATTTTTGGTGTTTTGTAGTGATTGTAACAGTAGCAACGGAAAAGTAAATAAGCGAAGAACAATATGTGAAAAGCTCATAGGCATTGGATCGGTGATGGAGAATTATGCCGAATGCGGTTCATCATGTAACAATCATAACATAGGGTGACACAGAACTAGCTCCAATTCATCAATGTAATGTAGGCATGTATTCCGAATATAGTCATACGTGCTTATGGAAAAGAACTTGCATGACATCTTTTGTCCTACCCTCCCGTGGCAGCGGGGCCCTAATGGAAACTAAGGGATATTAAGGCCTCCTTTTAATAGAGTACCAGAACAAAGCATTATCACATAGTGAATACATGAACTCCTCAAACTACGGTCATCACTGGGAGTGGTCCCGATTATTGTCACTTCGGGGTTTCCGGATCATAACACATAGTAGGTGACTATAGACTTGCAAGATAGGATCAATAACTCACATATATTCATGAAAACATAATAGGTTCAGATCTGAAATCATGGCACTCGGGCCCTAGTCACTACTGGAATCTGCTACTTTGCCATCTGCCAGCTCTTTGCCGTCTGCTAGCTGATGGCAAAGAGGGTCTTTGCTGTCTTCCTTGGGAAAGCGGACGACAAAGAGCTGGCAGATGGCAAAGAGACTGTTTGCCATCAGCTGGCTCTTTGCCGTCTGCTGGCTGACGACAAAGAGGGAAAAGGCAGACGGCAAAGAGGCTAGTGGGCCCCATGGGGCACGACGTGGCTAGGTTAACTTCTTTGCCGTCTGCCAGCAGACGGCAAAGAGGTTAACTTTTTTGCCGTCTGCTAGCGGACGGCAATGTCCAACCTTTGCCGTCTGCTAGCGGACGGCAAAGAACAAATAGCAGACGACAAAGCCGGGGCGGACGGCAAAGAAGAAGCACAACACCTGGATCGATCATGCGGATCGATGACATGGCATCCCCACCCACGCGCCCCCAGGGAAACACCCACGCGCCCCACGTCTCAACCCACCCCACAGTCTGCCTTATCCACTTCTCACCCCCACCCCACCACATCTCTCTCTCATCTCTCTCCCTGCTCTCGATCCACTTCCCCCGCAAGCGCTCGCCACCACCTCGCCGGCAGTCCCCGGCCTCGCTGGCCGCCATCGCGCCCGCCGACCATGGCCCGGCCCCGTCGCCTGTCGCCCCCGGCTGATTCCTCTGCGCCCCATCGCCTCTCGCCCCCGTCGGCCTCCTCGCCCCGTCACCTTTCGCCCGGGTGACCTCCGCGCCCCGTCGCCTGTCGCCACCGGCGGCCTCCGCGCCCCGTCGCCTATCGCCCCCGCAGGCCTCGGCCCCGTCCCCCCCAGGCCTCTGTCGTCCCCGTCCCCCCAGGCCTCTGTCGGCCCCGGCGCCGTCACCCTCCCTCGACGCCGCACCATATTCTGCGGTAGGTCCTCGGGCGTCCATGGTGGCGGTGGATATTGTGGTTTTTGTGCTGACTTTGTGTAGATGGATAATGTGGTGTTCATGTAAATAGAGTAATTTTGTGTAGATGGAGCAGATGCAAATCTATTCTGTGTAAATAGACTAATTTGGTATTGTGAAATTTGTTCATTCGTCGTCGATTGTTGGAACAAAGCGTAGATGGATACTGTGGTGCACTTGGGCTGCTGGTTCACTATATTTTAATAAACAAAATCCATTGATGTCTCTGATTGTAATAAATGTGTAGATGGACATTTTTGCCGTCTGTTATTAGTCGGCAGATGGCAAAACATTAGTTTGGCGGACGGCAAAGCCTCCGTTAGCACCTACCGTGGCTAACACCCACTATTTGCCATCCATTTTCTTTGCCGTCCGCCACTGACGACAAAGGCCTCTTTGCCGTCCGCTGCAAAAAGTAGACGGCAAAGAAGGTGTTTACCGTAGCCTACTTTGCCGGAGCCTTTTGCCGTCCGCGGCTGACGGCAAAGGCCTTTGCCGTCCGTCGTTCATGCCTTTGCCGTCCGTCGTGGCAGACGGCAAAATAGCTGATTTCTGTAGTGAGTGACAAGCATTAAGCATAGCAAAGTCATAGCAACATCAATCTCAGAACATAGTGGATACTAGGGATCAAACCCTAACAAAACTTACTCGATTACAAGATAGATCTCATCCACCCCATCACCGTCCAGCAAGCCTACGATGGAATTACTCACGCACGGCGGTGAGCATCATGAAATTGGTGATGGAGGATGGTTAATGATCACGACGGCGACGAATCCCCCTCATCGGAGCCCCGAACGGACTCCAGATCAGCCCTCCCGAGAGGTTTTAGGGCTTGGCGGTGGCTCCGTATCGTAAAACGCGATGAATCCTTCTCTCTGATTTTTTTCTCCCCGAAAGTGAATATATGGAGTTGGAGTTGAGGTCGGTGGAGCGTCAGGGGGCCCACGAGGTAGGGGGCGCGCCCAGGGGGGCAGGCGCGCCCCCCACCCTCGTGGACAGGGTGTGGGCCCCCTAACATGGATTTTTCTTCCAGTATTTTTTATATTTTCCAAAAAGATGTTCCTTAGAGTTTCAGGTCATTCCGAGAATTTTGTTTCTGCACATAAATAACACCATGGAAAGTCTGCTGAAAACAGCGTCAGTCCGGGTTAGTTCCATTCATATCATGCAAGTTAGAGTCTAAAACAAGGGCAAAAGTGTTTTGAAAACTAGATACGATGGAGACGTATCAACTCCCCCAAGCTTAAACCTTTGCTTGTCCTCAAGCAATTCAGTTGACAAACTGAAAGTGATAAAGAAAAACTTCTACAAACTCTGTTTGCTCTTGTTGTTGTAAATATGTAAAGCAAACATTCAAGTTTTCAGCAAAGATTATGACTAACCACATTCACAATGACTCTTAGGACTCATGTTTACTCATATCAATGGCATAATCAACTAGCGAGCAATAATAATAAATCTCAGATGACAACACTTTCTCAAAACAATCATGATATGATATAACAAGATGGTATCTCGCTAGCCCTTTCTGAGACCGCAAAACATAAATGCAGAGCACCTTTAAAGATCAAGGACTGACTAGACATTGTAATTCATGGTAAAAGAGATCCAATCATAGTCATACCCAATATAAATTAATAGTACTGGATGCAAATGACAGGTGCGCTCTCCAGCTAGTGCTCTTAATAAGAGGGTGATGACTCAACATAAAAGTAAATAGATAGGCCCTTCGCAGAGGGAAGCATGGATTTGCAGAGGTGCCAGAGCTCGGTTTTGAAATAGAGATAAATAATATTTTGAGCGGTATACTTTCATTGTCAACATAACAACCAAGAGATGGCGATATCTTCCATGCTACACACATTATAGGCGGTTCCCAAACTGAATGGTAAATTTTATACTCCCCCTCAACCAACAAGCATCAATCCATGGCTTACTCGAAACAACGAGTGCCTCCAACTAGCAACAGCCCCGGGGGAGTTTTTTTTGCAATTATTTTGATTTATTTTGCATAAAGCGTGGGGCTGGGCATCCCGGTGACCAGCCATTTTCTCGTGAATGAGGAGCGGAGTCCACTCCTCTTGAGAATAACCCGCCTAGCATGGAAGATACAGACAGCCCTAGTTGATACATGAGCTATTCGAGCATACAAAACAGAATTTCATTTGAAGGTTTGGAGTTTGGCACATACAAATTTACTTGGAACGGCAGGTAGATACCTGTCACGACCGGTTTTTCAATAAAATAATTATTGAGAAACCAATCCCTGTTACGGACCAGCGAGGAAGAATTCCTTCTCACTGATAGACAATACATTGGTCACAGAAGAAAAAAATACCAGGAGTACTAAATATAATACAAAGTTGAGCAGAGACTGCCCAACAATTTATTACATGCACGCCGATAAAACAATACGGCGGATAGGGTGGCAGACTACTAACTCACGATAATGACGATGGTGGAGATACCACCGCGAGGCGAGTGATATGTCTCCAGAAGACTACAGCTCTTCGAGCGTCGGAGTGAGAATCGAGAAGACTTATTGCGGGTGGCGGAAGCGTATACGATACAAGTGACCAAAATCCGGGATCGCGCAGGACTGACTGGGACTCCTCTAGGCATCGGACGCGCTATCAAACTCTTCATCCAAGAGATCGCCTTCGTCAACATCTGGCCAAATCAACAAGCCAGGTGAGTACTATGAAAGTACTCGCAAGACAGTTCGGACATAAGGTATAACAAATGCAAACATGAAACACATGAATAATTTAACCAGTGCGATCAGACATAGAGATAATAAATACTGGGTGCCAAGCGAGGGTCTGAATGACACCTCGAGCGGAAGCTGCCGAATAGTAATACGGGTGCCAAACGAGTGTCTGAAAGACTCCTCGAGAGGAAAATGCGGAATAATAATACAGGTGCCAAACGAGTGTCTGAAAGACTCCTCGAGCGGAAAATGCGGAATAATAATATAGGTGCCAAACGAGTGTCTGAAAGACTCCTCGAGCGGAAAATGCGGAATAATAATACAGGTGCCAAACGAGTGTCTGAATGACTCCTCGAGCGGAAAATGCGGAATAATAATGCCACAGTCGGGCGTCGGGGCGACACCACATAAAGGGCTTATAACAGAAAGTAAAGGCAGTGCATGCCGCAGTCGGACGTCTAAGCGACATCACATAAAGGGCTTATATCGAAAGTGAGAAACGAGTACACGCCACAGTCGGACGTCTGCGCGACGTCACCTAAAGGGCTTATATCACATTTCATTATTACAACAGCTCGGAGACATAAATTATCACAAGCATGAGACACAAAATAAAGCTTGTCCATCCACTGAAATAACAATAAAACCTGAGATTTTACCACTTGAGCTTGTTCACCGGGGACAAGTTTTTCACATGGATAGATATGGATATAATGTATACACTACTGATCATGGATACGATGATTTGGAAAGAATTGACTCTGCAGAGTTTGTACTTAACCACAACCAACGGATTTCAGTAGTCACGGGGACTAGTTCTGTCTACGGTGTTCTGGAAGGAACACGTCTAACCAGTACACACCCAATTCAACCATCCGAAGCCAGGGATCACCCTCGGCAACATTCAAGAAAAACCTTGAGTCGGGGAGGCTACAACCTCGCGTAGCATGGGATCAAATTTCTATACGCGCGCTATAAGGGGGTGCCCCCCCTCTCGGTCCCAACCGGAAACACCCATGCCCCCTGAACGAATGACTGGCTTTAATCCTGGGCCAAGGTACCATCATCCCGGCCTCTCTGTTTGGTGTGTACACGGAAAGAGGTTACCAACTTACTAAACCGTATCCTGGCAATGAGACATGTGGTAGCACGGAAAGGGGAAGGGACGATAACACGGCTCCAACCATGTTAACGTCGGAAAAGTCGGATGACACAAGGCTGGCATGCTACAACAGTACCACCTTGCTGCCCTTCATGTCACCACATGATTAGGCCACCTCTCATCAGAGGTCATCGCAACTTTGGAACATGCGGGAAAAATCGATAACGTGGCTCCAACCATGTTAACGTCGAAGAAAGTCGGATGACGCAAGGCTGGCATGCTACAACAGTACCACCTTGCTGCCCTTCATGTCAATACATGATTAGGCCACCTCTCATCAGAGGTCATCGCAACTTCGGAACAACCGGGTCGTTGCCTTACGAGCAACGAGATATTTACCGACACTCATATGCCACACACAAACTTTCACATGAACATGCAAAACTTCTGCCATATCAAATGTCCACACATGCTTGCCTGGTTCGGAGAAGTCGGAATCTAGCTCGGCGAAGTTCGCGGCTCCGTCACCTCTCCCGGAACCTACGGCAATCACGAAACGGGTACTAACGTGAAAACCAACACATGCACAGAAACTTTGCCAAATATTTCCCAAATAAATCCCATAAAAAACTAGACAAAATTTTAAGAATGTCAGAAAAAGAATCACTCAAAAATACCTTTTTATTAAAAAGTTATAAAGGTTTCTGTCCAGGGACCTTTCTGTAATGAAACAGAAAAGTTCTAGGGTTTTAACTGAGAAAACAGAAAACGGTTCGTTTGGAAATGCGCAAGCGCAAGAGAGAAGACGTATTTTGCCCGAAGGCGTCAACAGAAAACGGTTCGGGGAAATAGAACAGAGGCTGACACGCGGGGCCCGCATGTCAGGTTTGAAAAGGCTCGCCGGCGCCCGAAGACGGCGGTGGACGCCGGCGTCGAACCACGGTGAGTTAGGAGAAACGGAGGGTACCAAGAGCTTCGGTGTCTTCTTCCGCGTCGGTGGGTGGTGGACTCGTCCAATGGGGAGCACCACGTCGACGGCGACACTATCTCTGGCGGACGGCGGCTCGGGTGAGGATGGGGAACTCCGGTGGAGGGCTGCAAGCTTCAAATTGAAGTGCGGGTCAGAACGAGAGATGCATGGTGAAGTTATTGGCAAGAGAATGGAGGCTGCGGAGCACACACGGGGGCGAATCGGGCTGGATCCCGTGGCGGGTCGCGGCGGCCGGAGTCGAGGAAGGAGACCTCCTCGGGGCTCTTCCAGTGGCTAGGCGTGCTCTAGAGGAAGTGCAGGGCTGGTGGGTGCTCGAGTTGAAGCTCGGGACCTCTATTTATAGGCAGATCGACGGGGTGGCCGTGAACGGAGAATCTCCGGCGAGCGATTACGGCGGAGCAGTGGGTTGGCAGAGGGTTTGAGCGGTCGGGCAACATCGGTGGATGTTACGGGACTCGTTTTGCAGCTAAACGGAGCTGGCCCTGGCGTAATGGCGTCTGCCCACGGTGAGGTGACCGCACGGGCTCAACGGCGGCAGAGAGCGCGCTCCGCGCCCTGCGGTTCACGACGAGAGCGGCAGCGCATTCGGGGGAGTGGACGGCCACGCGGCGGGCTCCGGTGGTTTGGGCGGCGCTGGGTGGAGTCGCCGGCGCCGTGTCTCCCGCTGGCGTCCGCAAAGCCGCCGCCGGCGTCGGTCACGGGGCGGCGCACCTCCTGCTGCCCGTCGCCGACGCCCGCAAGGTGCCAGGCGCTCGTGCGGTGCAGGAACAAGTGGCCGAGGACGAGGAGCAAGGCGACGCGGCGGTACTGGCGAGATCGATGCCCGTTTCTGAAGAAAACGACAGCAAGCACTGAACTGAAACTCTGAAGTTACTGAAACTTGACAGTGACCATGCATTGCAGGTGTTCGACAGTAGGTTTTGGTAAAGAGGTAAATTTTGCTGGAGCTGTAACTTGGTGAGATGACCACTCAAAGCACCCAGGGGCTGCATGAATTTATTTGGAATTTTTGGAGAAGGTTTTGAATGAATTTCACCAAATTTGCCAAATCTGGTCCAAACTTGCAGCTGATGTAGTTTGAAAATTTTGAACTGGAGACCAGTGGATCTTCATGGTTCTAGGTTGAGGGTTCAAAGGACTAGGAGGGGAAAGAAGTTTGGTGGTAAAAGTCCAAACAGAAAATGGAGTTCCTTTGTAAATCTCCAAGAGGTAATATAGAAGGCAGAAAATATTTGAATAGAATTTGAATGGAAAATAAATACATGGGGAGGTTCAACTTGCTGGATTTGATGTAAATCATGATCCAGAGGTGAGGGAGTGTTTAGGAGAGAGGATTTGCACTTATGCCATGGCAAGAAGGAATAGTTGAAAGTGGCAAAGTACCTTCCAAAAGCCATAGTGCAAATTCAGAAAAAGGTTTTCAAAAGTTCTTTTCCCAAATGAAAAAAAAACATTTTGTCTTGAGTCCAAATGAAGAGCAAGAACTCCCAAGGTCAAAGGCAGATCTTGGGTGAATCCAAATAAAATTTTTGCCATAAAGAAAATATATGAGAGGGAGAGTTCTCTTGAAGAAAAATTTTTAAATCACTCCCCTCAAGTCAAATAAAATCTTTTCAAAAAAATCCAAATAAAAACTTGGGTGCCACAACACCTACCCCCTTAGGAAAAATCTCGTCCTCGAGATTTCTGCTGATCCTCAAATAGATATGGATACTCTACTCGAAGGAAATCCTCCCTTTCCCATGTAGCTTCATCCTCAGTGTGGTTGCTCCACTGAACCCTGAAAAACTTTGTCGTTTTCTGACGGGTCCTCCGTTCAGACTCTTCTAAAATCTTTACTGGCCTTTCTCTGTAGGTGAGATCTGGTTGTATATCAGTGTCCTCATGAGGTACATGTATTTCTGGGTTGCTTACACATTTCCTCAACTGCGAGACGTGGAATACGTCATGGACGTCTGACAGCTCCTTGGGTAGGTCTAGCTGGTAGGCTACCGTGCCTCTTCGTGCCTTCACACAAAATGGTCCAATAAATCTTGGGGCTAGTTTCCCCTTTATTTTGAACCGTTGCAGACCCCTCTTAGGAGATACTCGGAGGTATACGGAATCACCAGGTTCAAAGCTGACCTCACGATGCTTCTGATCATAGTAGCTCTTTTGTCGGCTCTATCCTGTCTTGAGTCTGTCCCTGATTTGTTTAACTTTTTCCTCGGCCTCCTTAAGCATATCTGGGCCGAAGATACGGCTGTCACCTGTTTCTGACCAATTCAATGGGGTACGACACCTCCGTCCGTACAATGCTTCAAAGGGTGCCATTTGCAAGCTGGCTTGGTAACTGTTGTTGTACGCAAATTCGGCATAGGGCAAACTCTCTTCCCAACTGGATCCATAGGTGAGTACACAGGCTCTTAGCATATCCTCTAGGATTTGGTTTACACGCTCTGTTTGTCCATCTGTCTGAGGGTGGTATGCTGTACTGAAAGCCAGTTGTGTGCCCAGAGCTTGTTGTAGGTGTTCCCAAAATTTGGAGACGAATTGGGTGCCTCGGTCAGATATTATAGTCTTTGGGACTCCGTGCAAGCAAACTATACGGGAGAGATAGAGTTTTGCCAGTCTTTGTGTGGAGTAGGTAGTCTTCACGGGAATGAAGTGTGCAACCTTGGTTAGTCGGTCTGTGATGACCCATATGGCGTCATTTCCGCGTTGCGATCGGGGTAATCCGACAATGAAGTCCATTCCGATTTCATCCCATTTCCACTCCGGTATCCTGTTAGGCTGGAGTAGCCCTGCTGGCTTTTGGTGCTCGGCCTTGATGCGCTGACATGAATCGCAACAAGCAATGAATGTGGCTATATCTCTTTTCATACCGTGCCACCAAAATCTTTCCTGGATGTCCTTGTACATTTTGGTCCCTCCAGGATGGATCGAGTATGGGGCGGTGTGGCTTTCCGTCAAGATCTGTTGCTTGAGTTCCTCAATGTTAGGTACGCAAAGCCTGTCCCGGTACCATAATGTTCCTTCACTGTCCGTGACGAATTCTGAAGTCTTACTACGGTTCATTTTCTTCTTTATGCCTTCGATACTGGGGTGTCCCTGTTGGGCCTTCTTGATTTGTTCCACTAGGGTGGGTTGTATCTCCAGGTTCGATATGGTGCCCTCAGAGACTAACATCATGTTGAGCCGAGTGAACTCTCGCTGAAACTCAGGCCTCAAACTTTGCTGACCGTCACTATCCGGGATGGGGTTTCGACTAAGGGCATCGGCCACTACATTTGCCTTCCCTGGGTGGTAGTGAATACCGACGTCATAGTCCTTGACCAGTTCCAACCAGCGTCGTTGGCGTAAATTCAGCTCTGGCTGTGGGAAAATATATTTGAGGCTCTTATGGTCTGTATATATTTCACAGCGATTTCCCAACAGAAAGTGCCTCCACTCCTTGAGTGCATGTATAACTGCTGCTAGTTCCAAGTCATGTGTTGGGTAATTTTCCTCATGTTTTCGCAGCTGTCTGGAGGCATATGCGACAACTTTGCCATCCTGCATTAGCACACATCCGAGACCTTTTCGGGACGCGTCACAATACACCTCAAAGCTCTTGTGTATGTCTGGTACGGTTAAGACTGGTGCGGTTGTTAGCTTCTTCTTGAGTTCTTGGAAGCTCTGCTCACATGCTTCCGTCCATACGAATTTCTTGTCCTTCTTGAGTAACTGTGTTATAGGTTTTGCCACAGTGGAGAATCCTTCAATAAATCTCCTGTAATATCCGGCCATTCCTAGGAAACTCTGTACATCTGTAACATTCGCGGGTGGCTTCCAGTCCAGTATGGCCTTGACCTTTTCTGGGTCTACGGCCACGCCTTCTTGGTTCAATATATGGCCCAAGAAACCAACTTTTCTTAGCCAAAATTCGCATTTGCTAAATTTGGCGTACAACTGATGTTTCCTCGATTCTCCCAAAACAATTCTGAGGTGCTCAGCATGTTCTTCTGGTGTCCTTGAGTAAACCAGAATGTCGTCAATGAATACCACCACAAATTTGTCCATGAATTTCATGAATACTTTGTTCATGAGGTGGACGAAATATGCGGGGGCGTTTGTTAGTCCAAACGGCATCACCTTAAACTCGTATAACCCATATATGGAAGTGAAAGCTGTCTTGGGAATATCTTCCGTCCGTACCTTCAATTGGTGATATCCCGATCGCAAATCAATTTTCGAGAATACCTTGGCCTGTGCGAGCTGGTCAAACAAATCATTTATTCGTGGCATCGGATATTTGTTTTTGATGGTGACCATATTGAGGGCTCGATAGTCTATGCACAGCCTTAAAGTCCCATCCTTTTTTTTGGCGAACAACACAGGCGAACCCCAAGGTGAGGAGCTGGCTCGAATAAATCCTTTGTCCAATAATTCTTTTATCTGCTTCTTTAACTCCACCAATTCTGAGGGTGCCATTCTATATGGCTTCTTATAAATGGGAGCGGTGCCAGGTGCTAGTTCGATGCTGAATTCGATCTCTCGGTCTGGTGGCATGCCTGGTAGTTCTTCCGGGAACACATCAGGGAACTCGCATACCACTGGCACTTTTCTTAATTCTGCGATGTCCATCTTGTTCAGTTTTGGTATCTGTGATCGTGGCCTTTCTTGAGCGGAAACTCTTATAGTCTTGCCGTGATGGTGAGTGAGAATCACTGTCCGATTGAAACAGTCGATGAATCCTTTGTTGGTGGTCAACCAGTCCATTCCTAAAATGACATCCAGTCCTTTACTTTCCAACACGATGAGATTCGCGTGGAATGGTAGTCCTTCGAACTCAATGACCACTCCTTGGCAGTAACCCTGAGCAATTTGCTTATTTCCGGGGGACTTGATGATCATAGATTTTTCCAAGGGGAGTATCGGAAAACCATGTTGAGAAACAAAACTCTTCGAAACGAACGAATGGGAAGCTCCAGAATCAAACAAAACCGTGGCAGGTACTGTGTTGACAGGGAACGTACCGAGCACGATGTCTGGGGCATTCTGCGCTTCTTCCCTGGTCACATGGTTCAAGGGACCCTTCCTGTGGTTGTTGCTGGGATTGAAGTTGTTGCGCTTGGGGGCTGGATTGTTTCCACCATTGCTCGGCTTGGGTGCCGAGTCTCTTGGCTTCGGGCACTGTTTAGCATAATGCCCTTGTTGACCACATGCATAGCAGGTGACCCCTGGACGGTATGTGAACTCCTTGTCTCTGGCATGAAATTGTCCGACGGGTCTTGGCTCAGTAGTCGTGGATCTCCTCGTGTCTGTCCTTGGGACCTTAGTCTTGCCTCGGTTGCTGCGGGCAAGAGTCGTCTTGTCCCTCTTCCGCTTGCGGATATCTTCCAGACTACGGCGCTCATTCTCCAGGGTGATGGCCTTGTCCACCAGCATCTTAAAATCCGGAAAGGTGTGTACAATCAGTTGGCATCTTAATGCTGGTGCCAGGCCGTCCAGGAATTTTTCCATCTTCTTGTTTTCTGTCATGTGCTCGTCGTAGGCATAACGAGACAGTTGGGTAAACTGGCCATTGTATTCTGTGACGGTCATGCCTCTTTGCTTTAGGTCATCAAACTCTCTCTTCTTGATCTTTAGGATGCTCCTGGGAATGTGTGCCCCACGGAAGCCTTCCTTGAATTCTTCCCAGGTGATGTTGTGTTCCCTGGGGTGCATGTGTAGGAAGTTTTCCCACCATGCTGCGGCTGCTCCAGTAAGGTAGTGTGGTGCATAAAGCACCTTCTCATGATCTGAGCATTGAGCGATAATCAGTTTCCTTTCAATCTCGCGAAGCCAATCATCGGCTTCCAGTGGCCTGTCGGTGTGAGCAAAAGTTGAGGGGCGGGTCTTCTGTAACTCAGATAACTTGGAATGTGGTTGATAGGGTTCACGGTGGTTTCCCATATTGATGACATGGTTCATCATCTCCTGGTGCTGTTGCTGGCTTTGCTCGAAGAGACGGCATACTTGAGATAGTGCCGCTTCGCTGTCCTGTTGGCTGGACTGACCCTGAGTGAAATTGTTGCTGGTCTGTGTTCCGTAAACCTCTTCTGGCTGATTGGGCATAGAGCGAGTCCAAGGGCGAGACATTTTTCCAGTCTGGGGTATCATTTGCAAAACCCATGAGAAAAACCGTGTAGCGCAGGAAAACCCTTGCAAAGGCAATAATCAAAAAGGCTTCAAGGTTTTCAAGAAACACAAATGATTTTCACGGAGAAGAAGTGCTTAACACAAATCCTACATGCAAAAGCAAACACAAGATACATCACTCAGGTTGTGCGTACACAATCCTGACATGTTATTAAAAACTAGCGTACTACTCCGGAAGGCAGCAAACACACCAACACAAACTAGCGTACAGATAAAAACAACACATCAAACAAGCAGGCATAACACGCGGCTACTCGGTGCTCTCAGTCGGAGATGGTGAAGATCTCCTTCCCCTTGCCGAGGGCAAGGCTCAGCGGTCCAGGAGAATCAACCTCCTCCTCTCTAGCTGGCTCCTGGCGTGCGACGCTGCGCTGCGGTGATGGTGCGGGGGCGACTGGTGGTAGAGCGCGTGCGGCAGGCGGTGTGGCTCTGACTGGAGTAGGAGCGATGACTCGGTCGAACTCCTCAGTGGTAGGCAGACGGCGAGCAGTGGCCAAAACGGCCGGTGCATACGAGGCTGAAGACGAGATGAATGTTAGAGGCGGCGCCGTGTGGAGAAGCTCCTTCCTGCTGGCAGGACCGCCCCGGACTAAGTCCATGCGGGCAGCCACAAGATCATCTACGAGGTTGTCGAAAGACTCCTCCAGAGCCTTGAGATACTCCACAACCATCTCGATGGCTTCATCTCGCTCTCCCCGATGGCAGGCGAACGCATAGTGGCTGGTGTAAGGCACATGGCATGGGAGGTAGCGGTAGCGACGAGTCTTCATCGTAGGAAGGATGTCCCGAAGGCGAGCTATCGCCTCCCGGGCAGCCATCTGCATGGCATGCCTCTCCGTAGGCATGGCCCTTCCCACAAAACGGAAGTGGCGTGCAGCTGAACGTCCTCCCTTGAACTGCACCACAGCCTGGTGCATAGACACGTCGTCACTGAGCTTGTGCTGATAGAGGGTGAACTCCGGGCGAGCTGCTGGCCCGATCGCGAGCTTGGTGATGGAGACGAGGAGCTTGACAAACCCCTCGGGCACGTTGGTGAACACTCGATTCTCACAGCTGTTGCCAGCCATCTACAAAAGTACGCAAAAATTCTGAGTAGTCATGTCATAAATTTTATGATGACCAACAGAAAATAGCCACAATTGCAAAATGCAGAAGAAGCACAAAAGACGCTAATCACTGATTAGCGGTCGCACCTAGTGGCTTCCTATAGTCAGCCTGGCTCTGATACCAACCTTGTCACGACCGGTTTTTCAATAAAATAATTATTGAGAAACCAATCCCTGTTATGGACCAGCGAGGAAGAATTCCTTCTCACTGATAGACAATACATTGGTCACAGAAGAAAAAAAAATACCAGGAGTACTAAATATAATACAAAGTTGAGCAGAGACTGCCCAACAATTTATTACATGCACGCCGATAAAACAATACGGCGGATAGGGTGGCAGACTACTAACTCACGATAATGACGATGGTGGAGATATCACCGCGAGGCGAGTGATATGTCTCCAGAAGACTACAGCTCTTCGAGCGTCGGAGTGAGACTCGAGAAGTCTTATTGCGGGTGGCGGAAGCGTATACGATACAAGTGACCAAAATCCGGGATTGCGCAGGACTGACTGGGACTCCTCTAGGCATCGGACGCGCTATCAAACTCTTCATCCAAGAGATCGCCTTCGTCAACATCTGGTCAAATCAACAAGCCAGGTGAGTACTATGAAAGTACTCGCAAGACAGTTCGGACATAAGGTATAACAAATTAAAACATGAAACACATGAATAAGTTAACCAGTGCGATCAGACATAGAGATAATAAATACTGGGTGCCAAGCGAGGGTCTGAATGACGCCTCGAGCGGAAGCTGCCGAATAGTAATACGGGTGCCAAAAGAGTGTCTGAAAGACTCCTCGAGCGGAAAATGCAGAATAATAATGCAGGTGCCAAACGAGTGTCTGAAAGACTCCTCGAGCGGAAAATGCGGAATAATAATACAGGTGCGAAACGAGTGTCTGAAAGACTCCTCGAGCGGAAAATGCGGAATAATAATGCCACAGTCGGGCGTCGGGGCGACACCACATAAAGGGCTTATAACTGAAAGTAAAGGCAGTGCATGCCGCAGTCGGACGTCTGAGCGACATCACATAAAGGGCTTATATCGAAAGTGAGAAACGAGTACACGCCACAGTCGGACGTCTGCGCGACGTCACCTAAAGGGCTTATATCACATTTCATTATTACAACAGCTCGGAGACATAAATTATCACAAGCATGAGACACAAAATAAAGCTTGTCCATCCACTGAAATAACAATAAAACCTGAGATTTTACCACTTGAGCTTGTTCACCGGGGACAAGTTTTTCACATGGATAGATATGGATATAATGTATACACTACTGATCATGGATACGATGATTTGGAAAGAATTGACTCTGCAGAGTTTGTACTTAACCACAGCCAACGGATTTCAGTAGTCACGGGGACTAGTTCCGTCTACGGTGTTCTGGAAGGAACACGTCTAACCAGTACAAACCCAATTCAACCATCCGAAGCCAGGGATCACCCTCGGCAACATTCAAGAAAAACCTTGAGTCGGGGAGGCTACAACCTCGCGTAGCATGGGATCAAATTTCTATACGCGCGCTATAAGGGGGTGCCCCCCCTCTCGGTCCCAACCGGAAACACCCATGCCCCCTGAACGAATGACTGGCTTTAATCCTGGGCCAAGGTACCATCATCCCGGCCTCTCTGTTTGGTGTGTACACGGAAAGAGGTTACCAACTTACTAAACCGTATCCTGGCAATGAGACATGTGGTAGCACGGAAAGGGGAAGGGACGATAACACGGCTCCAACCATGTTAACGTCGGAAAAGTCGGATGACACAAGGCTGGCATGCTACAACAGTACCACCTTGCTGCCCTTCATGTCACCACATGATTAGGCCACCTCTCATCAGAGGTCATCGCAACTTTGGAACATGCGGGAAAAGATCGATAACGTGGCTCCAACCATGTTAACGTCGAAGAAAGTCGGATGACGCAAGGCTGGCATGCTACAACAGTACCACCTTGCTGCCCTTCATGTCACTACATGATTAGGCCACCTCTCATCAGAGGTCATCGCAACTTTGGAACAACCGGGTCGTTGCCTTACGAGCAACGAGATATTTACCGACACTCATATGCCACACACAAACTTTCACATGAACATGCAAAACTTCTGCCATATCAAATGTCCAAACATGCTTGCGTGGTTCGGAGAAGTCGGAATCTAGCTCGGCGAAGTTCGCGGCTCCGTCACCTCTCCCGGAACCTACGGCAATCACGAAACGGGTACTAACGTGAAAACAAACACATGCACAGAAACTTTGCCAAATATTTCCCAAATAAATCCCATAAAAAACTAGACAAAATTTTAAGAATGTCAGAAAAAGAATCACTCAAAAATACCTTTTTATTAAAAAGTTATAAAGGTTTCTGTCCAGGGACCTTTCTGTAATGAAACAGAAAAGTTCCAGGGTTTTAACTGAGAAAACAGAAAACGGTTCGTTTGGAAATGCGCAAGCGCAAGAGAGAAGACGTATTTTGCCCGAAGGCGTCAACAGAAAACGGTTCGGGGAAATAGAACAGAGGCTGACACGCGGGGCCCGCATGTCAGGTTTGAAAAGGCTCGCCGGTGCCCGAAGACGGCGGTGGACGCCGGCGTCGAACCACGGCGAGTTAGGAGAAACGGAGGGTACCAAGAGCTTCGGTGTCTTCTTCCGCGTCGGTGGGTGGTGGACTCGTCCAACGGGGAGCACCACGTCGACGGCGACACTATCTCCGGCGGACGGCGGCTCGGGTGAGGATGGGGAAATCCGGTGGAGGGCTGCAAGCTTCAAATTGAAGTGCGGGTCAGAACGAGAGATGCATGGTGAAGTTACTGGCAAGAGAATGGAGGCTGCGGAGCACACACGGGGGCGAATCGGGCTGGATCCCGTGGCGGGTCGCGGCGGCCGGAGTCGAGGAAGGAGACCTCCTCGGGGCTCTTCCAGTGGCTAGGCGTGCTCTAGAGGAAGTGCAGGGCTGGTGGGTGCTCGAGTTGAAGCTCGGGACCTCTATTTATAGGCAGATCGACGCGGTGGCCGTGAATGGAGAATCTCCGGCGAGCGATTACGGCGGAGCAGTGGGTTGGCAGAGGGTTTGAGCGGTCGGGCAGCATCGCTGGATGTTACGGGACTCGTTTTGCAGCTAAACGGAGCTGGCCCTGGCGTAATGGCGTCTGCCCACGGTGAGGTGACCGCACGGGCTCAACGGCGGCAGAGAGCGCGCTCCGCGCCCTGCGGTTCACGACGAGAGCGGCAGCGCATTCGGGGGAGTGGACGGCCACGCGGCGGGCTCCGGTGGTTTGGGCGGCGCTGGGTGGAGTCGTCGGCGCCGTGTCTCCCGCTGGCGTCCGCAAAGCCGCCGCCGGCGTCGGTCACGGGGCGGCGCACCTCCTGCTGCCCGTCGCCGACGCCCGCAAGGTGCCAGGCGCTCGTGCGGTGCAGGAACAAGTGGGCGAGGACGAGGAGCAAGGCGACACGGCGGTACTGGCGAGATCGTTGCCCGTTTCTGAAGAAAACGACAGCAAGCACTGAACTGAAACTCTGAAGTTACTGAAACTTGACAGTGACCATGCATTGCAGGTGTTCGACAGTACGTTTTGGTCAAGAGGTAAATTTTGCTGGAGCTGTAACTTGGTGAGATGACCACTCAAAGCACCCAGGGGCTGCATGAATTTATTTGGAATTTTTGGAGAAGGTTTTGAATGAATTTCACCAAATTTGCCAAATCTGGTCCAAACTTGCAGCTGATGTAGTTTGAAAATTTTGAACTGGAGACTAGTGGATCTTCATGGTTCTAGGTTGAGGGTTCAAAGGACTAGGAGGGGAAAGAAGTTTGGTGGTCAAAGTCCAAACAGAAAATGGAGTTCCTTTGTAAATCTCCAAGAGGTAGAATAGAAGGCAGAAAATATTTGAATAGAATTTGAATGGAAAATAAATACATGGGGAGGTTCAACTTGCTGGATTTGATGTAAATCATGATCCAGAGGTGAGGGGGTGTTTAGGAGAGAGGATTTGCAGTTATGCCATGGCAAGAAGGAATAGTTGAAAGTGGCAAAGTACCTTCCAAAAGCCATAGTGCAAATTCAGAAAAAGGTTTTCAAAAGTTCTTTTCCCAAATGAAAAAAAAACATTTTGTCTTGAGTCCAAATGAAGAGCAAGAACTCCCAAGGTCAAAGGCAGATCTTGGGTGAATCCAAATAAAATTTTTGCCATAAAGAAAATATATGAGAGGGAGAGTTCTCTTGAAGAAAATTTTTTAAATCACTCCCCTCAAGTCAAATAAAATCTTTTCAAAAAAATCCAAATAAAAACTTGGGTGACACAATACCGCATATAGGAAGGTATAGTGGACTCATATGGAATAACTTTGGGGTTTAAGGGATTGGATGCACAAGCAGTATTTCCGCTTAGTACAAGTGAAGGCTAGCAAAAGACTGGGAAGCGACCAACTAGAGAGCGACAACAGTCATGAACATGCATTAAAATTAATAGACATTGAGTACAAGCATGAGTAGGATATAATCCACCATGAACATAAATATCGTGAAGGCTACGTTGATTTGTTTCAACTACATGGGTGAACATGTGCCAAGTCGAGTCACTTAAATCATTCAAAGGAGGATACCACCCCACTATACCACATCACAACCATTTTAATAGCATGTTGGCACGCAAGGTAAACCATTATAACTCATAGCTAATCAAGCATGGCACGAGCAACTATGATCTCTAATTGTCATTGCAAACATGTTTATCAATAATAGGCTGAATCAGGAACGATGAACTAATCATATTTACAAAAACAAGAGAGGTCGAATTCATACCAGCTTCTCTCATCTCAATCAGTCCATCATATATCATCATAATTGCCTGTCACTTGCACGACCGAATGAAGTGAATAATAATAAGAGTGCACGTGCATTGGACTAAGCTGGAATCTGCGAGCATTCAATAAATAGGAGAAGACAAGGCAATATGGGCTCTTGGTTAAATCAACAATAATGCATATAAGAGCCACTTCAACAATTTAATTATGGTCTTCACCTATCGACCCCCAAAGAAAAGAAAAGAAATAAAACTATTTACACGGGAAAGCTCCCAACAAGCAAAAGAAGAACGGGAAATATTTTTGGGTTTTCTTTTTAATTATTACTACTACAGCAAGAAAGGTAAACTAGCTAAGAGCTACACTAATTTTTTTGGTTTGTCTTAAAGTTTATCAAACACACAAGAAGAAAGCAAGAAAAATAAAATAAACTAGCATGGATATTATAGTGAAAAAGTATGAGCACCGACATCTAGCAATGAGTGTGTGAACATAAATGTAATGTCGGTGGGAAATACGTACTCCCCCAAGCTTAGGCTTTTGGCCTAAGTTGGTTTATTGCCACGGATGGCCTGGCGGATATCCGTAGTTGTAGCCGGGGTCGTACTGAGATGCAGCAATTATCGCCTCCTGAGCTGCAGCGTGGCGACGAGCTGCCTCCGCCCTCCTCTCGTACTCATCTGCCTCCTCTCTGGTAATAACATATCTTCCTTTTGCCTGATAATCAAAGAAGGCAGGAGCAGGGAGAGTAATACGGACAGCACAACGTCTGTCAAAGATTAAGCGATACTGGAGAGGTGATTCATTCCTCTCAACAAACTGGTGGTGAAACATAGCATTAAAGTCTAGGTAAGCAGGAGGCAATTCAATATCATCATCATGTATGGTTACACCAAGAAAATCAGCTAGGCGGGTTGCATAAATTCCACCAAAGAAATCTCCATTAAATCTATTATTATGCAACCTACGTGCAACAATGGCTCCCAAATTATAAGATTTGTCTCCTAACACAGCACTCCTAAGAATACTGAGGTCAGGGACACACATATGACATGCTTCATCTTTACCAGTTACGCACCTACCTATGAAGAGAGCAAAATAATGTATAGCAGGAAAATGAATGCTCCCTATGGTAGCTTGTGCTATATCTCGAGATTCCCCCACAGTTATACTGGCAAGAAAATTTCTAAATTCAGATTTGCGGGGTTCACTAGCACTACCCCATTGCGGAAGTTTGCAAGCAGCGGTAAAATCCTCTAAGTCCATTGTATAAGATTATTCATAAAGATCAAACAGGACAGTTGGAGAATTACGTGAAGATGAAAATTCAAACCTCCTCACAAAGGAACTAGTGAGATAGTGGTACTGGCGGCATTTTTCTGCCTCAAAGCTCACAAGACCAGCGTTACACAAATATGCGTTAAATTCTTCCTTGATTCCCGCTCGATCCATAAAATTTTCTAAAGGCCATTCACAGGGCCGCACTGGAGCGTCCCTTGGTGGCACATCGTCAGCATCACGCATTGCAAGCCTGGGTCCTTGCTTCCTTGAAGAACCACCTTGGTACATTTTCCTAAGCATATTTCTTCCTCTGAAAAATATCTGAAATTTTTAGTAACTTCAAATAAAAGTGAACCAAGCTCAACAAAATTGATAGCAACTACTCCTACAAGTGCCTAGGGCCTATATCAAGCATTAGAACTACTTGGAACCATATAAATTTGACATGCAAGCTCAAGAACATGGTCACCTAGGCAGCACAAATTTGCAATGAATAGAGCACTAGAACAAAAACTAATTGGACCAATGGAGGAGTCACATACCAAGGAACAATCCCCCCAAGTAGTTTTGTGAGAGGTGCTTTGAGCAAGGAGATCGAAAATCGCAGCAAAATGAGCTAGAACTCGTGCTTGAGCTGGATGGTGATTTTTTTGGGAGGAAGAAGAAGTGTGTGGGTGCAGGAATAAGAGGAGGGGGCCACCATGGGCCCACGAGGCAGGGGGCGCGCCCTCCACCCTCGTGGCCAGGTGCTTGCCCCTCCTGCTGTGTTCTCAGTGCCAGGTATTCTCAAATATTCCAGAAAAAATCAGATTTCATTTTCAGGGCATTTGGAGAACTTTTATTTTCGGGGTATTTTTATATTGCACGGGTAAATCAGAAAACAGACAGAAAAAATACTATTTTTACTTTATTTCAACTAAATAACAGAAAGTAGAAAGAGGGTACAGAAGGTTGTGCCTTCTAGTTTCATCCATCTCATGCTCATCAAAAGGAATCCACTAACAAGGTTGATCAGGTCTTGTTAACAAACTCATTCCGAATAACATGGAACCGGAGAAATTTCGAATAACACTATGTTACCTCAACGGGGATATGCATATCCCCAATAATAAGAATATCATATTTCTTCTTGACAGTAGGAAGAGGAAATTCAAAACCTCCAAATATAATCAATGGAATTTTCCAATAGAGTTGATACTATGAACTTGAGGTTGTTTCCTCGGAAAGTGTACCGTATGCTCATTGCCATTAACATGAAAAGTGACATTGCCTTTGTTGCAATCAATAACAGCCCCTGCAGTATTCAAAAAAGGTCTTCCAAGAATAATAGACGTACTATCGTCCTTGGGAATATCAAGAATAACAAAGTACGTTAAAATAGTAACATTTGCAACCACAACAGGCACATCCTCACAAATACCGACAGGTATAGCAGTTGATTTATCAGCCATTTGCAAAGATATTTCAGTACGTGTCAACTTATTCAAATGAAGTCTACGATATAAAGAGAGAGGCATAACACTAACACCGGCTCCAAGATCACATAAAGCAGTTTTAACATAGTTTCTTTTAATGGAGCATGGTATAGTAGGTACTCCTAGATCTCCAAGTTTCTTTGGTGTTCCACCTTTAAAAGTATAATTAGCAAGCATGGTGGAGATTTAAGCTTCCTGTATCTTTCTTTTATTAGTAACAATATCTTTCATATACTTAGCATAAGGATTCATTTTGAGCATATCAGTTAATCGCATACGCAAAAGATAGGTCTAATCATTTCAGCAAAGCGCTAAAAATCCTCATCATCTTTTTTCTTGGATGGTTTGGGAGGAAAAGGCATGGTTTCTGAACCCAAGGTCCTCTTTCTCTACCGTGTTTCCTAGCAACAAAGTCTCTCTTATCATAACGTTGATTCTTTGATTGTGGGTTATCAAGATCAATAGCAGGTTCAATTTCTATATCATTATCATTACTAGGTTGAGCATCATCATGAACATCATCATTAGCATTTTCATTAGGTTCATGTTCATTACCAGATTGTGTTTCAGCATCGGAAATAGATATATCATCTGGATTCTCATGTGGTTCAGCAATAGGTTCACTAGAAGCATGCAAAGTCCTATCATTTTTCTTTTTCTTCTTTTTAGAAGGACTAGGTGCATCAATATTATTTCTCTGAGAATCTTGTTCAATTCTCTTAGGGTGGCCTTCAGGATACAAAGGTTCCTGAGTCATTTTACCAATTCTAGTAGCCACTCTAACAGCATAGTCATTTTTCATACTATTTAATTCATTGAGCAAATCATTCTGAGCTTTAAATACTTGTTCTACTTGAGTGGTAACCATAGAAGCATGTTTAGTAATGAGTTTAAGTTCACCTTTAACATTAGCCATATAATCACCCAAGTGTTCAATCATATAAGCATTTTGTTTTAATTGTCTACCAAAATAAGCATTAAATTCCTCTTGCTTAACCATAAACTTATCAAATTCATCCAAACATTGGCTAGCAATTTTAGTATGAGGGATTTTAGCTTTATCATATCTATAGAGAGAATTTACCTTTACTACCTGTGTCGGGTTATCAAGACCATGAGTTTCTTCAATAGGTAATGGATTAGGATCATATATTTCTTCATCAGGCGGTAGATTAAGACCATGTATTTCTTCAGTAGGAGGTAAATTCTTAACATCTTCAGCTTTAATACCTTTTTCTTTCATGGATTTCTTTGCCTCTTGCATATCTTCGGGACTGAGAAATAGAACACCTCTCTTCTTCGGAGTTGGTTTAGGAATAGGCTCAGGAATTGGCTCAGGAAGTGTCCAATTATTTTCATTTGTCAACATATTATTCAATAGAATTTCAGCTTCATCCGGTGTTCTTTCCCTGAAAACAGAACCAACACAACTATCCAAGTAATCTTTGGAAGCATCGGTTAGTCCATTATAAAAGATATCAAGTATTTCATTTTTCTTAAGAGGATGATCAGGCAAAGCATTAAGTAATTGGAGAAGCCTCCCCCAAGCTTGTGGGAGACTCTCTTCTTCAATTTGCACAAAATTACATATATCCCTCAAAGCAGCTTGTTTCTTATGAGCAGGGAAATATTTAGCAGAGAAGTAATAAATCATATCCTGGGGACTACGTACACAACCATGATCAAGAGAATTAAACCATATCTTAGCATCACCCTTTAATGAGAACGGAAATATTTTAAGGATATAAAGGTAGCGAGATTTCTCATCATTAGTGAACAGGGTGGTTATATCATTTAATTTAGTAAGATGTGCCACAACAGTTTCAGATTCATAGCCATAAAAAGGATCAGATTCAACCAAAGTAATTACATCAGGATCAACAGAGAATTCATAATCCTTATCAGTAACACAGATAGGTGAAGTAGCAAAAGCAGGGTCAGGTTTCATTCTAGCATTAAGAGATTTCTGCTTCCATTTAGCTAATAACCTCTTGAGCTCGTATCTATCTTTGCAAGCTAAAATAGCTAAACCAGCTTCTTTTTCAAAAACATAACCCTCAGAAATAACAGGCGATTCATATTTATTAGGGGGAGAGTCTTCATCATCACTTTCATCAATATTATCAGTTTCGATAATTCCTTTCTCTCTAACCCTAGCAAGTTGTTCATCAAGAAATTCACCAAGTGGCACAGTAGTATCAAGCATAGAAGTAGTTTCATCATAAGTATCATGCATAGCAGAAGTGGCATCATCAATAACATGCGACATATCAGAACGAATTGCAGAAGCAGGTTTAGGTGTCGCAAGCTTACTCAAAACAGAAGGTGAATCAAGTGCAGAGCTAGATGGGAGTTCTTTACCTCCCCTCGTAGTTGAGGGATAGATTTTTGTTTTCTCATCTTTCAAGTTCTTCATAGTGACCAGCAGATATAAATCCCAAGTGACTCAAAGAATAGAGCTATGCACCCCGGCAACGGCGCCAGAAAATAGTCTTGATAACCCACAAGTATAGGGGATCGCAACAATTTTCGAGGGTAGAGTATTCAACCCCAATTTATTGATTCGACACAAGGGGAGCCAAAGAATATTCTCAAGTATTAGCAGTTGAGTTGTCAATTCAACCACACCTGGATAACTTAGTATCTGCAGCAAAGTATTTAGTAGCAAGTAATATGGAAGTAACGGTTGCAAAAGTAATATTTTTGGTGTTTTGTAGTGATTGTAACAGTAGCAACGGAAAAGTAAATAAGCGAAGAACAATATGTGAAAAGCTCAAAGGCATTGGATCTATGCCGGATGCGGTTCATCTTGTAACAATCATAACATAGGGTCACACAGAACTAGCTCCAATTCATCAATGTGATGTAGGCATGTATTCCGAATATAGTCATATGTGCTTATGGAAAAGAACTTGCATGACACCTTTTGTCCTACCCTCCCGTGGCAGCGGGGTCCTAATGGAAACTAAGGGATATTAAGGCCTCCTTTTAATAGAGTACCGGAACAAAGCATTAGCACATAGTGAATACATGAGCTCCTCAAACTACGGTCATCACCGGGAGTGGTCCCGATTATTGTCACTTCGGGGTTGCCAGATCATAACACATAGTAGGTGACTATAGACTTGAGAGATAGGATCAAGAACTCACATATATTCATGAAAACATAATAGGTTCAGATCTGAAATCATGGCATTCGGGCCCTAGTGACAAGCATTAAGCATAGCAAAGTCATGGCAACGTCAATCTAGGAACATAGTGGATACTAGGGTTCAAACCCTAACAAAACTAACTCGATTACACGATAGATCTCATCCAACCCATCACCGTCCAGCAAGCCTACGATGGAATTACTCACGCACAGTGGTGAGCATCATGAAATTGGTGATGGAGGATGGTTGATGATGACGACGGCGACGAATCCCCCTCTCCGGAGCCCTGAACGGACTCCAGATCAGCCCTCCCGAGAGGTTTTAGGGCTTGGCGGTGGCTCCATATCGTAAAACGCGATGAATCCTTCTCTCTAATTTTTTTCTCCCCGAAAGTGAATATATGGAGTTGGAGGGAGGTCGGTGGAGCGTCAGGGGGCCCATGAGGTAGGGGGGTGCGCCCAGGGGGGCAGGCGCGCCCCCACCCTCGTGGACAGGGTGTGGCCCCCCTGACGTGGATTTTTCTTCCAGTATTTTTAATATTTTCCAAAAAGATGTTCCATAGAGTTTCAGGTCATTCCGAGAACTTTTGTTTCTGCACATAAATAACACCATGGAAAGTCTGCTGAAAACAACGTCAGTCCGGGTTAGTTCCATTCAAATCATGCAAGTTAGAGTCCAAAACAAGGGCAAAAGTGTTTGTAAAAGTAGATACGACGGAGACGTATCAATCACACCTGCAACCACTCCGGCCCTCAATCCGAAAAAAATCGCGCCATCTGAGGACGGGTGGATGGACCCCGCCACAGAGGCCGCACACTCAGTGGCGATAGAGCCGAATACTGACTTCACCTCCTACGAGACCCGTGTTGCCGAACCGTTGGATTCGTCCCCGGCCATGGGCTCCGAGCCACCTGCGTCCGTGCCTATCGAACCCGATTGGGCACCAATCATGGAGTTTACCTCCGCGGATATCTTCCAGCACTCGCCCTTTGGCGACGTGCTTAACTCGTTGAGGTCTCTCTCTCTGTCAGGAGACCCTTGGCCGAACTATGTCCGGCTAGAATGGGATGCGGACGACGAAGAAATTCGCTCCCCACCCACCACCCACTTAGTAGCCACTGTCGACGATTTAACCGACATGCTCGATTTCGGCTCCGAAGACATCGACGGTATGGACGACAATGCAGGAGACGAACAGGAACCATCGCCCACAGGGCGCTGGACATCCACTTCATCACATAATATATACATGGTGGATACACCCAAAGAAGACAATGATGAGGAACGGGAGGATGCAGCGAAGGATAACCCCCTCGAGAAGCAACCAAAGCGACGACGCAGACGCCACTCCAAATCCCGCCTCGGCAAAAGCAGCGATAACAGCGCAAGAAAGAATGAGACCGCGGCCGATTCCAAGGCAACAGAGCAGGACGAGCCAGCGGACGGCGAACACAGTACGGAGCCACTGTCCGACCACGGCGACGCCGAGGGTAGAAATCATCAAACTGTCTCCGGAGAGGAGAATAGTCCGGATGACGATACACATATCATCCCAGAAAGGAACTTGGAACAAGAGAACCTCCACAGAAGGCTTATTGCCACCGCGAGGAGTCTTAAGAATCAGAAACAAAGGCTTAAGGCCGCGCAAAGTGTTGGACACTGCTGAAAAGTATGGTGGCAGTCGCCACACAAAGAGTTACCTAAAGCGCAAGCTACTGCCTGAATTCGATGACGAGGCCTTAGAGCCTACACAGTCGAAGAATAAAATGGCCGACTGGTCAGATCGACCACCTCGTGGCCACGATAGAGCGGCTAACGAGGCCGCACATAAGTCAGCACACGATTCACGTGAGGACTTGCATCAAAAAGCCGGCATGACCAGATCCATCTACGGATCTAGGAAGCGCGCTCTAGCGCAGAATCAAAACCGAACACTACAACCGTTAGAACGCCATGATATATCCAAATACAGGGGTCCCGCACACCCCCTATGCTTCACCGATGAGGTACTGGATCATGAATTCGCAGAGGGATTCAAACCCATGAACATAGAGGCGTACGACGGAACAACAGACCCTGGGGTCTGGATTGAGGACTTTATCCTTCACATCCATATGGCTCGCGGAGACGACCTCCACGCCATCAAATATTTGCCCCTCAAGTTGAAAGGAGCAGCTCGGCACTGGCTGAAGAGCCTCCCCGAAAATTCAATTGGAAGTTGGGAGGAGCTTGAGGATGCATTTAGGGCCAACTTTCAAGGGACCTATGTCCGACCTCCGGACGCAGACGATTTAATTTATATAGTTCAACAGCCCGGAGAGTCAGCCCGAAAGCTTTGGAACAGATTTCTCACTAAGAAGAATCAAATCGTCGATTGCCCGGACGCCGAAGCCTTAGCAGCTTTCAAACACAGCGTCTGAGACGAATGGCTCGCCAGACACCTCGGCCAAGAAAGGCCAAGGACAATGGCAGCCCTAATAAGCCTCATGACCCGCTTTTGCGCGGGCGAAGATAGCTGGCTGGCCCGTAGTAGCACCAGCGACCCAGGCACATCTGAAGTCAGGGATGGCAATGGAAAACCACGACACACTAAAAGCAAGTGTCGGAATAACGAAGACAGCCCAGACAACACGGCGGTAAATGCCAGATTTAGGGGCTCTCGACCCGGTCAGCGGAAAAAGCCTTTCAAAGGCAACAGAGATGGACCGTCCAGCCTAAACAAGATTCTAGACAAACTATGTTAGATTCATGGCACCTCCGACAAACCTGCAAATCACACCCACAGAGAATGCTGGGTCTTCAAGCAGGCCGGCAAGTTTAACGCCGAACACAAGGGGAGGGAGACACCAAGTGAAAACAAGGATGAGCCTCGCCAGCAAAGCACTGGGGGATAGAAAAGATTCCCACCAGAGGTCAAAACAGTGAACAGGTTCACGTAACAAAAAGAAGGAGCAAACATGCACTCCAAGACATATGCGCCGTAGAGCCCGTCACCCCTAAGTTCAACCCTTGGTCGGCCTACCCGATCACTTTTGATCGCAGGGATCACCTGACGAGCATCCGGCACGGAGGACTGGCTGCCTTGGTGCTAGACCCAATTATCGATGGATACCATCTCACCCAAGTCCTCATGGACGGCGGCAGTAGTCTTAATCTGATATATCAGGACACAGACCGGAAAATGGGGATAGTCCCGAAAAGAATAAGCCAAAGCAATACTGCCTTTAAAGGAGTAATAGCAGGCCCAGAGGCCCGCTGTACGGGCTCTCTAGTACTAGAGGTTGTATTCGGTTCTCTCGACAACTTCCGAAGTGAAAAGTTAATCTTCGACATCGCTCCATTCCGAAGCGGCTATCGAGCACTACTCGGAAGAACAGCTTTCGCTCGTTTTAATGTAGTCCCGCACTACGCCTCTCTTAAGCTTAAGATGCCCGGTCTACGTGGCATCATCACAGTTAGCGGAAATGTTGAGCGTTCCTTATGCGCGGAAGAAGGTGTGGTGGCTTTAGTAGCCGAACACTAAACGGCCTCTCCAACCAGAATAAATGATCGGTCGTCAAGACCGCGGACACGGCTAGACGAGCCCGGCACATCACTAGCTATAATAGCTTAGATAAACCTGAGATTGGTTTGACGGATATACCCCTATAGGTGGTACCAGGGGCTTCCCGCATGTAAAAAGGACTATAGTTCGGCTCGACCTTACTCATCCTGAATTTTAATGGTTTATTGAGAATAACCAATTTTCTGCACGACAACTTTCACCTAATTTCTTCTCTTTTACAGATGATAATCGTGCTACACCCTTCCAGGATACGGCACAACGGAGACACAGGCGCAGACGTGCAGCAGGGCCCCGCTCAAAGGTTTCTTTTTAGATTAAGCCCCTGTGTAAACCTTTTTTACTGTCTCTTGTTGCTTCACATCCTCTGGATAATCAGTATAACCGAGAGGGATGCTGATGTTATTGGCATTTCGCCACGTCAAAATAATGCACGTACCGGGACACTAGGGGTTCATTATCAAGGGCGTTACCCAGCCTGGTATATATTGTAAAGACCGAACACCTTAGGGAGTGTTTGGCGTCGCGAGTTTTGCCGTATATGCATCAGCTCTGAATCATGTCTTTGGTCAAATGTTGGGTTTGCCCGGCTCCCGCGTTTTGCTACCTTACGTTCTGCTCTATCGGCTAAGGTGGCACCAGGAGAACTACTGCGATTGTGCCCTGGTTCATCCGGATGAGCACCTCAGTAGAGAAAGCCGAAAACTGACTGTCATGATAAAGCGCGAGACTGGTCAGCCACTCGATGACTTAGCGAAATCTTCGGGATTCCTCCGCATTAACGAAGGGCCGGTTTTCCCGGTCATGTACGTACGCGCCCCACTATCAAACTCCTATGGTTAAGTGAAAGTGTTAAAGCAATATAGTCCGATTGCCTCGTTCCCCGCGCTATCACCTCCTTAATGGACCAAGACGTTGGATCAAGTGTGAACACGCGCTTTTGCGAACACCCTTGCATTATGTGCATGGGGGCTGAAGCCGACGACTGCAAACTTTCAGGTTATATACATATATACATAAACGGTCGCAAAGGTGGCACCATAATACTTTCAGGCAAAAGTATAAAAACAGCCTTTATAATTGAAATAGCATTGTTATTACATTCTAAATACATGTCACTCGAACATGACACTCTTCGAGCACTGAGCCTCTATTAAACGAGCACCTTCCAGGACTTCTTCAAAATAGTGCTCGGCCGAAACCTGGCCTATGGCCGGATTCTGGGTTGCAATCATGGTGGCCTCCATCTCCGCCCAGTATGTCTTGACACGGGCAAGAGCCATCCGCGCACCCTCTATGCACGCCGACTTCTTTACAGCGTCATTATGCGGCACAGCACCAAGGAATTGTTGCACAAGACCAAAATAACTATTCGGCCTTGGTCCTTCCGGCCAGAGACGATCCACGATAGACCTCATGGCAAGCCCGGACAACCTATGGAGCTCGGCCCACTCGGCCATTTGCTAATTTAACAACAGCGAACGCGCTGGAGCATGGAACTATGACCAGAACATCTTTTTCACTTCGTGATCTTTTTTATCTTCGAAAAACTTGGTCGCATCAGCAGCACTCGCTGCCAAATCCAGGTACGCGTTCGCAGAACTCCATAATTGATCCAGAAGGGCATACTTAGGATCTCCGAACTTCGTCCGCAACAAAAAGGGCTTCCCAGCCGTGATATTTCCGGCTTGACGTAGCTCCTCCGCCATTTGGATTTCAGAGCGGGTTTCCTTAGCTGCTACCATGGCTTCCTCCAGGTCCGCCGTCTTCGTTTGACTTTCCCTTTAGAGAAGCTCATAACGGTCGGCGGCATCTTTCAACTCAACAGCCATCTTGGCTATTTTCTCTTTGCTCTTGCAATGTGTAGCCTGTTCGGCTCTTAACTCTTCGACTGCCTTTAGGGCGGCCGCATCACTCCTCCTGGCTTGTTCGTTGGCTCGGGCAAGTTCCGCCCGAAGGGTCTCCACGGCTGCAGCTCCATCTGCAGACACATCATATTATAGATACTAGCATTATGCTCCTCTTAATATATGTTGACCACCGGAGAATACATACCCTGTGCCTCGTCAAGCCGCCTGTTTACAAGCACGATGTCGGCATCTGCCGCATCAAGTTGCCACTTCAGTTCGGCAAACTCACCAGTCCGGCTAGCCACCGGACCTTCAGCCACCTGCACATGAAGGCAGCATTATTATTACTTGGGACTATCATCCTCTGTTCGCCGCCTTTTTCGACAGCAACCAGAGTCTCAGGGGCTACTATCTACATAGGGCACACCTGGCGTGTGCGGTACCGTCAAAAATATACATATTACTTTGCGTACCTCAAAGCCTCTCAGCAGGCTCATAAAAGCTTCATGCAACCCGCTTTCGGCGGATGAAATCTTCTCAACCACCGTACCCATTAACGTACGGTGTGCTTCTGAGATAGCCGCTTGCTCCAGAAGATTCCGTAGTGAGTCTGGTCGTGCACCAGACAATTCCAGACTCTTTTTGTTGCTCCCCTTAGGAGCCGAATACTCCGGACTCCGGGTGGCCGAAGGGTTACCTTCCGGCGTTGGCAGATCAGGAGAAACCCTTTGTGACGACACCTCAAGGTCGCCCGCCTCATGAGGCGGGGAGGCATGCGGAGGAGTTTCGCTCTCCATCATCTTTGGAAGAAGATCCCCCGAAGACAAACTCTGGCGAGAAGGGCTACGATCCAAACTACAGGACATACGTCTCGGTTATTGTCCTCGGAAATAAAGTAGGGTATGTTTACTTCAGCTCGGCGGGGGGCTGATCCCCTTGCGGGCACTGTGTGGTAAGGATTCCCTCCGGGGTAGGACCCTCTAGCGAAGATTTCTTCCTCGTTTTGAAACCATTGTTTCCAAGTCTTCAGAGGCAGTCCTCTTCCTTCCCTGGGGAGAGGGAATTTTAGATTCTTCTCCCCGGTTATCCTCCTTCGCGGAGGCACTAATTCCCCCGGTCTGGATGAATAATGAGTGAGGCCCGCTTTCGGCTTCTTTATTCCCCCCTTTATTTTCCCCTGAGGGCGCTTGATAAGGCGCGAGCTCAAGCATTCTGGCCAGTACTGGACCTGCTGAGCCTTTGGGAAGGGGGGCCGAACACCTGATCATCTTTGCCTTTTTTACCCAGTCCTGGTCAAAGAGCGACTTTTTAGAATGATGTTGTGATAAATAGACAACATGTTCGGCTGAAGAACTACTTACTTGGGTATCTGGACGATTGCAGCTCAGACCCGCATCCTCGGTGGTGTCTGGACACTTTATTTGTGATCCGAAGAACAATCTGTACATCTCTTCGAGCGTCACGCCGAAGAAGTGCTGAATAGCTCACGGTCCTTCCGGGTTGAACTCCCACATACGGAGAGGTCGACGTTTGCAAGGAAGGACTCGACGAACTAGCATGACTTGCATTACTGTGACCAGGCTGACATCTCTCTCGAGGAGATCTCAGATGCGACTCATCAATATCGGCACATCATTTACTGGCCCACAGTCCAGCCCCTTGTTGATCCATGACGTCAGTTGTGGCGGGGGGGCCGAGCGGAAGGCAAGGGCGGCTACCCACTTAGTACCTCGGGGAGCTTTGATGTAAAACCACTCCTGTTGCCATAGGCTGGACACCTCCGGGAAGGAACCCTTTGGCCACGGAACATCGGCGCCTTTGCTTATTACGGCACCTCCGCATTCTGCGTGTCGCCCACTAATCATTTTCGGCTTCACATTAAAGGTCTTGAGTCATAAGCCAAAGTGTGGGGTGACGTGGAGGAAGGCCTCACACACGACGATGAATGACGAGATGTGAAGGATGGAATCCGGGGCCAGATCATGGAAATCAAGCCCATAATAGAACATGAGCCCTCTAACAAAGGGGTCTAGACTAAGGCCTAGCCCTCAGAGGAAGTGGGAGACGAATATGACACTCTCGTTGGGTTCGGGAGTGGGAATGACCTGCCCTTGAGCAGGCAGCCTGTGCGAGATTTCGGCGGTCAGATACCTGGCTTCTCTTAGCTTCTTGATGTCCTCCTTTGTGATAGAGGAGGGCATCCACTGACCTTGAAGGTTGGATCCGGACATGATTGAAGGTCCGAAGCGCCTAGCCTGAGCCTTGGGTGTTGGAACTCAAGGTGGGGGAAGGATTCGATTGAGTGCGAGAAGAAAAGGATAGGCCTTGGCCTCTTTATAAAGAGGGTGAATATCAAGCGCCCTCCGCGTGGCCGTTTGGAACTTGCCTAAAATCGAGGAGTCATACCAACAGGCACGATTGGGTTACCCACACCCGTATTGATGAGAATCCTGTGATAAGGGGAACACGATCTCTGCTTTGACAAGACGTGCCAATAAAAACCGCCTCGTGAAACGTGCAGTGGCAGGCTGGGAGAAACGGTTCGAATAATGACCAGGCCGTGGTGTAATGTCACGTTATGAAAAGTTGTCAGCAGATTAGATTTGTGGAAATATTATTCTCTCTATGGTGGTATGTGGAATTTGTTTTGCAGAGCCTGACACTATCCTTGTGTTCAAAATCTTCTATGGAATATTCGGAGGAGGAACCCGCCTTGCAATGCCGAAGACAATCTGCGTGCCGGACTCATCGTCATTGAAGCCTGGTTCAGGGGCTACTGAGGGAGTCCTGGATTAGGGGGTCCACGGACAGCCGGACTATATACTTTAGCTGGACTATTGGACTATGAAGATACAAGATTCAAGACTTCGTCCCGTGTCTGGATGGGACTCACCTTGGCGTGGAAGGCAAGCTTGGCAATATGGATATGTGGATCTCCTCCCTTGTAACCGACTCTGTGTAACCCTAGCCCCCTCCGGTGTCTATATAAACCGGAGGGCTTAGTCCGTAGGACAACAACAATCATACCATATGCTAGCTTCTAGGGTTTAGCCTCTACGATCTCGTGGTAGATCAACTCTTGTAATACCCATATCATCAAGATCAATCAAGCAGGAAGTAGGGTATTACCTCCATCGAGAGGGCCCGAACCTGGGTAAACAACGTGTCCCCCGCCTCCTGTTACCATCCGCCTTAGATGCACAGTTCGGGACCCCCTACCCGAGATCCGCCGGTTTTGACACCGACACTTGGTCCTCTCCCCAAATATTCAGCGGGAAGGGATTCCACAACGGCCATTTTGAAGGGAGACAACTAGTACCAGTTATCCTGACAAAAGTAGTCTTCGCGTGCCAAAGGCTCTGGTGGTGCTGCCGCCTTGGGCTCCATGGTGACATCCGTCTTGCCGTCCTGCTGGTCTTTGTCTCGTTGCACTGATATGGAAACCTTTGCTTGATGCCTCGGTACTCCATGCCTGCGCTTGCCCCCTTAGCACCAAAGAGGAAACAAGGACACTGCGCGCGCTGGCGCCCGCCTGGTCTCGGTCGTCATGGCTCACGTCACGAGAACCTCGCGAGGTTTGCCTTGCCTTGCCTTGTTGGTGAAGACGGGCCGTACGGGCCCACTTGCAGAGCCACGTCATGGGCCGCAGGCAGGCAAGTCTGGGGACCCCCGTTTCCAGAATGCCGACAGTAGCCCCCGGGCCCAAGGCGCGCTCGGGCTTGGCTTCGAGGCGAAGCCAAAGGACAGGCGCAGAGCGCCGCGGGCCCCAATATCCTGCGGCCTTGGTCGATGCATGGCGGTTGATTGGACGTGGGCATCTCTGCTTCCCCACGCTACCTCGGCAACTGCCCGACTTGACAAGTCCTTGCGACATGCAAGGGAAAACCATCATTACCTGTGATCGTGGGGGGCGCTGGTTGGCCTCCTCTTTCTATAAATGGGGTGGGGGGCAGAGCCCCCGTCACCCATCTCTTCCCATTCCGCTTGCTTTTCCTCCTCTACTCCACTACTAGTATCAATTCCAATGGCGCTGATCCAAAGATTCTCCACCGAGGAGAAGGGAAAGGCTCCCCGCGATGAGCCAGGGCCACTTCCGCCGAAGAAGAGGCCAGTCCACCGCCACGACATTGTCATGAGGGCGGTGGTCACGAGGCCCTGGTGCGAACGGCCGCCTCTAGGGTATCCGCTGCCCTTGTACGCCCAAGCCGGGGGCTCAGGAGGAAGGAGCGGCGAGCAGCACCGCCTGCGCCGCGACCACGGCCGCCGCGCCGTGGCGACTCGCGCCGTCGACCCTGGAATCCACGCAGCGGACTCCTCCCGTGAATTCGTGCTGTGGGAGGCAATGCCCCCAAGCACTTGGATCCACATCCCATGGTTCTTCTCTGACGTGATGCCGCCGAGGGGACCCCTCGAGCTCTGGTTGAAGCATGTAGACCGCGACGCTCTGGCGACCGGGGCAGAGGTTGAAGCGGTCTCCTCCGCAAGATCTTCATGACCCGCGGCTGGGGTGAGGTCGCGCGGGTGTGCCGCGCTGAGGGCACCCTCGCGATCCATTTCGCGTACGGCGGCGCTTCCACATTGTTCTTCAAGGTCTTCGATGCGGAGGGCCATCGCCTGGAGTGCTGCCCTGGAGGGGAGCGCCAGGACGATGTGCGCCCGTCCTGTGGCTCCTCTAGCAGCAGCGACTCTTGGGAGTCCAGCGGTTCTCCTGAGCTCTACGAGACTCCGGAGACAAGCGACGACAGCTACGTGCCGCCGATCTCTCGCCGCGCCCGGAGCAAGGCCGCAGCGTCCAGCCGCCGCCGTCGCTGATCTGGATGGGGTTGGCGTCGGCCTCCCGTGGCCCACTGTTGATGATGGCATCGGCCGCGGAAGCGTGTAGTTAGGATTCCCCTAAGTTCTCGTCTTTTGTTCCCTGCGAGGAATCAAGAAGTACCCCGTAATGGGTCTGTAATGTCTTTTGTTGGTATCATCCTTGTTATGAAAATTTGCGAACGCATGTCCTGTTCAGGCTCGCTCACCCCTTTCCAACCTCGCGACGACTTGGTGCTCTACGCTGATAGGTCCCGGTCCCCAGGCAGGCTTCAGCCGTCGCTGGTATGCCAGGTCGCCTGCCGTGGTCAAGGCCAGGAGGTGAGTGCCCCGAGGTCCAGTAAGAGCTCCTGAGGCGCGATGCTCAGGAGGTCCCCTTTAGCGCTCAAGCAGCCGTGGTAATGTAAGAAAGGGAGGGGATGTTGCCGCAACAGGGCTGCGGCGAGCGTGACCCCTAGGCTCCAACGATTTAGCCGATCTGAGCGCGAGACTTATCTTGACGGTCCGGGGTTGATTCCTCGCTATGCACCATGTTCATGCGTAGCTAGGTCAGGTCCATGCGAGCCTCCCCCTCTTCTCCACGCTCTCCTTCATGCTCTGCATCCTCAGGTCCCGGCCCTCGAGTGAGCTCAGCTGCCGCTGGTATGCCAGGTCGCTTGCCGTGGTCAAGGCCAGGGGGTGAGGGATGGAGAGCCAGTAGGAGCTCCTGAGTCGCGATGCTCAGGAGCCCATGTTTTAGCGCGCAAGCGGATTGCATGGGAGAAGAGGGAGCTCGCGGTGCCGCCTGCTATCGTTTCCATGAGATTCCTGCAAGCCAGCACAAGGAGAAACACAGTTTGCCATTATGGTTGCCAGTCCACCGCTGGTTGCTTCGCGAGGAGATGGAGGCACTGAGGGCCTGGTGAGGTGACGTGCACGGGGTGTGCCGCGAGCCAGAGCTCGACCGCTCAGATTTGTCGATGTTGCAGGGACGGACCCGTGCACAAGCGCCGTGCCAGTGTGACTAGCCCCCGTGGGAGGTGAGAGTCAAACAGGTGATAGTCATAGATAGATTAAGCATGGAAAGCATACTGGCTTAAGTAAATGCAGGGAAGATACATGCCACTCTGCCAGGCCCGAGCGGCTTGGGGATGATGCAGCCCGAGGGGCGCCCCCAGCAAGGTAAGCTAAAGACATAAGAAAAGGGATAAATGCCACAGGGACGGACCCACGTGGCTTGGGAATGATGTAGCTCAGGGGGCGCTCCAGCTAAATAAACTTGGAAAATGTCACCTAGTTTTGTTGATGCAGTGATGTCGGAGCAGCTGAAGGTACGCGGCGAAGGGGCCGCTCCTCACGAGCCACCGGGGCCCTAAGCCTCGGGAGGCTCTGGGAGTCCAGGCGGTTCCTTGAGGACCATATCCATCTTCGTCAGGACGGTGTGGTGCCTGGCCTCCTGAGTCGCCAGAGCACGCCGCAAGTTGCGCTGATAGGCAATGTCACGCTCAGCATGCCAAAGGGCATGCGAACGTAGCTGTGCGGTGGACCCTCGCAGCGTCCCACGCGCGAAGGCCAGAAGAGCTCCTGAGATGCGGACCTGTTGAGCCCTAGGACGTCGATGCAGATGCGCAGCCCGGCATCCTCGCCTGGATGGGGAGCTGCGCCTGGTGAGCGGCGGTCGCCGCGCATGGCCCTTGCGTCTTGCAGTTCCTAAGTGGTCCTCGTGATGAACTCCTGAGCGGTGGGCGCTCCTCGCCCAGTGTTGTCCTGAGGGAAACGTGCCATGAACCACGCCTCCAAATGGTGCCCGAGCGCCTCCCTCATGATGTTGTCAAGGTCTGAGGCCCTCCAGAAGAGAGCCCCCGGGCCCTGCCCGAGAAGGGCACCGGGCGCGCCTTCTTATGCGATGGAGGGAGGCGCCCCTGGCGCGGGCACTGATCCTGACGAGGTACCGCTTGCGACGCCACCCTCCTGAGGTCCTGCGCAGAGCAGCTGCTTCTTCTTCTTGGGGGTGGCCTCAGGAGGGCACTCGCCCTTGCTGTTGGGGTCGTCGATTGCTGCAGCTTGGAAGGCGCGCTCGAGGGAGCACACCGCGTCTCTTTCTTCGCACGAGACTGTGATGATTCTGCCGGTTCCTGGCATCTTGAGGACATTGTAGCCATGATGGGTCAGTGCCATGAACTTGGCCAGGGTTGGATACCCGAGGATGGCATTGTATGGCAGACGGATGTGCATGACGTCGAAGTCGACTAGCTTGGTGCGGTAGTTGTTGCATTCTCCGAAGGTGACTGGGAGGTGAACCCGCCCGATCAGGGTAGTGGAGCCGTCAGTCACTCCTGAGAAAGGCTTGGTGGGCTGAAGCTGGTCATACGGCACTTGAAGGTTGTTGAACGTATCGACGGACAGGACATTGAGCCCTGCACCACCGTCGATGAGGGTCTTGGTGACTTGCATGTTGCTGATGACTGGTGAACAAAGCATCGGGAGGGCGCCAGCGGTAGCCGCGCACTTGAGCTGATCTGCCGAACTGAACGTGATGGCGCACTTGGACCATCTGAGCGGGCGCGTGGCCTCGAGCTTGGGGAGGACTGCATTCACTTCACGAGCAAACTGTTGAAGATACGCTGCGAGGCTGGGGCCTGAGCTCCTCCCAAGATGCAGGCGATAACACGTGGCTCATAGAAGCCCCCAGCCCCCTCGTCTTGATGGTGGTTGTCATTCCTTCTTGGTGGTGGCGGTAGTGGAGGAAGACCGGCGTTGCCCATAGGACGATCTTCACAAGGCTGATCCCTCCACGCGCCCTCGCGAGGCTGATCCTACCTGGGGTCCTCTCGAGGCCGTTCGCGCCACTCCTGGCGCGGGCCGCGGTCATCCCAGCGTCCGCCACCACGTCCTCCTCCTCGGCCGTAGCCCCGGTCCTTGCGCTCGGGGCATCGACCGAAGCGTCCTTCTCAAATGGCTCTGAGCTCTTGACAGTCGCTGGTGTTGTGGCTATGCAGGTTGTGGAAGGCGCAGAACGGTCGGCTACTCTTGGATGACTCAGGCTGGTCTCTGCCGCAGTTGGTGTCCGGCTCTGCCGCGAGCACGGTTGTTCCCTTGCGCTTTACGTCCTTGGCCTTGGCTTTCTTCTCCTCCGGGTCCGCAGCCGGGAGCTCGAGGAGGGAGAGGCGCCCCTCCTCAGCTCTTGCGCACTTGGTCGCCAGGTTGAACAGCTCCAGTGACGTGCACAGCTCCTCGTGGATGGCGAGCTCCTCCTTCATCTTGACGTCGCGGACGCCATCAGAGAACGCGGAGATGATGGCCTCGTCCGTCACCTTGGGGATCTTGAGGCAAACATTGTTGAAGCACTGGATGTACTTCTGGAGGGTCTCTCCTGATTGCTGCTTGACGCGGCGTAGGTCACGCGCGGCCGGTGGGCAGTCACGAGTGCCGTGGAAGTTGGCGACGAAGTGGTTGCGCATCTCGTCCCAGGAGGAGATCGAGCTTGGAGGTAGGTTGAGGAGCCAGGAGCGGGCACCATCTTTGAGAGCCATGGGGAACCAGTTCGACATGACTTTCTCGTCGCCGTTGGCCGCCTCGATGCTCAGCTCGTAGAGTTACAAGAACTCCGCAGGGTCGGGGTGCCGTCGTAGTGAGGAGGTAGATCCGGCTTGAACTTGCCCGGCCAGGCGACGCCACGCAGCTCAAGGGTGAAGGCGCGGCAGCCGACCGTTGTCACCGGGGCCTGTCTTGGAGGCGGGGCTTGGTCTTGGCACCCGCGCCGCCACCACAAGCGGCACGGGGCCCTGCCGCAACAAGCGATCCTAGCGTGGCGGTGCAGGGAGTGGTGGAGCGTTTTCTTGCGGTCGAGGGACTTCTTGGCAGCTTCTCTCTTCTTGCGCGGGTGCCGGGCACGGCAGGTCGAGCCGTGGGGCCGCGCGCCTTGGCGCCAAGGCTCCGTCTTGGGGCAGAGGTGGTGGAGGCGCTCCATGGGCCACGCCGCCCACAGCTGGTGGAGGGCGAGGCAGCGAGGGTGACGGTGCAGGGGAGCCCCCTGCGGCGCTGACAAGCTCGGCAATGCGGTCAAGCCAGTCCTCGTAGAGGTTGTCGATGGGGCGGTACCGCAGGAGCTCGCGTGCCATGCACAGAGCGGCCTACGCGTCCACGGGAGCGCGACGAGCGTGGGATGATGAACCGGCCGGGGTCAGCGACGGAGTGGCTGTGCGGCCGTCCCGCCGCACCGAGGGGTGCAGCGAGGATGCTTCCTGCTTGTTCCCTGCTGGGCCGGTGGCGGCGTTGACGGCAGCTGACGGAGGGAACGACGGGGTGGCCCGCCGACGGGAGCCGTCTGAGCAACGCGGGTGGCGAGGGCAGCCCGGCGCTCGGCGCGAGCGCGGCGTGCGTCCACCATGGAGACGATGAAGCAACGGGATGCAGAGCAATGGAAGGGAAGCTTCGGTGCACCCATACCTAGCGCGCCAAATGTCGGATCTTGGGTTCCGGCAAAACCCTTATGGTTCGAACAGTGGCGTGCGCGAAGTTCTCCCCCTACCGATCCGCGTCCTAGCTTTGCTAAGATCTCAGGGACTAACTCGACGAACTCGCAACACAAAGAACACAAGATTTATACTGGTTCGGGCCACCGTTGTGGTGTAATACCTTACTCCAGTGTGGTGGTGGTGGATTGCCTCTCGGGCTGAGGATGAACAGTTACAAGGGGAAGAAAAACCTCCTGAGGCTGAGGTGTTCTTGTGCTTAGTGCGTGGCTAAGGATTGGCTCAAGATCAGATGCCTGAGGCTTGGTTCAAGTTTGGTTCCGTTGCCTCCTACTGTGGTGGCTAGTCCTATTTATAGAGGCCTTGGTCCTCTCCCCAAATATTGAGCGGGAAGGGATTACACAACTGCCAGTTTGAAGGGAGACAACTAGTACATGCTATCCTGACAAAAGTAGTCTTCGCCTGCCAAAGGCTAGGCTCCATGGTGACCTCCGTCTTGCCGTCCTGCTGGTCTTGGTCTCGTTGCACTGATATGGAAACCTTTGCTTGATGCCTCCGTACTCCGCGCATGCGCTTGCCCCCTTAGAACCAAAGAGGAAACAAGGACACTGCATGCACTGGCACCCGCCTGGTCTCGGTCGTCATGGCTCACGTCGCGAGAACCTCGCGAGGTTTGCCCTGCCTTGATCTCTCCGCCCCTCGTGAGGCAACCTGGTGAGGCCGCTCCTAAGGATGTCTTGTGTTGTCCGCCTCGCGAGGCTCGGTCCCTCGTGAGGGTCTTGAAATCTAGTTGGTGAAGATGGGCCATACAGGCCCACTTGCAGAGCCACTCCGTGGGCCGCAGGCAGGCAAGTCCGGGGACCCCCGTTCCCAGAACGCCGACAACAACTAGTACAGCTTATCCTGACAAAAGTAGTCTTCGCCTACCAAAGGCTCTGGTGGTGACGCCGCCTTGGGCTCCATGGTGACCTCCGTCTTGCCGTCCTGCTGGTCTTGGTCTCATTGCACTGATATGGAAACCTTTGCTTGATGCCTCGGTACTCCGCGCCTGTGCTTGCCCCCTTAGCACCAAAGAGGAAACAAGGACACTGCGTGCGCTGGCGGTCGCCTGGCGCCCTCCTAGTCTCGGTCGTCATGGCTCACGTCACGAGAACCTCACGAGGTTTGCCCTGCCTTGATCTCTCCGCCCCTCGCGAGCCAACCTGGTGAGGCCGCTCCTGAGGAGGTCTTGTGTCGTCCACCTCGCGAGGCTTGGTCCCTCGTGAGGGTCTTGAAAGCTTGTTGGTGAAGATGGGCCATACGGGCCCACTTGCACAGCCATGTCGTGGGCCGCAGGCAGGCAAGTCTGGGGACCCCCGTTCCCAGAACGCCGACAATTTTAGATTACGGTCCTGTTTGCCGCATATCACATACATCTTGTTCAGTTGAACCGTTTCCATTTTGTTGCCTAATCACACACGGTTCATACCAGTGAACCGTATGTTGTATATCGCACATGCCTTCATATGGCTGCCCATTTGTTTTGTGCCTCCTCATCACAAACAATTCATTGAGTTGAACTGTATGCCCTGCGTCGCACACGCAACTAAATTCTGAACCGTGTTTGATGCATCTGTCATCACAAACGTTTTGCACCTTTTTTGACGGTTTTTTTACACCACCGTTTGCGATTATGGCATCGCACATAGTTTCGTCGAAGGGTCTCTGATCGTAGTGTCGCGTTTGGACCATCCTGCAATAGTGTACTAAAATTCATAATCTCCTTGTGCCGCTTCAAGTTTGTGATTTCAGTACACAAACTAATAAAAGAGTAGGAAGTAGTAGAAGTTTTAATACACAAGGGAAACCAAGTTAAGTGGAATGATTCCATTGAATAATTATTTTATTTTCCCATGCTAGACAACTTGGCATCAGGAAGCCTGGCCCATGTTTACACAAATATTGCCACATTTCACTGTTACCCTGCTAAAGGTGATGTATACGCTTGCAAAAGGTAAAAAAGTTATGTTAGCCAAGCGAGTTGAGTCCCACTTTTCCCTTGCTGAATCAGTGGTTGTATCTCTCTTCCCTCCTTGACACATCTCCCATTTTTTATCAGTTCACTTATCTAATGCACAGTAAACTATATATACCATATGGATAAGTTAGAGATAAAGCTTGAAGCAAGGACACATTTAGACTTGTCAAGTGTGTATTATTTCCAAGATGTACATACAGTCATTCAGGCTAGCAGAACCTCACGTGTATATTTTTTGTATGTAGTTATTGTTGGGAAACGTAGCATGCAATTTCAAAAAAATTCCTAGGCTCACGCAAGATCTATCTAGGAAATGCATAGCAACGAGAGGGGGAGAGTGTGTCCATGTACCCTCGTAGAACGAAGGCGGAAGCGTTTGACGACGTGGTTGATGTAGTCGAACTTCTTCTTGTTCCGACCGATCAAGCACTGAACGTACGACACCTCCGAGTTCTGCACACGTTTAGCTCGATGACGTCCCTTGAACTCTTGATCCAGCAAAGTGTTGAGGGAGAGTTCCGTCAGCACGACGGCCTGGTCACGGTGATGGTGAAGTGATCCATGCAGGGCTTTGCCTAAGCACTACGTCGATATGACCGGTAGGCGTAAACTATCGAGGGGGCGCCGCACACGGCTAGGAACCAATGTTGTGTTTTCTAGCGGTGCCCCCCCCCCTCATATATATATATAGGTTGGAGGGGAGGAGAGGCAGCCAAGGGGCCGCCCCAAGTAGGAGGAATCCTACTTGGGCACCTCCCAATTTGGCCTCCCCCCTTCCATATTAATCGGAGGGGGAAGGAAGGAGGAGGGAGGAGAGAAGGAAGGGGGAGGCCGAATCCCTCCCCTTCCTATCTCTTCTCCTATTTCCTTCCCCCTTATTTTGGCCTACATGGGGCGCACCAGCCCCCTAGGGGCTGGTCTGTCCCCTTCTTGGCCCATTAGGCCCATGTAGTTGCCGGGGGGATGCCCATAACCCCTTCCGGTGACCCGATATGTACCCAGTACCCCCAGAACACTTCCGGTGTCCAGATATCATCGTCCTATATATGGATCTTTACCTCTCAATCATTTCTAGACTCCTCGTCATGTAAGTGATCTCATCCAGGACTCCGAACAACATTCGGTCACCAAATCACATAACTCATATAATAAAAAATCGTCATCGAATGTTAAGTGTGAGGACCCTACGGGTTCGAGAACTATGTAGACATGACCGAGACACCTCTCCGGTCAATAACCAACAGCGGAACATGGATGCTCAGATTGGTTCCTACATATTCTACAAAGATCTTTATTGGTCGTACCGCAATGACAACATACGTAATTCCCTTTGTCATCGGTATGTTACTTGCCCGAGATTCAATCGTCGGTATCTTCATACCTAGTTCAATCTCGTTACCGGCAAGTCTGTTTAATCGTTCCGTAATACATCATCACGCAACTAACTCATTAGTCACATTGCTTGGAAGGCTTCTTATGATGAGCATTACCGAGAGGGCCCAGAGATATCTCTCCGATACTCGGAGTGACAAATCCTAATCTCGATCTATGCCAACCCAACAAACACCTTCGGAGATACTTGTAGAGCATCTTTGTAATCACCCAGTTGCGTTGTGACGTGTGATAGCACACAAGGTATTCCTCCGGTATCCGGGAGTTGCATAATCTCATAGTGGAAGGAATATGGATTTGACATGAAGAAAGCAATAGCAATAAAACTAAACGAGCAATATGCTAAGCTAACGGATGGGTCTTGTCCATCACATCATTTTCCTAATGATGTGATCCCGTTCATCAAATGACAACATATGTCTATGGTTAGGAAACTTAACCATCTTTGATTAATGAGCTAGTCTAGTAGAGGCTTACTAGGGACACAGTGCTTTTGTCTATGTATCCACACATGTATTAAGTTTCCAGTTAATACAATTCTAGCGTGAATAATAAACATTTATCATGATATAAGGAAATATAAAATAAAAAATTTATTATTGCCTCTAGGGCATATTTCCTTCAGTCTCCCACTTGCACTAGAGTCAATAATCTAGTTCACATCGCCATGTGATTTAACATTAATAGTTCACATCTTTATGTGATTAACACCCATAGTTCACATCGCCATGTGACCAACACCCAAAGGTTTTACTAGAGATAATAATCTAGTTCACATTGCTATGTGATTAACACCCAAAGAGTACTAAGGTGTGATCATGTTTTGCTTGTGAGAGAAGTTTAGTCAACGGGTCAGTCATATTCAGATCCGTATGTATTTTGCAAATTTCTATGTCTACAATGCTCTGCATGGAGCTACTCTAGCTAATTTCTCCCACGTTCAATATGTATCTAGATTGAGACTTACCGTCATCTAGATTAGTGTCAAAGCTTGCATCGACGTAACCCTTTACGACGAACTCTTTGTCACCTCCATAACCGAGATACATTTCCTTAGTCCTCTTTAGGTACCTAAGGATAATTTTAACCACCGTCCAGTGATCTACTTCTGGATCACTATTGTACCTGCTTGCCAAAATCATGGCAAGGTACACAATAGGTCTGGTATACAACTTGGCATACTTTATAGAACCTATGGCTGAGGCATAAGGAATGACTTTCATTCTCTCTCTATCTTTTGTCGTGGTCGGGTATTGAGTCTTACTCAACTTCATACCTTACAACTCAAGCAAGAGCTCCTTCTTTGACTAATCCATTTTGAACTCCTTCAAAATCTTATCAAGGAATGTACTCATCAAAAGTCTTATCAAGCATTTTGATCTATCTCTATAGATCTTGATGCCCAATATGTAAGCAGCTTCACCGAGGTCTTTCTTTGAAAAACTCCTTTCAAACACTCCTTTATGCTTTCCAGAAAATTCTACATCATTTCTGATCAACAATATGTCATTCACATATACTTACCAGAAAGGTTGTAGTGCTGCCACTCACTTGTAAATACGTGCTTCACCGCAAGTCTGTATAAAACTATATGCTTTGATCAACTCATCAAAGCGTGTATTCCCACTCCGAGATGCTTGCACCAGTCCATAGATGAATCATTGGAGCTTGTGCACTTTGTTAGCACCTTTAGGATTGACAAAACCTTCTGGTTGCATCATATAGAACTCTGCTTTAATAAATCCATTAAGGTATACAATAGGTCTGGACACAACATAGCATACTTTATAGAACCTATGACTGAGGCATAGAGAATGACTTTTCATCCTCTTTCTATTTTTTGCCGTGGTCGGGTTTTGAGTCTTTACTCAACATCACACCTTGCAACATAGGCAAGAAGTCCTACTTTGACTGTTCCATTTTGAACTACTTCAAAAATCTTGTCAAGGTATGTACTCATTGAAAAATCTTATCAAGCGTCTTGATCTATCTCTATAGATCTTGATGCCCAATATGTAAGCAGCATCGCCGAGGTCTTTCATTGAAAAATTCTTATTCAAGTATCCTTTTATGCTATCCAGAAATTTAGTACCATTCCCCGTCAGCAATACGTCATGCACATATAATATCAGAAATGCTACAGAGCTCCCACTCACTTTCTTGTAAATACACGCTTCTCCAAAAGTCTGTATAAAACCATATGCTTTGATCACACTATCAAAGCGTATATTCCAACTCCGAGATGCTTGCACCAGTCCATAAATGGACCGCTGGAGCTTGCACACTTTGTTAGCACCTTTTGGATCGACAAAACCTTCTGGTTGCATCATATACAACTCTTCTTTAAGATATCCATTAAGGAATGCAGTTTTGACATCCATTTGCCAAATTTTGTAATCATAAAATGCGGCAATTGCTAACATGATTCGGACAGACTTAAGCATCGATACGAGTGAGAAAATCTCATCGTAGTCAACACCTTGAACTTGTCAAGAAACACTTTTTGCGACAATTCGAGCTTTGTAGATAGTAACACTACCATCAGCGTCTGTTTTCCTCTTGAAGATCCATTTATTCTCAATGGCTTGCCGATCATTGAGCAAGTCCACCAAGGTCCATAGTTTGTTCTTATATATGGATCCTATCTCAGATTTCATGGCCTCGAGCCATTTATCGTAATCTGGGCTCATCATAGCTTCTTCATAGTTCGTAGGTTCGTCATGGTCTAGTAACATGACTTCCAGAACAGGATTACCATACGACTCTGGTGCAAATCGTGCTCTGGTTGACCTACGAGGTCCGGTAGTAACTTGATCTGAAGTTTCATGATCATGATCATTAGTTTCCTCTCTAGTTGGTGTAGGCATCACGGGAACAGTTTTCTGTGAAGAGCTACTTTCCAATTCGAGAGAAGGTACAATTACCTCATCAATTTCTACTTTCCTCCCACTCACTTCTTTTGAGAGAAACTCCTTCTCTAGAAAGTTTCCATTCTTGGCAACAAAGATCTTGCCTTCGGATCTGTGGTAGAAGGTGTACCCAATTGTTTCCTTAGGGTATCCTATGAAGAAGCACTTCTCCGATTAGGGTTCGAGCTATCAGGCTAAAGCCTTTTGACATAAGTGTCGCAACCCCAAACGTTAAGAAACAACAGCTTAGGTTTCTTGCCAAACCAGAGTTCATACGGTGTCGTCTCAATGGATTTAGACGGTGCCCTATTTAACGTGAATACAGCTGTCTCTAATGCATAACCCCCAAACGATAGTGGTAAATCGGTAGGAGACATCATATATCGCACCATATCTAATAAAGTACGGTTATGACATTCAGACACACCATTACGCTCTGGTGTTCCAGGTGGCGTTAGTTGTGAAACTATTCCACATTGTTTTAAATGAAGGCCAAACTCGTAACTCAAATATTTGCCTCCACGATCAGATCGTAGAAACTTTATTTTCTTATTACGATGATTCTTCACTTCACTCCAAAATTCTTGGAACTTTTCAAATGTTTCACACTTGTGTTTCATTAAGTAGATATACCCATATCTGCTCAAATCATCTGTGAAGGTCAGAAAATAATGATACCCGCCGCGAGCCTCAACACTCATCGGACAGCATACATCGGTATGTATTATTTCCAATAAGTCATTAGCTTGCTCCATTGTTCCGGAGAACGAAGTTTTAGTCATCTTTCCCATGAGGCATGGTTCACAAGTATCAAATGACTCATAATCAAGTGATTCCAAAAATCCATCCGCAAAAAATTTCTTCATGCGCTTTACACCAATATGACCTAAACGGCAGTGCCAAAAATATGTTGCACTATCATTATCAACTTTGCATCTTTTGGCATCAATATTATGAATATGTGTATCACTACGATCGAGATTCAATAAACCATTTACATTGGGTGTATGACCATAGAAGGTTTTATTCACGTAAACAGAACAACAATTATTCTCTGATTTAAATGAATAACCGTATCGCAATAAACATGATCCAATCATATTCATGCTCAACGCAAACACCAAATAACATTTATTCAGGTCCAACACTAATCCCGAAGGTAGAGGGAGTGTGCGATGGTGATCTTATCAACCTTAGAATCACTTCAAACACACATCGTCACCTCACCCTTAACAAGTCTTTGTTCATTTTGCAACTCCTGTTTCAAGTTACTAATGATAGCAACTGAACATGTATTAAATACCCTTGGGTTACTATGAACACTAGTAAAGTACTGCCCCCGTCCCAAATTTCTTTTCTTAGATTTGTCAAAATACGGATGTATCAATTCACGTTTTAGTATTAGATACATCCGTATCTAGGCAAATCTAAGACTAGAATTTTGGGACGGAGGGAGTACACATCAATAACATGTATATCAAATATACCTTTGTTCACTTTGCCATCCTTCTTATCCATCGAGTATTTGGGGTAGTTCCGCTTCCAGTGACCATTCCCTTTGCAGCAGAAGCACTCAGTTTCAGGCTTACACTACTGCAGGATGCTGCTAACGTGACACTACGATCAGAGACCCTTCAATGAAAATGTGTGCGATGCAATAATTGCAAACGGTGGTGTAAAAACCCATCAAAAAAGGTGCAAAACATTTGCGATGGCAGAGCCATCAAACACGGTTCAGATTTTAGTTGCGTGTGCGATGCGGGGCACACGGTTAATCCACTCGAACTGTTTGCGATTAGACAGAACAACAGAAACGGGCAGCCATATCAATGTGTGTGTGATATACGACATACAGTTCGCTCTGATGAATTGTTTGCTATTAGGGACAACAATAGAAACGATCAGCCAGATCAAGGTGTGAGTGATATTCGGCTTACGGTTCAGTCGAATGAACTGTTTTCGATTAGGGAAGAGAACATAAACGGTTCAACTTAACAAGATGTGTGTGATACGCGACAAAAAGGCCCGGAGGTTAATTCGAGAACAAGTACACAGAGGTTAATTTGACATACATGACTTATAAGTTTCACAGAAATCATATCATTTTTTGGAAAACATTTAATTGCATTGAATGTATATAGTGCTCCGTCCTATTAGTTGAATTAACCTCGAGGTCCATGTTTTGGAAACATGTCGTAAAGTAACGGGATAGACCTTCATTCAAGCCAATCAACATGTGTTCAAAAAACAAAAATTATCAAAAAGTAACGAGATAGACCTTCTTCAAGCCAATCAACATGTGTACAAAAAAATGTCAAAAATTACAAAACAAGGACTCAGAGGTTAATTCAACTAATATGATGGAGCACTATATACATTCAACACAATTAAATGTTTACAGTGACCCATCACATCATTTAATTTAACATCGAGGCCACTTCCCATCCGGTCACCCATCTGATGACTACTCAAGTCTCAGCACACTTAACTTGGGAATTATGTTAGATGAGCTATCGGTAGGGAAGCTGGTCCTTGCTGCTGTAGGATCCCTCTTTGTATCCTTTATGGGGCACCCGGATGACCGACTGTTGCTGCCCAATGGTCAATGCCACATCCCCCGCATGGTAGTTTTTGCAGCGGGTAACTGCATCGTTGCACCGCGCCTGGTGCAACCGCATGCACACAAACGTGCGTAATCGTGCGCCGGCCCCAAACACTGGCAGCACAATTTATAAATTGACAGATGGAGTACTAGTTACAGTGATGCATATAATTAAGCAAAGGGGTCGCACATGTCTGTATTAACTGGAATGAGAATGCAATAGCACAATAAGAATTAAGGCCACGATGATGCGATCGCAGTGGTGGTTACATGAGGCAAGAAGAAAGATGCATCCATCAATGTACGACCTCCTCCTCCTCAACTCAGTGCGCCGGGCCACCCACCGGCGGCTAAGGAGCGGCGCCTTTTGTGGCGAGGTCAAGGTGCTTCTCAGCAAAGGCATCCAAGGCTTCCAGCCGGTTGAATAAGGCCAACATCGTAGCGTCCTCACTGGCCTTGTAGATACATATGTACATGATTTTCTCATACACGTGGATGTGTAGGTCGACGAATTCCTGCAGGGCGAGGCGCCTCGCGGCGAGCGCGACCTCCAGGTGGACATTCTTCGTGGCGTCGGAGGGCAGTCGCAGGGCCACCAGTGCTTGAAAGAGGTTCCGACCATGGAGCCTAATTAGTGTTGAAGGTAATGAGGAGCCCGGGCGCAGGCTGGAGGAGTACGGTGATGTCTTCCGTGAGCTTCTTGACGACAGTGAACTTGTTGCTGGTGGCAATGATCATCTGGTCCAACTGAGAGTCGTAGCTGGCGTCGACAGCGGCCATCCACCAGCCGGTCGCCAACACCGTCTGGAGATGATCCTGGTGCCATGCCACAGGCCGGCGTCGTGGACCATATGGCACAGCCGCTGGCTACTCGCGCGCATCGTCGCCATGGGTCTGGAGTGAGCACTTTTGCGCTTATTAGTGTAGGTGCTTAGGCAAATGCTTAGGTGCGTACGATGTGGTAGATGCATTGGAATGGAGGGGCGCCTTTTGTCAGGACCCCGGTCCTAAGTCACACTCATCTAGCATGTAACACATCATATCACTTTGCGGCCTCACGCACGATATTCCCACGGGTGCGACCTTACCTGACCCGGGATCGTTTGCGCCTTTTGGCTCACGTATATGATAGTGTCGCTAGCATCCATATGACAGAGAACCCAGGCCGACATGACTAGTCATGAATCCAAAGTGGCACTAACTTACATGGACAAGCATACATGACCCAGCAACGAACGTGTGGATCATCAATGTATGAACCCAAGTCATATCAAGCTACAAGGACTTAAAGGAACAACGCGTGACATTTCCCCGAAGGGACAGACACAGGAATGAAGAAGGACACATGCCGGCCAGCCTAAGTGTTCCGGAGTTGTAGCAAGCTACCATGGCTCAGTGGAAGCACTAGGAGACATTTCCCCATAAGAGATGCTACCAAGAATAAACAACTAGGTTGTCGGATCCCACACATACTGTCGTGGAATTGTCACGTCAGATGTCCTAGTGTGAGGACTTAGTCGTGGAGCCATCGCAACAAGATTAGCTTAAAGGGGTTAATCAGGACAAAGGACACGAAGAGTTTATACTGGTTCGGCCCATTGCGGTGAAGGTAAAGGCCTAATCTAGTTTGAGGTGGTATTGCTAGGGTTTCGATGACCATGGAGCGAATACGCTTAACCTGGCTCTCGATCTGTCGTTTCTTGTCTTAAGCCGCCGCTGGGTCGTCCCCTTATATACACGGGTTGACGCCCTGCGGCTTACAGAGTCCCGAGCCGGCTCATATAACGTGTCCGGCTCGGTGACCTTTCTTACATGCCTTACAATACAAGTCTATATATACATGGCGGTTTATATTCATGGGCCTTGAGCCGCCTTCGGGTTCGGGCCCTCTACTAAGCCTATCTATGAACCGCCATTGTTCTTATACTCTTGGGCTTAATTGAGATGAACCGCCACAGGGATGACCCGGCCCCTCCTGGGCGGGTCATACCTGATAGTCATATCCCCAACATTAGGCCCTAGGTTGATTTGAACTTGTTCATGTCAATCATCAATACTTAGGAAAATTCTTCCTCCTCTTACTATGAAATATTGTAACCCGCCATGACGTCATCTCCCAAAATTGTGATAACCCGCCATGATGTCACCTGTGATTAATGCTACACAAAATCCAAATCTTAATGAATCTCTTTCTTTACCGACTCTCCAAAAATCGAGGCGCCCGCGCCGTCGCTTATCCATTTTCTGCCTCCTCGATTCTCGCGCCTGTTGTTTGTCCTTCCAGTCTTATAAATAAGACCTCGGAATCTCCTCTCATTCTCCCCCCTTTCCTTCTCACTTTCTTCTTCCTCCTCGCGATGCACCAACCCGCACGAGCTCCGCCGCCGTCGACCTTCGTCTCCGACCTCAACTCTGGCCACTGCATCACCCCGAACGGACTAGAGAACCGCGGCGCCTCTCCGCCATCCCATCAGCATCAGTAAGCCTACCTTTCTTTCGCCATAGACCTGGCATTAGGGTTTCAGTGTTCATTAGTGTTTGTTTGTGTTCATCGCCGCCCTTCTTTATCCTTGTTTAGATCCATGGATTAGATCCAAAAACCACATAAATCTTGTGCGGTAGTAGTTTTAGCACCTGTTTTTGATACTAGAATATACCCTCATCGCTACAGATCCCCTCTAGAGCACCTCTGCTTTTCCACTGTCGCCACTGTAGGTTTCGAATTTATTCCCTTTTTCTGAACAGTTTCAAATCCAAATCTATCACTTTAATCTATGAAACCTGTTTGTCCAACACTTAGTAGAATTTTACCCTTTGTCAGATTTTGAATACCTATACCTTTCATGGCGGCTTACACGTCCGGCTTACATTTATTTAGATACCATTAGCCCTCACTTAAGCCGCCATTTTGAATGTATACTGTCAGCGCTGAACCTGTGATTTCACCAATTGACTTGAACCGGCAAAATTTTCCTTTCCTTTAGGCTTTCTTTCTTCCACAATGCCGCCCAAAACAGTCTACACATGCAACTGGGTTCCCTCCATCATCACTGAGGGTACTTTAAGGATTTTTTCAAAGTCGGGTATCTACCCGCCAAGAGTGTGATGCATTACCGTGCTCCTGAACGCGGCGAAGAAAACCCTCAGCCGAAAGACGTCAAAGTCATCATTTTTACTGACCACATGAACCGGGGCTTCTCACCGCCCGGCTATAAATTCTTCCGAGACGTTCTGCACTTTTTTCAGCTCCACCCTCAAGACATCGGACCCAATTCCATGTCAAATATCTGCAACTTTCAAGTATTCTGTGAAATGTACCTTCAAGAGGAGCCCAGTGTTGAACTCTTTAGAGAGTATTTTTACTTAAACCGCCAGACTGCGTTCACAAATGACCCTAGCTTGGAGCTCCGTTGAATTTCAGTTCAACGTAGAAGAGATGCCATCTTTCCTTACGCCTACTTGCCGAGTCACCCCAAAGACTGGAACCAGACGTGGTTTTATTGCAAAGACACTTCTCCGACTGATGATAATCCATTGTCGGGTTATCGTGCTGAGCGCCTGGACCCAAAACATAACCTTCCGAAAAAGCTTACCGCTGCTGAACAGAAGAAGATGGCACCTACTATTGTGAAGGTCAAAGCTCTGATAGGAAATGGGTTGACTGGCGTTGATTTAGTCAGGTGTTGGGTTTCTTGGCGGATCATTCCGTTAAGCCGCCGTACCGGCTTAATGTGTACTTACACAGGTGGTGAAAAAGATTCCCTGCGCCACAGCTCCACACCATTAACTGATGAAGCAATCAATGGAATGGTTAAGTCTCTTCTGAATGAAGACCCGGAAGATTGTGTCAAAGTGGTTCTGGGCCCTTTCTACAAGCTTAAACCACTTCTAGATGTAAGCCTATGAATTTACTTATCTTCACCTCCTCATTTGAATATCTTATTAACTCGACCTTTGATAACCTTTGCAGGCTAAGTCTGAATTTTGGAAAGTGGAGTATGATCATGAGGCCGCTAAGAAGGCCAGGACTACCAAAAAGGCCGCTAGGAAAGCCGCCAAGAAGACCACCAAGAAGAAGAAGAAACCAAGCGCCTCTTACCTGCTCAAGCTGGATGACACCTCTGAGTCAGAGGTAGCCCTCGACTCTCTTGGCTTATTTTTCAATCATCTTATTGACACTGATTATTATCAGGCTGACACGGGAGCCAGCCAAGCAGCTGAAGAAGAGGTAACTATTATTTCCTCCAGCTGAGACCCTTTGCCAAGACAGAAACTTCGACAAGTAACCCGGAAAGTAAGGTTTTCACACCCCTTGGCTTATTTGGATCCTCACTTTCTTTTGAAGCAACAGCAACACGAGAACCGCCGCCAGACCCGGACCAGTGGAGGTGACGAGTTATCATCCAGCTTACCGAACACTCCTGCCCCTCGAAAACATCGAAACCGGGTTCTTTCCCTAATTACTATTTTATCTGTTTGGCGGATCTTATCTGTTTACCTTCTAACTGTGTTGATGACCCTTAATCAGGAACTTCCCGTTCTTCCTCTGGCGACTCATCACAAACTGAGTTGCCGGCTTTCAAAACTGCCCCTGGGTAATAGCAATTGATTTGACCTTGTAATTCTTCATACCCTTATATTTATACTAACTTGTCATAATCGGCGTAGTGGACAAGCAAAGCCCATCAAGAAAGCGAAGGTGAACAAACCAACTTAAGCACCGAAAACTGCTGAGCTGGAGCCACAAGTCTCTGTTCCTGAAGCTTCTGACAAACAGCCGGAAGAACCTGTTACTTTCACTCCGCCTGAGATTCCGGATCCCATTGTTGATGGCACTGCTATTAATCCTTCAACTCCTGCCCCCTCGGGTTCACCTAAGCCGTCAGAGACTCATAATGATGATGTGTTGATTACTGGCACCAGCTTTGTTGAACCGAGAAATCCAAACGCTCTGGCCAAACATACTGCCAAGCAAGAGGTTATTGATAGGCGGAAACTGAAGTTTGACATCTCCCATTATGCGCAATTGAGCAGCAATGAGATCCTCTTCGCCTACCTCAGCCAGGTCCACTCCAGCCGCGACCTTGAAATTGATATGGTGAAACAGATGCACCTAAAAATATGAGGTATGACTTCCAGCTTTACGTAATTTATATACATATCCTGCCAGCCCACAAGTCTACTGCCTATGGCAAGATTGAATAGGTTGTAGACTTTAGGAAAATCCATAAACTTCTATCCTAGAATCCCTCCTTGACCGGTTTAAATGTAAGCCGGATGTTTGCACAAGTTGAGTTTTGCATCCGTAGCCCCCAAGGGCCGGCTTAATCCGTAGGAATGAGCCGGTCCTATTTGTCTTTGCATAAGAAAAGAGAGCTTGACTGCATAGCCCCCATGAGTTGGTTGGGACTGTTACCTCACTTCTGGCAAATGATGAAGAAAATACAAACGATATGCATTAGCCCCCAAGTGCAAAGTAGTCTTGATTGTAAAGTACTTGGGACTTTATTCATAAGAGCCATTGTCTTGAAAAATTTCTTCGATAGACATTAGCCCCCAAGTGTCAAGTGTTTTTGCTGGCAAAAGACTTGGGACTTGTATTCTTGTAATCTTGATATAAATGTTGATAATTCTATTCTTTTTACAGGCTGCCACTGCTGAACTGGAGTCCCAATTGAATGATGCCAAGACCCGGTTAGCGACTCAGGAAACTGAGACCCGGAAAGCTGAGTCAAAATTCTAGTTTAGCGTGGCTGAACCGGAAAAACTGAAGACTAGCTTTGAGGCAGAGAAAAATACTTGGGCGGATGAAAATATGATTTTAACACAACGTGCTGAGAAGGCAGAGGCAGCGCTTCAAGAGGTGATGATGTCTACACGCAACCTTCTTCTTGTAGACGTTGTTGGGCCTCCAAGTGCAGATGTTTGTAGGATAGTAGCAAATTTCCCTCAAGTGGATGACCTAAGGTTTATCCATCCGTGGGAGGCGTAGGATGAAGATGGTCTATCTCAAGCAACCCTGCAACCAAATAACAAAGAGTCTCTGGTGTCCCCAACACACCCAATACAATGGTAAATTGTATAGGTCCACTAGTTCGGCGAAGAGATGGTGATACAAGTGCAATAAGGATGGCAGATATAGGTTTTTGTAATCTGAAATTATAAAAGCAGCAAGGTAACTAATGATAAAAGTGAGCACAAACGATATTCCAATGCATTGAAACAAGGCCTAAGGTTCATACTTTCACTAGTGCAAGTTCTCTCAACAATAATAACGTAATTGGATCATATAACTATCCCTCAACATGCAACAAAGAGTCACTCCAAAGTCACTAATAGCGGAGAACAAATGAAGAGATTATTGTAGGGTATGAAACCACCTCAAAGTTATTCTTTCTGATCGATCTATTCAAGGGTCCGTAGTAAAATAACACGAAGCTATTCTTTCCGTTTGATCTATCGTAGAGTTCGTACTAGAATAACACCTTAAGACACAAATCAACCAAAACCCTAATGTCACCTAGATACTCCAATGTCACCTCAAGTATCCGTGGGTATGATTATACGATATACATCACACAATCTCAGATTCATCTATTCAACCAACACAAAGAACTTCCAAGAGTGCCCCAAAGTTTCTATCGGAGAGTCAAGACGAAAACGTGTGCCAACCCCTATGCATAGATTCCCAAGGTCACGGAACCCGCAAGTTGATCACCAAAACACACATCAAGTGAATCAATAGAATACCCCATTGTCACCACGGGTATTGTAACGCCCACGATGCGGCTATATCTCCCACGTGTCGAGGCACGACTTAGAGGCATAACCGCATAGTGGTTTTGTCACAAGAAGGGTCATCTTCACACAATCCCATGTAATGAACAAGAATGGGATAAAGAGTTGGCTTACAATCGCCACTTCACAAAATACATAAATATCATGATACATCATCCAAAATACAAATTTATAGACCGACTACGGTCAAAATCCAGATGAAAATAAGACAACCCCAAATGCTAGATCCCCGATCATCCCAACTGGGCTCCACTACTGATCATCAGGAAAAGACACCTAGTAACGACCACGGTCCTCGTCGAACTCCCACTTGAGATCGACGCCATCATCTGCACTGGCATCGTCGGCACCAGCAACTGTTTTGGTAGAATCTGTGAGTCACGGGGACTCAGCAATCTCACACCCGCAAGATCAAGACTATTTAAGCTTGTAGGAAAAGGAGGAGTAGTGAGGTGGAGCTGCAGCGGCAAAAGCATATATGGTGGCTAACTTGCGCAAATGAGAGCGAGAAGAGAAGCAACGGAACGGACGTCATCTAGCAATGACCAAGAAGTGATCCTGAACACCTACTTACGTCATACATAACTCAGACCGTGTTCACTTCCCGGACTCCGCCGAGAAGAGACCATCACGGCTACACACGCAGTTGATGTATTTTTAATTGGGTCAAGTGACAAGTTTTCTACAACCGGACATTAACAAATTCCCATCTGCCTCATAACCGCGAGCACGACTTTCGAAAGATAATACCCTGCAGGGGTGTCCCAACTTAGCCCATCATAATCTCTCACGGTCAACGAAGGATAAACCTTCTCCCGGAAAGACCCGATCAGTCTCGGAATCCCGGTCTACAAGACATCTCGACAATGGTAAAACAAGACCAGCAAAGCCACCCGAATGTGCCGACAAATCCCGATAGGAGCTGCACATATCTCGTTCTCAGGGCACACCGGATGAGACATCCTACGAGTAAAACCAGACCTCGAGTTTCCAGGAGGGGGCCCCGCAGTCTGCTCAGTTCGGACCAACACTCGAAGGAGCACTGGCCCGGGGGGGTTAAAATAAGATGACCCTCGGGCTCGCGAAAACCCGGGGGAAAAGGTTTAGGTAGCAAATGGTAAAACCAAGGTTGGGCCTTGCTGGAGGAGTTTTATTCAAGGCGAACTGTCAAGGGGGTCCCATAAATCACCCGACCGTGTAAGGAACGCAAACTCAAGGAACATAATCCCGGTATAACAGTAACTAGGGCGGCAAGAGTGGAACAAAACACCAGGCATAAGGCCAAGCCTTCCACCCTTTACCAAATATATAGATGCATTAATTAAATAAGAGATATTGTGATATCCAACATATCCATGTTCCGACATGGAACAAACTTCAACTTCACCTGCAACTAGCAACGCTATAAGAGGGGCTGAGCAAAAGCGGTAACTTAGCCAAACAATGGTTTGCTAGGGAAGGATGGTTAGGGCTGACATGGCTAAAATGGGAGACATGATATAGCAAGTGATAGTTAGCGAGCATGGCAATAGAGCGAACAACTAGCATAGCAAAGATAGAAGTGATTTCGAGGGGTGGTCATCTTGCCTGCAAGGTTCTCAGAGTTGTCGAAAGATTGATCCTCGTAAGCGTACTCGACAGGTTCCTCGTTCACGAACACGTCTCCCGGCTCTACCCAAGACAAGAACACAAACAAACGGAACCACAATCAACAACGAGAAATGCACAAGCAACATGATGCAAAACATGTGTGATATGCAAGATATGATATGCGATGCATATGCGTGCTCCGGAAGGAAAATGATGAACATGGCAGTAACTTGGCAAACCAAGTATGCCACTGGAAAGATGAGATGATTTCGGTCGAAATCGATATAAAGATCACCGGAATCGGATGCACGGTTTGCAAATGGCAAGCAAAACAAGAATGACACTAATCTGCGATAAACAGCAAGATAGCACTTAAAATGCAACAAACAACAATGCTACAGCACCCCAACATAGCAACAAAGCATATGGAAGTACTCTACAGGAGATGCTTGAGAAAAGATGAACAATGAGCTACGGCTAGTTCACAACACATCAAGCTCAAACAAGCATGGCAAAAGTGCAAAAGATTACAGGTTCACAGACTTGGTGAAAAACTGGACATGGCAGTAAACAGCATCAGGTAGCAATGTTCAGAGCACAAAATCAACATGCTACAGGAACTTAACATAGCAAAACAAGGCATGGAAGTGTTCTACTAAATGCACATGACAAAAGTGCCTTACTGACCATAAGCCAAAAAGGACCAGAAGATATGATAGCAAGCATGTAAACATAGCAAGTTTCGTTATCAGGTTCCAGACTTAGCAGAAAACAAAGCATGGCAGAAATATTAATATGTAGGCCTCTTTGTGAGCTTGATGCACTCACTACAGACCAATGCATGACAAACCAAGCATACCTACATCAATATGGCATGGTTATGAAGCTAACCATGGCAATAACAAAAGCATAGCACGAATGGATCAACTACAACAAGCTTGGCAAGATTGCAAATCATGTCAAGAATCTGCCAGAAATATATTATAGCCAAAGTAGAGCAAGATTGAGTCATGCTATGGCACTCCATAATTGCAAACAATTGCAGGAATGGATCAATTACAACTATAGCTAGAAAACATCCTTAGTGAACATCTCTAAAATATGCATGGATCTCTCTGTAGCATCAAGTTTACATGGCAACAAAATTACAGCAGACAAGGACTTAGAGAAATCACCAAGTCCCTGAAATCAGAAATATTACGGGGCCTACTTTGCATGCTTGTGCTAGTCACCACAGAGATCACAAAAATACAAGGACTACACCACTGGAAAGATGGCATGGCATACCTCAAAACACATGTAGAGCTCATGCTCAAAAGATGCACAGATTAAATGATACAAAAATGACAAATCTCCAAGTTCTGTCAAGAACCAGAGAATAACAGCAATTAGCCCTCTTCCAACGAAGATTTGGGCATCAATATGACCTCTAATGAACATGGTGCAATTGAACAAAATGAAGAGCATCACGAGGCGAACAATCTGACATATTAGACGCGCGAATCGGAGCTACATGCACAGAGTTATAGCATCGGGAACAGGGGCACATGCTGAAGCATTTCAGGACGGAGAAAAAAGGGGGGGGCGAGAAAGTCAACGGGCACCTACTGGATCGATCGGATCTGGATCGAGAGCTCGAGCTCGGGCACCGGTGGCCGGAGCTCGCCGGAGGGAGGAAGGAGGGCGGCACGAGGGCGGCGGTGGAGGCCGGCGGCGGGGACCGGAGGGGAGGCCGGCGGCGGGCGGTGGCGGGGCCGCGTCGGGCGGCGGCGGAGATGGCGGGGCCGGCCGGCGGCGATGGCGGAGGCGGCGGGGCCGGCCGGCGGCGGCGCGGGCGGGCGGCGATGGCGCGGAGGCGGCGGCCGGCTCGGGCCCGGGAGGGCTCGCCGCGGGCTCGGGCGGGCCGCGGGCGCGGCGCGGCGCGGTGACGTGGCGCGCTCCGGTTGGCCGGGCGCGCGGCGGACGTTGTCCGGCCGGAGCGGACGCGTCCGGCGCGGCGCGGAGGGAGAAGCTAGGGTTTTGTCTGCAGTTTCGTTTTTCGGGATGTCCACATATAAATAGGTAGAGGGAGCTAGGAGACTCCAAATGAGGTGCGGTTTTCGCCCACACGATCATGATCGAACGACCTAGAGCATGGAAGAGAGTTTGGTGGGTTTTGGGCTGGTTTTGGAGGGGTTTTTTGCTGGACACTCAAATGGACTTTGCGGATGCCCGGTTAACCGTTGGAGTACCAAACGACCTCCGAATGGAACGAAACTTGACCGGTAGTCTCCGGGTGGTATATTAAGGCCACTTGACAAGCCTCGGTCCATTCAGAGAAAGTTTGACACACGCACACGAAAAAAAACAAGAGGGGTGCACCGGAGGAGATAGGAGCGCCGGATTGCAAAACGGACAACGGGGAAAATGTTCGGATGCATGAGACGAACGCGTATGCAAATGCAATGCACATGATGACATGATATGAAAATGCATGACATGACAAAATACAAAACGAAAGACAAAACCCGACAACGGAGGGAAAAACATATCACATAGCCGAAAATGGCAAGAGTCGGAGTTACAAATATGGCAAGTTACATGCGGGGTGTTACAGGTATCCCACGCAAGACATACATCAAGTGTTCACAAATCCTTAAAGACTCAATCCGACAAGATAACTTCAAAGGGAAAACTCAATTCATCACAAGGAGATAGAGGGGGAGAAACATCATAAGATCCAACTGTAATAGCAAAGATCGCGATACATCAGGATCGTGCCGAGTCAAGAACACGAGAGAGAGAGAGAGAGAGAGAGAGAGAGATCAAACACATAGCTACTGGTACATACCCTCAGCCCCGAGGGTGAACTACTCCCTCCTCGTCATGGAGAGCGCCGGGGTGATGAAGATGGCCACCGGAGAGGGATCCCCCCCTCCGGCAGGGTGCCGGAAGGGGTCTAGATTGGTTTTCGGTGGCTACAGAGGCTTGCGGCGGCGAAACTCCCGATCTAGGTTATGTTCTGGGGGTTTCTGTATATATAGAGGTTTTGGCGTAGGGAACAAGTCAGGGGGGTCTTCGAGGCAACCACGAGGTAGGGGGGCACGCCCAGGGGGTAGGGCGCCCCCCCCACCCTTGTGGGTGCCTCGGGACTCTTTTGGCCCATCTCCGATACTCCGTGGGCTTCTTCTGGTCCAAAAATAATCTCTGCCAAATTTCAGGTCAATTGGACTCCGTTTGGTTTTCCTTTTCTGCGAAACTCAAAAATAAGGAAAAACAGAAACTGGCACTGGGCTCTAGGTTAATAGGTTAGTCCCAAAAATCATATAAAATAGCATTTAAATGCATCTAAAACATCCTAGATGGATAGTATAATAGCATGGAACAATCAAAAATTATAGATACGTTGGAGACGTATCAAGCATCCCCAAGCTTGATTCCCGCTCGTCCTCGAGTAGGTAAATGATAAAAACAGAATTTTTGATGTGGAATGAATATTTATCAATGTAATCTTCTTTATTGTGGCATGAATATTCAGATCCGAAAGATTCAAGACAAAATTTTATTATTGACATAAAAACAATAATACTTCAAGCATACTAACCAAACAATTATGTCTTCTCAAAATAACATAGCCAAAGAAAGCTCATCCCTACAAAATCATATAGTTTGGACATGCTTCATTTTCATCACACAAAATGCTCCCATCATGCACAACCCTGATGACAAGCCAAGCAATTGTTTCATACTTTAGTAATCTCAAACTTTTCAACTTTCACGCAATACATGTGCGTGAGCCATGGACATAGCACTATGGGAGGAATATAATATAATGATGGGGGTTGTGTGGAGAAGAAAAAAAAGAAGAAATTCTCACATTGACGCGGCTAATCAACGGGCTAGGGAGATGCAATTGATGTCAATGCAAGGAGTAGGGATTGCCATGCAACGGATGCATTAGAGCTATAAATGTATGAAAGCTCAACAAAAGAAACTAAGTGGGTGTGCATCCAACTTGCTTGCTCACGAAGACCTAGGGCATTTGAGGAAGCCCATTGTTGGAATATACAAGCCAAGTTCTATAATGAAAAATTCGCACTAGTATATGAAAGTGGCAATATAAGAAACTCTCTATCATGAAGATCATGGTGCTACTTTGAAGCACAAGTGTGGAAAAAGGATAGTAGCATTGTCCCTTCCCCTTTTTTTGGGCCTTCCTTTTTTTATTTGGCCTTTCTTTTTTTTCTTTTTTTTGGCCGTTCCTTTTTTATTTGGCATTTCTCTTTTTTTTGGGAAAATGCTCTATTAATGATGATCATCACACTTCTATTTATTTACAACTCAATGAGTACAACTCGATACTAGAACAAAATATGACTCTATATGAGTGCCTCCGGCGGTGTGCCGGGATGGGCAATGAATCAAGAGTGACATGTATGAAATTATGCATGGTGGCTTTGCCACAAATACGATGTAAACTACATGTCATGCAAAGCAATATGACAATGATGAAGCGTGTCATAATAAACGGAACGGTGGAAAGTTGCATGGCAATATATCTCGGAATGGCTATGGAAACGCCATAATAGGTAGGTATGGTGGCTGTTTTGAGGAAGATATAAGGAGGTTTATGTGTGATAGAGCGTATCGTATCATGGGGGTTGGATGCACCTGCGAAGTTTGCACCAACTCTCAAGGTGAGAAAGGGCAATGCACGGTACCGAAGAGGCTAGCAATGATGGAAAGGTGAGAGTGCGTATAATCCATGGACTCAACATTAGTCATAAAGAACTCACATACTTATTGCAAAAATCTACAAGTCATCAAAAACCAAGCACTACGCGCATGCTCCTAGGGGGATAGATTTGTAGGAAAAGACCATCGCTCGTCCCCGACCGCCACTCATAAGGAGGACAATCAAAGAAACACCTCATGCTTCAAATTTGTCGCACAATGTTTACCATATGTCATGGAATTGTCACGGCAGATGTCCTAGTGTGAGGACTTAGTCGTGAGGCCAACGCATCTATGTGGTAGCTTGAGAGGGGTTGATCGGGACGAGAGACGCAACACACAAGACAAGGATTTAGACAGCTTCGGGCCCCGGGAAACATCATCCGGTATTAACCCTACATGCTCTTTGTAGCTTGGTCTCATTATGCTCATGAGGGAGACGCCGTAAATCCGGCTCTCCTCTCTTTCAGTCTAGCCTTCATGATTCTTTTCTTGCTTGTCCCTCTTGGGGTGCCCTGCCCCTCCTTATATCAGTTGAAGGGGCGGGTTACATGACTAGTCCTAGTAGGATTAGGATTAGTCTATTACAAGTGGAGTCCTAGTCTTACTTCCTTTGTAAGGGAATATTCCTTATGCTTTCCTCTTAAGCCGGCCCATCATAACATAAGCCGGCCTTCTGGGCCTTGGGCCTAGTCTTCTATCTGACCCGCCGTCGGGGGCCATTAGTGAGTCGCCAGGCTTATGAGTCGTCAGACCAGTGAGCCGCTAGACTCGTAAATCACCCATCCTTTGACGGGTTACCAATGAAACGCCAAGTTCGGCCGGGTCATACTTCCGGCCGGGTCATACCGCGGGGTATATCCCCGACATTAGCCCCCAGTTTAATTTGGATTTATCCATGTTAAACTGATCCTGTAAAATAAACACAAGAACAAACTTGATAGGTTGTGCTCCGGGTTAAATACTTTCCTGAACCGGCACCTGATCATCCTTAAATCCTTGTCATTTCCTCCTGGATGCGTATTCATGATCTCATAGCAAGTCTCCTTTAGCAGATGTGTTCAAACATTACCAATAAAAAAAATCCGAGCACTTCTTCTGAAAAATCCGGGTCAATAGGCCAGCTTCATAATCAATTTGCTGACATTGGCTCTTGGAGAGAGATATTATAAGAAATAATCCATTTGAGTCGGCCTTCAATGCTCTGACTTGAAAAAAATATGGGTCTTGCAATATTCAACTGATATTCAGTCGGCTTGAAGATGTAGAAACTTGCCAATTTATGCTTACCAAAATTGACGGGTTATAAACAAATGATGCCGGGTCATGTAATTGTTGCTGATGTCGGGTTAATCTTATGATGACACCATGTCATAAACGTTGCAGGTTTCTTCGATAATAATATAATACCTGATTTGCTCAAAACTGTGAATTTGAAGTTATTCCTCCCTTATATGCATATCACCTGTAGCCCCCAAGTGCCGGGTTGTCATGCTTGCAGCAACCTGGGACTTGTAATTGCCTTATGCTCATAAAAATTTCAACCAGTGTAGCCCCCAAGGGCGGGGTCATTATGCAATAATGAGCAGGGATTTTGTAAATATGATCATGTAAACTTGAGCAGCAATGTGTAGCCCCCAAGGGCCGGCTCATTTAGAATGTGATGAATCGGGTCTTCAATAAGTTGAGCAAAAAATGACTTTGCATTAGCCCCCAAGTGCCATGGTGCATGCTGGCAGTGACATGGGACTTGCATATTCGATGTAATCTCAAATTGAATAATGTAGCCACCAAGTGCCGGGTCGTAAGCCTGCAGTGACTCGGGACTATTCCTTCCATTGTAGAATAAACCATATCCATTGATAAAATAATAGCCATTGCGCCAAAGTGACTTTGAATACCTTATCTGTTGACAAGTAAATCCGGAGTTTAAATACCCGGCGGCTCTTGACCGATGGCGATTTAATACGCCTCCATTGTAAGCCAAAATTTTTATAACCCTGCGGCTTATAGCCTTTGAGAAAATCCAGAAGGGATAATCATTTTGAAGCATCAATTTAAATGATGAGCTTGGACTTAAGCATTTATATAAGTCATAGTTCTGCAAATCCTGCACAGAGGTTAAACAACATATGCCCTGGCGACTTAACGTCAAAAGCCAGGGCCGGCTTAAACATAATCATGTATAAACAATATCATAGCTGTGATATCAAATCACACTGCAGGCTTATGATACTTGTGCAGTAAGGGTGATAACCCAATCTTTAGAAGCGAAAACTTCCAAATGTTTATGATTGTCATATACTGGCGACTTACGTCCAAAGTCAAGCTGGGTTAAACAGAAACCACACACATATGCTTCAAATATGATCAAAATAGTCTCAAGACAAACCCAAAAGATTGTTTTCAAAAAACATAAGCCAAACAGAGAGAAAAAAGCGAGGCTTCTGATTCAAATACGATCAGTAAGCTAGACCAGAAGGGGTTAAGCTATGATTAGAATATGATCAGTAAGCCTCCTAGTGGGTTTGGCATTGCGCTGATCAAGAGGGTACTGACAATTATGTTCTCTTTGGTTCGAATATGACCTACGTTTGAACAGGAAGCCCCCAAATGACCTTGAGACTTTTTTAACGACTCTGATTTGAATACGATCAAAGTCGGACCCAGAAGGGGTTAAGCTATGATTCGAATATGATCAAGAAGCCCCCTAGTGGGTTTGGCATTGCGCCGATCAAGAGGGTACCGACAGCTATGTTCTCTTTGGTTCGAATACGACCTATGTTTGAACAGGAAGTCCCCAAATGACCTTGAGACTTTTTTAACGACTCTGATTCGAATATGATCAAAGTCGGACCCAAAAGGGTTAAGCTATGATTCGAATACGATCAAGAAGCCCCCTAGTGGGTTTGGCATTGCGCCGATCAAGAGGGTACCGACAGCTATGTTCTCTTTGGTTCGAATACGACCTATGTTTAAACAGGAAGCCCCCAAATGACCTTGGAAGCAGGGTACCTATGTTTGAGTTGTGCTTTGCAACAAACTCTCTTTGGTCCCTTTAATTTTTCCTGAGAACTCAAAGTTTGCGAGAGATAAATTCTTCTTGAGCCGGATTTTTAAACCGGATATAGAGAGCTTCAAAGCTTTGTGAGAGACAGATTTTCTCTTGAGCCGGATGTTAAAACAGAATCTTCTCTTTAAGCCAAAAATTTTCTGACAGCCTTTAAATTTTTCTAAATATGGCAGTAGCCTCTGGGACTGGGTTATCTTTCCCTCCAACGTCCTGGTTTGCTGAAACTGGCAAGATTTGCTGAGTCATACCGAGTCATACCATTGTAGCCCCCGAGTATTAAGACGACTCGAGGAGTTGTCTTGAGATTCTCCGTATTTGACCATAGAAGAAGGTGTTATCATTGGCGTTGATAGCGCGATGTGAATCCACATAATGTTGAGGTGAATGCGGCGGGTTATAAATGTTCCCATATGAGCCGTGTCAGCAACTCGGCCAATGGTTCCTTCCAACTGGCTGCTTGAAGTTAACCAAACTGTAGTGGTGGCAACTTGTGCGCCTGCCCATTGAGCTAACCAGTACAGACGGCGGCTGATAATACATGACAATTTGCCTCCAATTTGTTGGAAGAAAACCGGGCTACCCAAGCAGTGACTTGCTCATACTCAATAATCAGCTTATGCAAACAGGTGTGGCCCGGTATGTTGATATAGACCAGGCCGCGAGGGACAGATGGTAAAGACGACCGTAGCATCACAGGCGGTACGGAAAGATGAGTCGGTCACGGCATAGCCGGCGTGGACGGGCGAGTCAATCGCAGGCGCGGTAAGCCGCGCGGACGGGCGAGGCAACCACGTCGTGTTGATGCAGTGAACAATTGTCCTGCATCAAAAACATCCCAAGCCGGAGTAATTGTTCTTTGACAAAAAGCAATATATGCTAAATAAAATAAACTTAAATGGATAGATATCACCTGATTTGTTCGAATGATGAATGACCGTTCAACGCGACAGAGGCGGCTCAGGTAGACCGACAAATCAATATAGCCCGGGCGGCTCCACACGGCAGGGGCGGCTCAACGCGGCCCCAGGGGCTCAACACAGCAGTGAAACGGAGGCATCACCATGGCGGCGGCCCATCGTGTGATGGCGGATCTCCGGTGGAGGCTCAACGAAGGGAGGCTATTCGGTGGCAGAGATAGCTTTACGATGGCGATGGTCTGCTACTTGATTCGCAGCTTTCAGTTTGATTTGAATCCGAATTGGCTCGCAAGTGGCTCGAGGCGGTGGAGACGGCTCACAGAAGGTGAGGCGGGTCATAGTAGGGCCCAATCCGGGCGGCTCAAGGCGGGAGCAGCCGCAGGTTACTGTTGCGGTGAGGGCTGCGGGCACGGCTTAGTCTGCACGAGGTCGACACCGACGAGGAAAAATCTGCAGCAGAAGGATCCGGGAGGCTCGACAGAGACAGAACCACAGTCGGCAGGGGTGGCGGCTCAGATGGCCATAGGGTCGGCGGCTCGTTGGCAGCGGGTGACAGATCAACGCGGCGACGGGGCGATCCAACGAGGCCGCAAGCGGCCGAGTCCGAATCCAAACCTCCCTCCATGTCCTTTCCAGGTCGTGAACACTTTGTCTTTCATTTTTCTTCCTTTTCAACTCTGTATCTTGTTCATCCTTGTGTATGCTCAATGCGTGAACCTTCCACGCTTCAGCCCTGTCACATTATTGCTAGTTTCTCGACTCCCAATCGAACATGCAACGAGCAGAAAGCACCAAAACGCCATGTTCCTTGTATAGCCCGTACAAGTACAATAATAACTGGTTCAGTAATTTGTCTTCACGTCAATTGCGGCCGGCTTGCTTTGATGTGAACAATGGCAGTTGATTTTGACCACTGGGTTTGACTGACAAAGCACCTCCTTGTGCATAGAATTACTTTAGTAAGGATTCGTAAAATAGTACTTAGTCCACAAATAAGTTCTCCTGGGAGCTTGTGCATGTACATGGTGATGTACTGGCCTGGCATATTACTTTTGCTTTTTTCTTTCAGACAGATTTGACGCGGAGGTCGCGTGCACCAGCTGCGACTTCCATCAATCAGACAATCCTTGGAACTTGAAACGAATCTGTGTATGTTGCCTGCCATGGATGTAATCTGCTTCACGTGCACTGGCTCTTGTAGTAGAGAACGACAATTAAACAGCGGAATACTCTGAGTCGGTCTCGGACTCGGCGAATCACCACGGTGCGTCTGGCGGCCATACAATATGCAACCCTAAAACAATCTCAATCTCATACATGCCGATCTGACTGGTCGTTGATGGCGTAGACCCTCTTCACGCCGGCTCTTGCTCATCCGGCACGTTGCGAGCTTCTCGATCCCTGAAGGGCTCCCTGCAAGAACTCAACACCACCGTGCGCATGCCCCATGGTGGGCGCCAACTATCGTGGAATTGTCACGGCAGATGTCCTAGTGTGAGGACTTAGTCGTGAGGCCAACGCGTCTATGTGGTAGCTTGAGAGGGGTTGATCGGGACAAGAGACGCAACACACAAGACGAGGATTTAGACAGCTTCGGGCCCCGGGAAACATCATCCAGTAATAACCCTACATGCTGTTTGTGGCTAGGTCTCATTATGTTCATGAGGGAGACGCCGTAAATCCGGCTCTCCTCTCTTTGTGTCTAGCCTTCATGATTCTTTTCTTGCTTGTCCCTCTTGGGGTGCCCTGCCCCTCCTTATATCAGTTGAAGGGGCGGGTTACATGACTAGTCCTAGTAGGATTAGGATTAGTCTATTACAAGTGGAGTCCTAGTCTTACTTCCTTTGTAAGGGAATATTCCTTACGCTTTCCTCTTAAGCCGGCCCATCATAACATAAGCCGGCCTACTGGGCCTTGGGCCTAGTCTTCTATCTGACCCGCCGTCGGGGCCATTAGTGAGTTGTCAGACCAGTGAGCCGCCAGACTCATAAATCACCCATCCTTTGGCGGGTTACCAATGAAACGCCAAGTCCGGTCAGGTCATACTTCCGGCCGGGTCATACCGCGGGGTATATCCCCGACACCATATGTGCATGCTATGGGACTTGCAAACTTCAACACAAGTATTTATCAAAATCACAATTACTCAACTAGCACAACTCTAATATTACCATCTTCATATCTCAAAACACTCATCAAGTATCAAACTTCTCATAGTATTCAATGCACTCTATATGGAAGTTTTTATTATATCCCTCTTGGATGCCCATCATATTAGGACTAAATTCATAACCAAAGAAAATTACCATGCTGTTTAAGACTCTCAAAATAGTATAAGTGAAGCATGAGAGTTCATCTATTTCTATAAAATAAAACCACCACTGTGCTCTAAAAAGATATAAGTGAGGCACTAGAGCAAACGACAAACTACTCCGAAAAATATAAGTGAAGATCAATGAGTAGTTGAATAATTATGTAACTATGTGAAGACTCTCTAACATTTAAGAATTTCAGATCTTGTGATATTATTCAAACAGCAAGAAAAACTAAATAAAATAAAATGACGCTCCAAGCAAAACACATATCATGTGGTAAAAAAATATAGCTCCAAGTAAAGTTACCGATGAACAAAGACGAAAGAGGGGATGCCATCCGGGGCATCCCCAAGCTTAGGCTCTTGGTTATCCTTGAATATTACCTTGGGGTGCCTTGGGCATCCCCAAGCTTAGGCTCTTGCCACTCCTTATTACATAGTCCATCGAATCTTTACCCAAAACTTGAAAACTTCACAATACAAAACTCAACAGAAAACTCGTAAGCTCCATTAGTATAAGAAAATAAATCACCACTTAGGTACTGTGGTGAACTCATTATAAATTCATATTGGTGTAATATCTACTGTATTCCAACTTCTCTATGGTTCATACCCTCCGATACTACTCATAGATTCATCAAAATAAGCAAACAACACATAGAAAACAGAATCTATCAAAAACAGAACAGTCTGTAGTAATCTGAATTGTTCGAATACTTCGGCAACTCCAAAAATTTGGAACATGTAGGAAAACCTGGATAATTTGTATATTGATCTTCTTCAAAAATAATTAGCATTTTATCGCGTTCTGGTGAATTTTAACAATTATTGCCGTAAGCACAAAGTTTCTGTGTTTTTCAGCAAGATCAAACAACTATCACCCAAGAAGATCCTATTGGTTCTACTTGGCACAAACACTAACTAAACACAAAACCACATTTAACCAGAGGCTAGACATATTATTTATTACTAAACAGGAGCAAAAAGCAAAGAATAGAAATAAAATTGGGTTGCCTCCCAACAAGCGCTAACGTTTAACGCCCCTAGCTAGGCATGATGATTTCAATGATGCTCACATAAAAGATAAGAATGAAACATAAAGAGAGCATCATGAAGAATATGACTAGCACATTTAAGTCTAACCCACTTCCTATGCATAGGGATTTCGTGAGCAAACAACTTATGGGAACAATAATCAACTAGCATAGGAAGGAAAAACAAGCATAACTTCAAGATTTTCAACACATAGAGAGGAAACTTGATATTATTGCAATTCCTACAAGCATATATTCCTCCCTCATAATAATTTTCAGTAGTATCATGAATGAATTCAACAATATAACTATCACATAAAGCAATATTTTCATGATGCACAAGCATAGAATTTTTATTACTCTCCACATAAGCAAACTTCTTCTCATGAATAGTAGTGGGAGCAAACTCAACAAAATAACTATTATGTGAGGCATAATCCAATTGAAAACTAAAATCATGATGACAAGTTTCATGGTTATAATTATTATTTATAGCATACATGTCATCACAATAATCATTATAGATAGCAACTTTATTCTCATAATCAATTGGAACCTCTTCTGAAATAGTGGATTCATCACTAAATAAAGTCATGACCTCTCCAAATCCACTTTCATCAATATAATCATCATAAATAGGAGGCATGGTATCATCATAATAAATTTGCTCATCAAAACTTGGGGGACAAAACATATCATCTTCGTCAAACATAGCATCCCCAAGCTTGTGGCTTTGCATATCATTAGCATCATGATTATTCAAAGAATTCGTACTAACAACATTGCAATCATGCTCGTCATTCAAAGATTTAGTGCCAAACATTTTAATTCATTCTTCTTCTAACACTTTGGCACAATTATCGGAATCCTTATTTTCATGCAAGACATTAAAAAGATGAAGCATATGAGGCAACCTTAATTCCATTTTTTTGTAGTTTTCTTTTATAGAATAAACTAGTGATAAAACAAGAAACTAAAAGATTCGATTGCAAGATCTAAAGATATAACTTCAAGCACTCACCTGAGCACCAGAAACTGCTTGATGTCTACTACGCAACCTTCTTCTTGTAGACGTTGTTGGGCCTCCAAGTGCAGAGGTTTGTAGGACAGTAGCAAATTTCCCTCAAGTCGATGACCTAAGGTTTATCAATCCGTGGGATGCATAAGATGAAGATGGTCTCTCTCAAGCAACCCTACAACCAAATAACAAAGAGTCTCTTGTGTCCCCAACACACCCAATATAATGGTAAATTGTATAGGTGCACTAGTTCGGCGAAGAGATGGTGATACAAGTGCCATATGGATGGTAGATATAGGTTTTTGTAATCTGAAATTATAAAAACAGCAAGGTAACTAATGATAAAGGTGAGCACAAACGGTATTGCAATGCGTTGAAACAAGTCCTAAGGTTAATACTTTCACTAGTGCAAGTTCTCTCAACAATAATAACATAATTGGATCATATAACTATCCCTCAACATGCAACAAAGAGTCACTCCAAAGTCACTAATAGCGGAGAACAAACGAAGAGATTATTGTAGGGTACGAAACCACCTCAAAGTTATTCTTTCTGATTGATCTATTCAAGAGTCCGTATTAAAATAACACGAAGCTATTCTTTCCGTTCGATCTATCGTAGAGTTCATACTAGAATAACACCTTAAGACACAAATCAACCAAAACCCTAATGTCACCTAGATACTCCAATGTCACCTCAAGTATCCGTGGGTATTATTATACGATATGCATCACACAATCTCAGATTCATCTATTCAACCAACACAAAGAACTTCAAAGAGTGCCCCAAAGTTTCTACCGGAGAGTCAAGAGGAAAGCGTGTGCCAACCCCTATGCATAGATTCCCAAGGTCACGGAACCCGCAAGTTGATCACCAAAACATACATCAAGTGAATCAATAGAATACCCCATTGTCACCACGGGTATCCCACGCAAGACATACATCAAGTGTTCTCAAATCCTTAAAGACTCAATCCGACAAGATAACTTCAAAGCGAAAAATCAATTCATCACAAGGAGATAGAGGGGGAGAAACATCATAAGATCCAACTATAATAGCAAAGCTCGCGATACATCAAGATCGTGCTGAGTCAAGAACACGAGAGAGAGAGAGAGACCAAACACATAGCTACTGGTACATACCCTCAGCCCCGAGGGTGAACTACTCCCTCCTCGTCATGGAGAGCGCCGGGATGATGAAGATGGCCATCGGAGAGGGATCCCCCCCTCAGGCAGGGTGCCGAAACGGGTCTAGATTGGTTTTCAGTGGCTACAGAGGCTTGCGGCGGCGGAACTCCCGATCTAGGTTATGTTCTGGGGATTTCTGTATATATAAGAGGTTTTGGCGTCGAGAACAAGTCAGGGGGGTCTCCGAGGCAGCCACAAGGTAGGGGGCGCGCCCAGGGGGTAGGGCGCACCCCCACTCTTGTGGGTGCCTCAGGACTCTTCTGGCCCATCTCCGATACTCCGTGGGCTTCTTCTGGTCCAAAAATAATCTCCATCAAATTTCAGGTCAATTGGACTCCGTTTGGTTTTCCTTTTCTGCGAAACTCAAAAACAAGGAAGAAACAGAAACTGGCACTGGGCTCTAGGTTAATAGGTTAGTCCCAAAAATCATATAAAATAGCATATTAATGCATCTAAAACATCCTAGATGGATAATATAATAGCATGGAACAATAAACAAATATAGATACGTTGGAGACGTATCAGGTGACCACTGAGCTCACCGGTTTAAAACACCGTGTAACTCAGATGGTTTCAGCTATCTTTGGTGAGCCACCTTGCCAATCATCAAAAATGACTTATTATTTTGATCACATAACCCGCCATTTAATCATTTTGTGTTATATCCAGGTCCCAGGAGCAGCAATCTCAATCAACACATGCTTGTGAAGCTTAAAGCTATCTACACCCTTATCGAGTAGCTGTACACCGGGACTCAACGTGCATTAGCCGCCATTTCGCCAACAGGTCAAGCACCAGCTATGCTGATAGATGTTTTGAAGATACTCTCTGTGCTGCCTGTAAGATTTGAGGAGATAAAGCGATCATCTGCAAGAGCCGGCGCTGTGACGGCTTTGAGCCGGGCCAAGGCATGGTTACCAGAGCTTGACCCGTCTGAGGTAGCTACTGGTTACCCAAGCTTGAAAGAAGATGGTAAACCTTTTGATCAGAAAGACTTCTTAGCTTGTGTAAAGGAAATTCGTCCAATGGCCACTCTGATTGCTAATGACTCGGATCTTTCCAAGTACCATCCGGCTTATAACCAGGAGAATCAAAAGATGCCGACCCCGGCTTACAAAGTGATGGATTTAATCCCGTCAATCCGTAAGCACACCTTTGCTCCTGAAGTCGATCTGTCCGAGCTTATAGATGATGAGGCTGAATTTGAAGCTTTATCTGGCATCGATTGGTCATCACCAACTTTCCACACGGCGGAGGAAGACGAAGAGCCGGCAAAGGATGATGCGGACGACTCCGAGCAGCAAGGCCAAGAAGATTGAACCGCCGAGCGGTTCTAAACACTTGGTCTTTTGAAAAACACTTTGATCTCATTCTGCCCATGGAGACATGTAATAGGGTAGTAAAAACTTTGAGTCTGCCGTGCCATCATGCACATTCTGCTTTGCATGAGACTGTTGATCTGCCAATTAAATATCGGCCACTGATGCTTATACTATCAGCTTTTCGAGTCTGTTCCTATATGCAAAACAGATCACAAGTGTCCCACGGTTTACCGTGAGACGGGTCATAATGCCAAATACATAATCACTGGAAACTAAAATAGCTCATAACCAGGACTGGCTCAATTATAACAAAATATGTCATACCTGTGATATTTGATCACACTGTTGGTTTACCAAACCAGTACAGTAAGGGTGATAACCCAAAACTTGAGCACTGGTAATTATCATATATTGTCGGCTTATGAATAAAGCCTGGCCGGGTTAATAAACACCGGATATTCTTTTATCTCATACTGGCGACTTATAGTCAACAGCCAGGCCGGGTTAATAAACACCAGATATTATTTATCATAAAGCATTATAAGCCTCATCAAATAAACCTCAAAAAATCTGCCGAATAAAAACAAATGAAAAACGAGGTTTTTCATGGGCTGCCAGGCCGAAAATCGAGTACTTTCACGGGCCCCACAGCCACTGAGTTAACCCTTTATACAAACCTTATAAGATGGGCCTCACATAACCAATCGTCGTTTTATCTCTGACAAGTTCAGGGTTTGTATAAGATTGACTTGTCAAACGTATGGCGAGTCATACCAGGATTACCTGGGAGGAGTGGCTTACTTAAAAAGGCAGGATAACCCGGGGTTTTAGGTGAATACACCTGGCTTCCAGGCCTGGCTTTTATGCCTATTACTAGGGTTATAAAAACTCTTTGTTCTTTAGAACAAAAGAGCCCCCAAACAATATTTTTGAGCTATGCTCAATGGGCACCTATGTTTGAGTTGTGCTTTTGCAACAGACTCTCTTTGGTCCCGTTAACCTGGGCAGCAAGCCCCCAAGGTTTTTTTACAATTGGCTTTTAAGCCGGTTCAAAGGGTAATCATAGCTTCGCTCATGAGCCGGAAGCCCCCAAGTAACCAAAAGACTCTTTATATAAAGAGAAAAACGATAGAGGCCCTGCTTTAGTAGGGATGCCGAATTTATTATATTGATCATGATATATACATTGTCAAAAATATGTACATCAGAAGAGCCACTGGCTCAAGTGTAGTAAGGCCGAAGATGAGCAATATTCCACAGCCGGTGGGTCTCCTCCTCCGACTTACGTGAATCTTTGTGCTCTCAAACATCGATAAGGTAGTATGACCCATTGTTGAGATTCTTACTGACCACAAAAGGTCCTTCCCAAGGTGGGGACAACTTGTGCCTATTAGTCTGATCCTGGATGAGCCGGAGCACCAGATCGCCTTCTTGAAAAGTCCTGGATTTGAACCAGCGGTTGTGGTAACGGCGCAGATCTTGCTGGTAAATCACGAACGAGCCGCCGCAATGTCACGCTTCTCATCTAACAGGTCAAGTGCTTCCTAACATGCTTTTTCATTGTCAGCTTCAACATAAGCCGCCACACGAGGTGAGTCATGACGGATGTCACTAGGGAGAACTGCCTCTACTCCGTATACCATCAAGAAAGGTGTATAACCTGTAGACCTATTGGGGGTAGTATTAATGCTCCATAACACGGAAGGTAACTCCTCCACCCAACAACCTGGCATCCTCTGCAAGGGAACCATAAGGCGGGGCTTGATGCCTCTGAGGATCTCTTGATTGGCTCTCTCAGCTTGACCATTGGATTGGGGTGAGCCACTGATGATACATCAAGCCGGATATGCTCATGTTGACAAAATTATTTCATAGCACCCTTGGAGAGATTAGTGCCATTATCTGTTATAATGTTGTGTGGAAGCCAAAACGGAAGATCACCTTCTTCATGAATTGAACCGCCGTGGCTGCATCACACTTACTGACCGGCTCTGCCTCTACCCACTTAGTGAACTTATCAACCGCCACCAAAAGGTGGGTCTTCTTATCCTTGGACCTCTTAAAAGGTCCAACCATATCAAGCCCCCAAGTTGCAAACGGCCAAGTGATTGGGATCATCCTCAGCTCTTGAGCCGGAACATGAGCTCGACGTGAAAACTTCTAACAACCGTCACATTTTCTGACCAAGTCCTCAGCATGAGCATGAGCCGTTAGCCAATAGAAACCATGACGAAAAGCCTTGGCTACTAGAGATTTAGAGCCGGCATGATGACCACAATCTCCTTCGTGGATCTCACGCAAAATCTCACAGCCTTCTTCAGGAGAAACGCAACGCTGAAACGCCCCTGTAACACTGCAATGGTGCAGCTCCCCATTGACAATTATCATTGCCTTAGACCGTCGGGTTATCTGCCTCGCCAAGGTCTCGTCCTCAGGTAACTCACCCTGGCTCATATAAGCCAAATAGGGAACTGTCCAATCAGGAATAGCATGAAGAGCCACCACCAATTGTGCTTTCGGCTCAGGAATAGCAAGGTCCTCCTCCGTAGGCAACTTGACCAAAGGGTTGAGCAGAACATCCAGGAACGTATTCGGTGGCACCGGCTTTTGCTGAGAGCCTAGCCGGCTAAAGTTATCATCCACCTCATTTTTCCTTCGATCAATATGTTCAACTTGGTAACCCTTGAAATGACCTGCAATGGCGTCGACCTCTTGACGATAAGCCGCCATAAGCAGATCCTTGGAATCCCAAGTACCAGAAACCTGTTGGATCCACTCGACCCCTCGTCCAAGACAGAGCCCGAGTTACAGCCGGCACATGGTCTCAGCAACCGGCTCAAGTAACGTCCGACGCCATGACCCGCCCCCTGGCCATGGCCCGGCTCACAATGGAGCCTTTTACGCAGCAGACCAGGACAAAGCGCGGCAAGAGGCGGAGCAAGTGCCTCAATTGACGGCTTACCAGACCCCCCGGCTTATCCGACGACTTCCGCCGACGTGGGTGTCCCTACCAGGACACGGGGTGTCCCTTGTTTAGTGCCAGCTATCCGTAATGAACGTCTACCTAAGGACTTCAAGGGCCCTAGGAAGGTGCCTAATTACACAGCTGACTTACAACCCGCAGCCTGGATCGAGAGTTATGAGATGGCTATGGAACTGCTGGAAGTCAGTGAGGCGGCCATGGCCAAGTATTTCACCATGATGTTAGATGGGACTGCCCGCACTTGGTTGAAAGGGCTACCACCGAATTCCATTGGGTCTTGGGCTGAGCTGAAAGCCCGGTTCATCGCCTGGTGCAGAATTGTCGTTTTGTGCCCCTGAAGATGAAACTCGCGCGGCTTAAACGCGACTGCAGTGATATGGGTACACTAATGGCAGCTCTTGTCAAGTATGCCGATTCTGATGGTACCAAGGATCCCCCTTCAGATGATCAAAGGACAGGGAAGGGAAAGAAGAACGACAACGGCAAGGGTCCTCAGTTTAACCCGGGGAACCAAGGAGGAGGCAAGCGCAAGGCCGATGGCAGCCTAGAGTTTGTAGCCAACGCCAGCTCACAAGGTAATAACCAGCGACGCAAGGGAAGGCCCCCTCCCCGAGGCGGCGGGTCAGGTCCGACGCTGGAGCAGCTGTTGAATGAACCTTGTCCAAGGCATGGCTCTAGAGAGAAGCCAGCGACTCACCTGTGGAAGGATTGTGCGATCATGAAGGCCTTTAAGAATTACAATGGCCCGGGCGGCGGCTCAGGCGCCGGTGGCTTTCATGGCCCAGGCGGCGGCTCAAATTCCGGTCCTCAGAACGGTCAAGGGGGCTTTAATCAGCAGTCTGGCCAGGGTCATCAGCAGCAGCAGGGGGGTTATCAGACCAATCCAAAGCAGCTCAGCGGTGGACAGTATCATGTGTTTACCACCAGTCTGTGTAAGCGAGATCAGAAGCTTCATAAGAGGGCAGTGAATGCTGTTTTGCCAGCGATCCCACGCTACTTGCGGTGGTCTGAGCAGCCTATAGTGTGGAGTAGGGAGGATCACCCTCCCCGGGTGGATAACCCGGGCCACTTGGCCTTAGTGGTGGCTCCTCAAGTGGGAGGATATAAGTTCACAAAGGTGCTCATGGATGGAGGTAGCAGCATCAACATCCTCTATTATGAGACTTTTCGCCGTATGGGGTTGGTTGATAAGAACCTTAGCCAGTCAAACACTATCTTCCATGGTGTGGTACCTGGTAAATCGGCTTATCCAGTCGGCAAGATCGAATTGGAAGTGGCCTTTGGTGATGAGAACAACTACAGGGTGGAGAAATTGACCTTTGAGGTGGTCAAGATAATAAGTCCATACCATGCTATATTTGGACGGCCGGTTTACGCCAAGTTCATGGCACGGCCGTGTTATGTGTACTTGCAGCTCAAGATGCCGGGTCACAATGGGACCATTACGGTTCACGGCAGTCGGAAAGTGGCTCTGGAGTGTGAGGAAGGCGATGCGGCTTATGTAGAATCTGTGTGTGCTACAGAGGAGTTGAAGTTTTACAAATAGAATGTTGACCCAACAGATATGACCTCTCTGAAAAAGCCAACTACAGAACAAGAGCCGGCAATGAAATTTAAATCGGCTGATGAAACTAAACTTGTTGATTTTGTTCCAGGTGACTCATCTCAGCAGTTTAGCATCAATGCAAATCTGGATCCAAAATAGGAAAGCGCGCTCATCGAGTTCATCCGTGAGAATAGGGACATCTTCGCATGGAAACCTTCTGACATGACAGGTGTACCTAGAGAACTCGCTGAGCATACTCTCAATGTTGATCCGAAATTTAAGCCGGTCAGGCAATTTCTTCGGTGGTTTAATGAAGAGAGGCGGAAAGCTATTGGTGAAGAGGTGGCCCGGCTCTTGGCGGCCGGGTTTATCGTTGAAGTCTTTCACCCAGAGTGGTTAGCTAACCCGGTGCTCGTACTCAAGAAGAACGGCACTTGGCGGATGTGTGTGGACTACACGGACTTAAACAAGGCGTGTCCGGCTGATCCTTTAGCCCTCCCCCGTATTGATCAAATCATTGATGCTACGGCAGGTTGTGCACGCTTAAGTTTCTTGGATGCTTATTCCGGATATCATCAGATTAAGATGGCAGTTAAGGACCAGGAGAAGATGGTGTTCATCACTCCCTTTGGAGCCTTCTGCTATGTGTCTATGCCTTTGGACTCAAGTGTGCATAGGCGACTTACCAGCGTTGTGTACAGAACTGTCTTCATAAACAGATTGGGCGCAATGTTCACACTTATGTGGACGATATTGTGGTTAAGTCCATAAAAGAGGAAACCCTGATAGATGATTTAAGGGAAACCTTTGATAATCTCCGGGTCTACAAGATGATGCTTAACCCAGCCAAGTGTGTCTTTGGTGTTCCTGCAGGCAAACTCTTGGGTTTTTTGGTTTCTGACAGAGGCATTGAAGCTAACCCGGAGAAGATCAAGGCCATCACCTCCCTGGCTAAGCTGGCGTGTATAAATGACGTTCAGCGTTTGGCGGGTCGCATCACTGCTTTAAGCCGGTTTATAAGCCGTTTGGGTGAGAAGGCCATGCCATTATATCAGTTGATGAAGAAAACTGATAACTTTGTCTGGAATGATGCAGCTAATACCGCTTTTGAGGATTTGAAGAAGCAGCTGGCAGAGCCCCCAGTCCTTGCTGCTCCGGTTGATAAGGAGCCCTTATTACTGTATGTGGCGGCAAACGCATGAGCCGTCAGTGTGGCTATTGTGGTGGAGCGCAAGGAGGGGGGTAAGGAACATCTGGTTCAACGGCTGGTTTATTATGTCAGCGAAGTGCTCATTGAGTCCAAGCAGCGGTACCCGCATTGGCAGAAGCTTGTGTATGGTGTGTTCATGGCGAGCCGGAAACTTAAGCATTATTTTCAGGGTCACCCCATCACTGTGGTCAGTTCTGCCCCTCTTGGTGATATCATTCAAAACAGAGAGGCCACAGGGAGAATTGCTAAGTGGGCTATAGAACTTGGACCTCATGGTCTCAAATATGTGCCACGCACTGCTGTTAAGTCTCAGGCCTTGGTGGATTTCATGAATGATTGGACAGAGTCACAAGTGCCCGAGCAAAAGCCGGATAACACGTATTGGACTATTCACTTCGATGGGTCCAGACAGTTGGAGGGCTCGGGGGCTGGCGTTGTATTGGCTTCCCCTAAAGGTGACAAGTTCCATTATGTGCTACAGTTGATGTTTCCTTGCACTAACAATACGGCTGAGTACGAGGCCTTGCTCCACGGTCTTCGGATGGCTAAGGAGATGAGCTTGAGCCGGGTAAGGTGCTTCGGTGACTCAGACTTGGTGGCTCAACAAGTATCAGCCAAATGGGATTCTAAGGACCCTCTCATGGCGGCTTATCGCCGCGAAGTTGATGCGATTGCTGGGCACTTTCAGGGCTACCAAGTAGAGCACATTGATCCCAGGAAGAACGAGGCGGCTGATGCTCTAAGCCGGCTAGGTTCTCAGCGAAAGCCGGTGCCGCCTAACACTTTCCTGGACGTCCTGTATAGCCCTTCGGTTACGTTGCCTACAGAGGAAGACTTGGCTGTCCCTGACCCGGAGGCACGACTGGTGGCGGCTCTCCATATTATACCAGACTGGACAATGCCATATCTGGCTTACATGACCCGGGGCGAGTTGCCTGAGGATGAAACTTTGGCCAGGCAAATAACCCGGCGGGCTAAGTCAATGATTGTTATCGATGGCGAGTTGCATCATCGCAGTGTTACAGGAGCATTTCAGCGTTGTGTCTCCCCTGAGGAAGGTCAAGAGATCTTGCGTGAGATCCATGAAGGGGATTGTGGCCATCACGCCGGCTCAAAGTCCCTTGTGGCCAAGGCTTTTCGTCATGGTTTTTATTGGTTGACGGCTCATGCTGATGCAGAGGACTTGGTCAGTAAATGTGATGGTTGCCAGAGGTTCTCACGACGGGCTCATGTGCCGGCTCAGGAGCTGAGGATGATCCCAATCACTTGGCCCTTTGCGGTCTGGGGGCTTGATATGGTTGGGCCTTTTAAAAGGTCCAAGGATAAGAAGACCCACCTCTTGGTGGCAGTTGATAAATTCACAAAGTGGGTGGAAGCTGAGCCAGTTAGCAAGTGCGATGCAGCCACGGCGGTTCAATTTATGAAAAAGGTGATTTTCCGCTTTGGCTTTCCGCACAGCATTATAACTGACAATGGCACCAATCTCTCCAAAGGCGCCATGGAAGAGTTTTGTCAACGCGAGCATATCCGACTTGATGTTTCGTCAGTGGCTCATCCTCAATCCAACGGTCAAGCTGAGAGAACTAATCAGGAGATTCTGAAAGGTATCAAGCCCCGGCTTTTGGTCCCTTTGCAACGGACGCCGGGTTGTTGGGTGGACGAGTTGCCCTCCGTGTTATGGAGCATCAACACTACTCCTAATAGGTCTACAGGCTTCACGCCTTTCTTCATGGTTTATGGAGCAGAAGCAGTCCTCCCCAGTGACATCCGTCATGACTCACCTCGATGGCGGCTTATGTTGAGGCGGATAATGAACTGGCGCGACAAGATGCTCTTGACCTATTGGACGAACAGCGTGATGTGGCAGCAGCTCGATCAGCGATTTACCAGCAAGACCTGCGCCGTTACCATAGCCGCCGGGTTAAATCCCGGGTCTTCCAGGGAGGCGATCTCGTGCTCCGGCTCATCCAGGATCAAACAGATGCACACAAGTTATCCCCGCCTTGGGAAGGGCCCTTTGTGGTTAGCAAGAACTTGCACAACGGGTCATATTACCTCATTGACATTCGGGAGCACAAAGATTAAAGTAAGTCGGAGGAGGAGACCCGTCGGCCGTGGAACATAGCTCAGCTTCGGCCTTACTACACTTGAGCCACCGGCTCTCGTGGTGTACATATTTCTCTCAGCCATGTATATATTATGATAAGCAATAAAGCAGGACCTCTGTCCTTTTTTCTCCTCCAAATATGCACGTGTTGTTCTTATTGCAAGATTACATGGTGACTTAAAGGAGGATCCGGTTTATGATCGTATTCGAATCTAGCCGTAAGCAGTAAAGTCACTTGGGGGCTTCCTGTTCAAACATGGGTCGTATTCGAACCAAAGAGAACATAGCTGTCGATACCCATTTGATTGGCAAAGCGCCGAGCTCATTGCGAGGTTACCTTTGGTCATATTTGAATCATAGTTTAACCCCTCTGAGAACCGACGTGGATCGTATTCGAATCAGCGTCGTTAAACAATTCTTAAAATCATTTGGGGGCTTCCTATTCAAACATGGGTCGTATTCGAACCAAAGAGAACATAGCTGTCGGTACCCTCTTGATTGGCATTGCCACACCCACTGGGGGCTATATGATCGTATCCGAATCTTAGCTTAACCCCTTTGGGCCGGGTCTCTGGTCGTATTCGAACCGGAAGCCCCTAAGTTCTTCTGCTTTATCACAAGTTTACTCTGATTATGTCAAGATGTGTACGGCCGGGTCTCACTTTGCCGGCTTAACTTTGGTTTACAGTGTTAGTTGAACACCATGGGTGTTATTAAGACAAGTAAATCGGAGTTAAGATACCAACCTTGTTACCCGGGTTATCTAAACCGGAAGTATGCTTACAGGCCGCTAAGTGTGTTATTACGGCTGTGTTAAGGATATAATTGAGGACCAGTCTTTTTTGATTCATGTTCCGGGTTATCTATCCAAAACACCTGATTCTCAGGGCGGTAAGCCGCCTCGAGACTTGTGATTTGCCTTTCTATGCAGGTTACCTAAAGGCACCTCATTGAGGTTGAGAAAAACAAAGGGATGATTATGACCCGGAGAAACATCAAAGAGACAACTTCAAAAGACCTTGGCATTCAATACGTGCACGATGGCACAGCAGAGATAAACTGTTGCACCTACTCTATTACAAAACTCATCATGTCTAAAAAGGGTGGAGCATTGTTTGGTAAACCGCCAGCCGAGTTACGATGCCCGCTGAGTTGAAGTCTCCGGCTCGTTCCTATCCTCTCCTCCGGCTGATCCCAAGACCTGGAAGGTTGATGACTTCCAGTCGATGCCGCTGAGAGCTTCGAATTGGGCTTCCTCATCAATTAACCCGGCCGGGTCAATCTCTGGGGCGAAAGTGTGCTGACGAGCCGGCGGGATCAAGTTGAGGGCTTCATAGCGAGGGGTTGGAATCCTCTGATTCTCCGCATCATAACCCGGCTGGTACTTGGTCAAATCTGTGTCGTTCCCGATAAGGGTGGCCACCGGGCGTACCGCCTTCACGCAAGCCGCGAAGTCCTTCTGATCGAAAGCTGAGCCGTCTTCCTTCAGGCTTGGATAGCCAAGGGCGATGTCCGCCGGGTCTAACTCCGGCAGGAATGCCTTGGCCCGGCTCAGCGCGGCGATCGCTCCGGCCCTCGCAGAGGCCTGTCGCAGCTCTTGGATCCACTGAGGCAGAACGGCGAGCCGGCGCAGGACTTCTGCCAGGTAAGTCGGCACCTCGTTGGATAGGGCCACCACAGCTAAGGCACACTGTGACCCGGTGTAGAGCTGCTCCACCAGGGTATACACGGCCTTTAGCTTGGTGACCACGCTCTGGTTGAGGTTGGCACTTCTGGGACCTGTTTAACAGAATCAGATAAGCCGGCGACAAGGATGAATCATGAGATATAAACATTCTAAACTTGATGAAAGTCGGTGAGGCGACTTACCGAAGATGGCGGCCACCATTTGGGAAACCTGGCGCTTTAGGCCGGAGAGCTCGGCGGTCTTCTCGGAGAGAGCCTTCTCCACCTGTTCTGCCCGGGTCACCAGTGCGGCCTTCTCTTCGGCCCAGGCTTTCCACTCAGCATCAAATTATGTCTTCAGCTTCTCTTGAGCGGCGATGCTGGATACAAACTTGGCGTTTGCCTTCCGGGTCTCCATCTCCTGCGTCTTCAGCCGGCTCTTGAGATCCGCAAGGTCCGCTTCTAGCTTCTTGCCAACAGCCTGCATACATTTCCGGGTTATTAACAGTCATTATATAAGTCCCAGGCGTTTTCCAAGCAAAGACACTTGGCACTTGGGGGCTAATGCATATTGAACGTATCTATCTACATACTGCCGGCTCAATTGAGTAAGCCGGAACCTAAGTCTACAACATATTCACTCATAAGTCGTCGACTTGGGGGCTATCATGGCAAAAGTAACTATGCAGTAAGTAAGAGGACAGCAGAATGATACCTCAGATTTTTGCTGGATCTGGTTCACCATGGTGACCTCTGCGTCCCAGCTCTTGTGCACTTGGCTGATGTAGCCAGAGACGAGCTCTCCAATGCTCAAGTTGGTGTAGTCGGAGAGGTCCAGGTTCACCCGGTGGGGCGGCAGCAACTCCCCCTTAGCGGAGCACTTGGCCAGCACGGTAGGTCTCCCCGGCTCAACGAACTCCGTCCGGGTGATTACCGAGCCGGAGGCCTCCGGGTTAATAGAAGCTTCGGTCGTTGCCTTGGTAGTCGGGGCAGTGGCCTCAGGTGCCGTGTCCGTTGGAGTGGTGGCTTCGGGGGCGGAGGCAGCTGACGGTTTTTGAGCCGTCACCTCCGGTTCAGGCAAATCCGGCACTCCGGCTGACTTGGTCTTCTTCGCACTTTTGGTCAGCTTTGCCTGGGCGCTGAAAGGACAAAAACGTTAAGCACAAAAAGAGTAAGTATAGACAAATATAATATGAGATGGTTGTCATTACCCGGGCGCGGTCTTGAAAGTCGGAAGACTCGACTGCATAGAGTCGCCCGAAGAGGGGGAGGTCTCCTGATAATTGGAGTCAGAGGAATTGAGTGGCTGACGGATAACACCCGCCAACGGATGAAAAGGGTACAAGTGGGAAATAACCTCAGTTCGGCGCTTCCTTGTTGCGTCGGGTAACCCGGCGGAGAGGTCAGTGTCCTTGTTGGTCCGGGTATGACGCCGGCTTTCATGAACCTGTCGCTTCAAAATAAATTGAGGGTCTTGATAAGCTAAAGGATGTGAAAAGCTTACTTTCTGGGTTACCCTTCGGACTTTCAGCTATGGCAAGGGCTCCGAGTCGGAGGAAAGTGACATTACCTCTTCAACCACCGGGTTACTGGCGCCGGTGTCATCCTGTCAATGAGCAAGTATTGATAAGGCGGACAGCAAACAAACAGTGAATATAGCAAGGACTTAAAAGACTCAGGGGTTACCTCTGACTCGGAGTTGTCGCTTAATTGCATCAGCTCGGAGGCAGTAGGCCTGCTCCCTTTCTTGCGAGGGGCGGTTTTCTTGGCGGCTTTCTTCGCCTTCCTGGCCTTCTTGGCCGCCTCGTGGTCATATTTGACCCGCCAGAACTTATCATCAGCCTGAAAAATACAATGATGAATTCTTCAAACGGTTCAGATGAAGGTTACATGCAGAAGTAGATAAAAAGTTAAAGCCGGCGGCTTACCGCTGGGGCTGGGTTGGTCTTGCAGAAGGGAGCTAACCCGGTCCTCTCGCAGTCTGCCAGGCTCTCGTTCAAGAGAGCCTTGGTCATCTCCTCTGCAACGTCTTCAGGAAGATCGTTGCGGCTGTGTCTCTGAGGGTCGTCCTTTCGTCCTGTGTACTCGCACATTAAGCCGGGGCGGCGGTTCAATGGGATCACCCGCCATGAGATCCAGAACCGGACCAGGTCGATTCCGTTCAGACCATTGCCCAGGAGAGCCTTGATCTTGTTGATAGTGGGGAGCAGAGGCTGGCGCTCCGCTTGAGTCAGCTTGTCCGACAGTGGGTGAGTCGGCTCCAGACGTGTTGGGCGAAAGCCGGGCAGCGGGCTTTCATCAGCCGGGGACGTATCTTGGCAGTAGAACCAAGTCATGTTCCAGTCCTTTGGGTGGCTCGGCGGCTCTGCGTAAGGGAAAAGGCAGTCCCTACGCCGCTGGATGGAGATACCACCTAATTCCAGACTTGGCCCATTGGCGCACTCATTCTGACGGTTTAAATAAAAAATCTCTCTGAAGAGCAGCAAACTAGGTTCTTCTCCAAGGTAAACCTCGCAGAAGACTTGAAAATTGCAGATGTTGGACACTGAGTTGGGTCCTATATCTTGAGGCCGCAAGTCGAAGAAGTTGAGCACGTCCCTAAAAAACTTTGAGCCGGGCGGTGCGAAGCCCCGGCTCATGTGATCCGCACAAATCACTACCTCCCCATCCTTTGGCTGTGGCCTCTCTTCTGACGGGTCAGGGGCACGGTAGGACATGATGTCTTTCTTGGGCAGATATCCTGACTTAACAAAATCAGCTAGGGTCTCGTTGGTCACATTGGACCTCATCCAGTTGCAAGTAATGGGAGCTTTGGGAGGCATGGTGAAAGTCGGCAGTCTATGACAAAAAGGAAAAATGTCCGGGTTAATTATAAGCCGGAGGAGATCTACAGTTCAAAACTAAGGTGGCGGCTTATGAAGGGGACTAATGGTATATACTCAGGTACAGTGGGTTATTTAAGCCGCAGGGGCATTCAGAATAAATTGATTATCTACGGCCTTATCACAGCTAAGCCGGAGGATTCTACGAAGCATGGTTTTCTTTAAGCCGGAAGGGTCTATGGCGCGTGGTTTCTTTAAACCGGAAATGTAAACCGTCGAGGCTCAAGGATTGCAGTTTTTTTACTAAGTACGGTAAAACAGGTTTCACACATTGCAGTAAAACTTTTGGATCAAAATGGTCGGGTGAAATGAAAAATTTCTAGACCTAGAAACAGACGAGCGGATGTTCTTGAGCTCGAACGAAGCCGTTATGCAGTGGAAAGAGACCTACTCGCATTTGAAATAAGTGCCAAACAGCCGCCGCACTAATTCTATGCAGATCTAAGATCAAACAAGGGCAGTAATTATGAGAACTACCGAAGCTTGCGGACAATGGCGACGAACACGAAGAACGTGGGCAAATCCTATGGCAGATCTACTCTACAGGTCAAGCAGGACTTACCGGAGCTGAAAAGGTGCGGGGGTCGCCGCCGTTTGTCTGGTCCGAGTCAGGGTGATGCAGCAGCCAAGGTTGAAGAAGGCCGGAGGCGAGGTGACGGCGGCGGAGTGCGAGCTCAGGCAAAGAGGCAGTGGCGCGAGGAGGGAGAAGGGTGGCAGAGAAGCCCGTCGGGCCGGCCTATTTATAAGGCGAGCTCGTAAACTGGGCGCGAGAATCAAGGAGACCGTGGCGTGGTTATCTCCCCCCACAACGCCTCGATTTTCGGGATGACAGTAAAAGCAAAGATCCGTTGCGGATCTGGTGGAGTAAAAAACGGGCTTAATGGAAGATGACATCACGGCGGATTATCCGGAGTACAGAGGATGACGTCACGCCGGGTTATGGCCTTCACATAAATGGTAAGCCGGAGATTTTTTCTGTCGAAAGAATTGAAGATTGACATGAGCCGGCTCAAATCAATCTGGGGCCTAATGTTGAGGATATAGACCTTAGAGTCACCCGCCAGGAGGGGCCAGGTTACTCTAATGGTCATTACCAGAAGCCCGGGGCCAAGCCTGAAGACGATGGGCCAGAGATGGGCTTAAGACCCGGATATGACTTAAGGCCCAGAGTTACAATCATTATTATTGTAGAGCTTGTAGTGTAAGGCAAGTATAGTTGAGAGTCCGAGCCGGACACTCTTATGAGCCGGCCGGGACTCTGAGGGCTGCTGGGCGTCAGCCTCCCTATATAAAGGGACGACCCGGCAGCGGTTTGGGGACAAGAACACTCTCATCGAAAGCCGGGCATAGCAGTTTAGCTCCCTGGTGATCGTAACCCTAATTAGTACCACCTCAACTGGACGTAGGCTTTTACCTTCACCGTAAGGGGCCGAACCAGTATAAACCCTCGTGTTCCTTGTCCCGCATTAACCCCTTCAAGCTTCCTAGTTGCGATGGCTCCACGACTAAGTCCTAGCTCGAGGACATCTGCCGTGACAATTCCACGACAGCCACCAAATCTGAATCGCCAAAGCATCTCACCCGGCATAAATTCATCTCCTTAGCCATCCGAAGACCATGGAGCAGGGCCTCATATTCAGCTGCATTGTTAGTACATGGGAACATTAACCGAAGGACATAAGAAAATTTATCACCTCGTGGGGAAGTCAAGACATCTCCAGCTCCCGAGCCCTCCAGCTGTCTAGATCCATCAAATTGAATAGTCCAATATGTGTTATCCGGCTTTTCCTCCGGTGCCTGCAACTCTGTCCAATCATTGATGAAATCCATAAGCGCTTGGGACTTGATAGCCGTACGAGGCACATATTTTAACACATGAGGTACGAGCTCAATGGCCCACATAGCAACCCGACCAGTTGCTTCCCTGTTTTGGATGATATCTCCCAAAGGAGCAGAACTAACCACAGTGATGGGATGACCCTGAAAATATTGCTTAAGCTTCCGGCTTGCCATGAAAACCCCATACACAAGCTTCTGCCAATGTGGGTATCTCTGCTTGGACTCAATAAGAACCTCACTGATATAATAAACCGGCCGTTGAACCAGATATTCCTTGCCTGCCTCCTTCCTTTCCACCACGATGGCCACACTGACGGCCCGGCTGTTAGCAGCTACGTATAACAACAGAGGCTCCTTATCAACAGGGGCAGCAAACACGGGTGGTTCAGCCAATTGTTTCTTCAGATCCTCAAATGCTTGGTTAGCAGCATCACTCCAAACAAAATGATCTGTCTTCTTCATCATTTGATAGAGGGGGATAGCCTTCTCACCCAGCCAGCTTATGAACCGGCTCAGAGCCGCAATGCGACCCACCAGGCGCTGAACATCATTAACACACGCCGGCTTAGCCAATGAGGTAATGGCTTTGATTTTCTCCGGGTTAGCTTCAATGCCTCTGTTAGAAACCAAGAAACCCAAGAGCTTGCCTACGGGCACACCAAAGACACATTTAGCCAGATTAAGCATCATCTTGTAGACCCGGAGATTGTCAAATGTCTCCTTCAAATCATCAATCAGGGTCTCCCTCTTCCTTGACTTCACCAGAATGTCATCGACATAAGCATGAACATTGCACCCAATCTGATTGTGAAGGCAATTTTGCAAACACCGTTGATAAGTCGCCTGGGCACTGTTGAGCCAAAAAGGCATAGACACATAGCAGAAGGCTCCAAACGGAGTAATGAAAGTTGTCTTCTCCTGGTCCTTAACTGCCATCTTGATATGATGATAACCAGAATAAGCATCCAAAAAACACAAACGCTCACAACCCGCCATAGCATCAATGATTTCATCAATACGAGGGAGAGCAAACTGATCAGCCGGACAAGCCTTGTTCAAATCCGTGTAATCCTCACACATCCGCCAAGTGCCAACCACTCAGGATGGAAAACTTCGACGATAAACCCGGCTGCCAAGAGTCGGGCCACTTCCTGTCCAATGGCCTTCCGCCTCTCCTCGTTAAATCGGCAAAGAAATTGCTTAACCGGCTTAAATTTTGGATCAATATTAAGAGTGTGCTCAGCGAGTTCCCTCGGTACACCCGGCATGTCTGAAGGCTTCCATGCAAAGATGTCCCGGTTCTCACGGATGAACTCAATGAGCGCGCTTTCCTATTTCTGATCCAGATTGGCACTAATACTGAACTGCTTCAATGAATCGCCAGGAACGAAATCAACCATCTTAGTGTCATCTGCCGACTTAAATTTGAGTGAAGGATCCTGCTCTGTGGTTGGCTTCTTTAGAGACGTCATGTCCACCGGGTCAACATTATCCTTATAAAATTTCAGCTCCTCAGTTGCACAAGCAGACTTAGCATAAGCAGCGTCTCCTTCCTCACACTCCAAGTATATCTTCCGGCTCCCATGTACCGTGATGGTTCCCTAGTAACCCGACATTTTGAGCTGCAGATACACATAACAAGGCCGCGCCATGAACTTGGCATAAGCCGGCCGTCCAAACAGACGTGATATGGGATGTGGATCTTGACCACTTCAAAGGTCAATGTCTCCGACCTAGAGTCATGATCATCTCCAAAAGCAACTTCCAGAGCTATCTTACCAACTGGGTAGGCCGACTTACCAGGTACCACGCCATGGAAAACCGTGTTTGACGGCTTAAGATTTTTATCAGTCAACCCCATGCGACGGAAAGTTTCATAATAAAGGCTATTGATGTTGCTCCCTCCGTCCATGAGTACCTTGGTGAACTTATACTCTCCGACCTGAGGTGCGACCACCAAAGCCAAGTGACCCGGATTATCAACCCGGGGCGGGTGATCTTCCCGACTCCACACAATGGGCTGCTCAGACCAGCGCAAGTAATGGGGAACCGCCGGCTCAACAGCATTGACTGCCCTCTTATGAAGCTTCTGGTCATGCTTACATAAGCTAGTGGTGAAGACATGATACTGTCCACTATTCAACTGCTTTGGGTTGCTCTGATAACCAGACTGTTGCTGCTGTTGACTACCCTGATTACTCTGCTGATTGTAACCACCCTGGTTGCCGTGATTACCTTGATTTCCTTGGAATCCGGAGTTAGAGCCACCACTGCCGTAACCCGGTCCGTGGGAGCCGGATCCTGAGCCGCCACCTGGCCCATGACTATCTTGAAAAAGATTAGTATTCTTGTACTCCTTCATAATGTAACTATCCTTCCAGAGGTGCCCGGACGGTCTTTCTCGCGTACCATGTCTTGGGCAGGGCTGATTTAGCATCTGTTCAAGATTGAAGCCGGATCCTCCGGTCCGTGGGGGCGGTTTACCCTTACGAGGCTGACCATTATTCTGCGCATTGGTGTTATCCACAAATTCGAAACTATTATCAGCTTTGCGCTTACCGTTGCCTCCCTGGTTCGCCGGGTTATGTTGTTGCCCCTTGGTGTTGCTGCTCATCTTTCCCTTTCCCGGCTTTTCGTCATCAGACTCAGGGTCCTTGGTACCATCAGAGTCAACATACTTAACCAGAGCCGCCATGAGTGTCCCCATGTCATTGCAGTGGCGTTTGAGCCACCCTAATTTCTGCTTTAGGGGCGTGAAACAACAATTGTTCTCCAACATCAACACTGCTAAGTCGGCATTGATGCGATCCGACGAGTGCAGGATTGTCGAGACCCGGCGTACCCAATGGGTTGTCGACTCACCTTCTTCTTGGACACAGGTGGCTAAATCCACAATTGACATGGGCTGCTTGCATGTATCTTTAAAATTCTGGATAAACCGGGCCTTTAACTCGGCCCATGACCCAACGGAGTTGGCAGGGAGCCCCTTCAACCAAGTATGGGTCGTCCCCTCCAGCATCAGGGGAAATATTTAGCACACGCAGCATCGCTAACATCCAGCAATTCCATGGCCATCTCAAAACTCTCAATCCATGCCTCGGGAGGTAAGTCGGCTGTGTAGTTAGGCACCTTGTGAGGACCTTTGAAATCCTTGGGCAGACGCTCATTACGTAGAGCCGGCACTAAACATGGCACACCCAAATTCCTAAAGGTTACACCTGGCTCCAGTGAAGTTGTTTGACGAACCGGAGTAGGTTGACGGGCCGCATACTGAGCCGCCAGCTCGGCCTCCCGACGCGCTCTACCTTGATCTACTATGTTCTGAGCATCAGCACCACCGCCCGCTAGGTTATGTCCGCGAGGCGGGTTATGGTTCCGCCCATTGCTTGATATAGCCGGCTCATCGATATGCCTACTGTAACTCCGGCTTGGGTGAGGGGTGGAATGAATCCTGCTACGGCTGTAAGAATAAGCCTGCTGCTGAACCAACGCTGTTTGAAGAAGCTCCCTAGCCCTCCGTGTTTCAACCACCGCCGGAGACTCGCCTTCAACTGGAAGAGCCGCCAATCGTGATGTCGCAGCGATCATGTTATCCAAAGGGTTAGAGTAATGACCCGGTGGTGTTGGCATGTGTTGTGGCGGGATATTGTTCTCACGAGGCGGGTCCGTCGTCCGTGGCTGAACCGGCATTCCCATCCCAGGCGCTCCAACCCGGTTTACCACCGGCAGGTTACTGGTCCCTGCTGCTGGCGTGTTAAAGAGATTCCTCGCCTCGTAAACCGGCGTCAGGCGGGTCTGATGCCTCCTCCTCATGACCTCGTTTGAAGAGTTTTGATCTAGCATAAGCCGGTAAGACTCCGACTGAATCCGCTGCGCCTGCGCATCCAATGTAACCCACTCCACGGACATCCTAGCATCTTCAGCCATTAGGTCCTCCTTAGCTTGTGCTATCTGATCTCGCAACTTTGCAACTTCCGCGTTATGCTGATCTCGATTATCCAGGTTAACCTCCGTCGCCAGCAGTGTTGCCAAGGTGTCTAGTAAGTCGGACAAAACTTGAGCCGGCGGGCGCACAAGGCCTCCTGCCCCGGCCGCCGTCGCCGCTGCTGACCCGGAAATCAGTGCCGCTGCAGTTGAAGAATGTTGTACCAACTAAGTACCGGCCATGAAGATCGCGACACGGTTCGGCGGCTCGAAGGGGTCCGGAATACTGTTGCCATCGGAACAGCCCCCAAGCCGGCCGTCTCGCAGTTGATACAATGACTCGGTATCGTCGGTGGACGACTCACTATCAGAGTAAATAAGCGTCTCACCACCAGACGCCGATCTATCCTCAGATTCCGCTCCATGGATGAATCCCACGAAGGCACGTTTCATGGCGGGCTGAACACGGGCGGGTCTCGCACGCTGAGCCGTCTCGATGATGTCGGTACAGATGTCCGGCTCCTGGCCCGGTGCGCCGATCTTGCCAATGAAGACGTGAATTCCGCCGAAGGGGACCCGGTACCCGTACTCAATTGAGCCGGCCTCGGTGTTGGAGTTATGCCCTAGAGGCAATCATGTGATGATGATATTTCCATATGTATTCATGAGTTCTTTGTATTGTGCTTGAACATCGTCAATGATATGTATCAATAAGTATGTGACTTGTTTGTGGAACTATGTATTTTATGATGATTGTTTTAATGGTCCCTAGTTGATAAGGTTATGCGGACACATATCCTTGACTAGTATACAACTCGGTTGATGACTATGTTTCACAAGTCATGTGCATGGAGATGCTAGACCGATAGTATGGACTCGGGGATGGAGATCACCGAGTCGGACAGACCCACTTTGAGATGCAGTGAGAGATTGTCATCTGTTAGTCTCAAGTACAATGTTTATGCCATGTCCTAGACCTAAGGTCCTCACATGTTCTCGGGATGAGGATCGACTCACTTAGGGTCTATCAAATGCTACTCCGTAACTGAGTAGTTATAAAGGTAGCTTTTGGGTAAGTCGTGAGACATGCCGCGAGACATGGTTGACCAAGATGGGATTTTCCCCTCCTATTTGGAGAGATATTCTCTGGGCCCTCTCAAGTGATCAGATTCAGAAAGCATGGCCATGCGACTTGGGTTAAGTGTTAACCTAGTTCGGGAATCTGTATCACGGTTTCGAGAAGAGAGGTCGAGCTATCACAAGGGTGACAAGTACTCGCCTTGAGATCGACAACAAATATCGTGAGGCAAAAGGAATGTTGCATATGACACATTGTAGAGGTAGGTCAAACGACTTTACGCACACATGGGAGTTGGCATGTTATGCTAGGAGCCACTACCTACTATCGACTTGGTCGTGTCCATGTGTACGTGAACCTATAGGGTCGCACACTTAAGGGACTGCAGCCCATTCGGAATGGATCCAAGTGGAAAATGGACGCAGACTCCTAGTGGGCTCAAGTGTTTAGCCTACCTTGGAGGTCTATATAAAGGGGAGTGGGCGCACCACTTAGGGTTAATCTTGATTCAACCCTCGATAACCGCAACCACTCCCCATGCCCATGACGTGTGCACGGACCTAGCAGTCCGCAGCCCGCCGCTGCACCCCGCACGTGTGGATACCTTGGAGGCATCGCATCTGTGGTGCTTGGACGAACCGTTCGAGGGAACGATGAGGCGCTGTTCGCGGGAGATCACCGTTCATGGCTCTTCGCTGTTCACGGGAGATCGACGACGCGAGGAGGAGACGGCTCGGGAGATCGGCTACACGCATCACCAACTCTACTTCCGCTGCGGTGACTGCGCGTCTAGTGGTAAACCCGATCCCGTGATCTATTTCCAGCAGCATGATCTTGGGTGCGCGGTAGAAAATTTTATTTGGCGCTAACGTAGCGTACCGCGTGTTCCAACAGTGGTATCAGAGCCTCCGCTGTGTGGTGATAGATTCGATGATATGCATATGAGATATGTAGATCGGTTCAAGCACTACTAGGAAAAGGCCTATAGATAATATGGACATTAATGGCGCACCACACATGTGGTGCGCCACTACTATATAGCAGTGGTGCACCATGTGTTGGTGCGCCATTAGTGTCCAAATACTAATGGCGTAGCACATCCACGGTGCGCCACTACTAATTTTTTTTTCAAAACTAGTAATGGCGCACCAGGGGATAGTACGCCATTACTAGTTTTAACTAGTAATGGCGCACCACACCGTCGGTGCGCCACTACTAAATTTTTTTAATATTTTTTTTTCAAAACTAGTAATGGCACGCCGTGGGTGTGGTGCGCCATTACTAGTTAAACTAGTAATGGCGCACTAACTAGTAATGGCGCACCACACCCACGGCGCGCCATTACTAGTTTTTGCCAAACATTCCACCGAATGCACCCCCCCTCGTGGACCGCCTTTTCAGTTTAAAAAAAATAAAAGAAAATGATGGAAATGCCAAAAAATAAAATAAAATAAGTTTTCCATGTGATATGTGGTCTAGTTGTTGGGAAAATTTACAAATATGAATTTCGACTTTATTTGCAAAATCTCTCTGGAATTTGTAAAATGGGCATAACTTTTGCATACGAACTCGGATTAAAAAGTTTTTTATATGAAAAATCATCTACTCGAAAAGTTACATCCGAATTCAACTAGGGATACCCCGTTGAACATTTTTAGAATCTCAAAAAATCTAACAGAAAAAAGTTATGGGGCTTTTAAGATCTAGAGGGGAAAAATGGAAAAAAAAATTCAAACTTAGTAACAGAAAAAAATAGTTTCGAATTTTTTTTGAAAAAATATTTAAAATATGATACGTAATATGAACGAAAGTTTAAAATATTTTTTCAAAATTTCAGCACACTCATGAACATGAACAAAGTCCTAGACATCAACAAGGTTTAATAGGATTGATATGCTAGATATATCAACAAGTGCATGTTAAGTTAGCTGGTGCTGGGGTTGGATAGAACTCTGAAGTTAAGCGTGCTTGGGCTTGAGTAGTGTGAGGATGAGTGACCTTTCGGGAAGTTTGACCATGGAGTGCGATTTGGCTTGAGATTAAGCATATTGACCCAAGATTAAGCCATAGTGACCCGAGATTAAGAAAAAAAAACGAAAAAAAATTTGAATTTTTTTTCTGAAAAATGTTCAAATTGTTAGTAGTGGCGCACTTCTATGTGGTGCGCCATTACTATCTGGTATACTAATGGCGCACCGTGTGATATACTAATGGCGCACTCCCTGGTGCGCCATTAGTATCTGGTATACTAATGGCGCACACTAGTGGCGCACCTATAGTGCGCCATTAATGGCCAAAATAGGTGCGCCACTAGCAGGCCTTTTCCTAGTAGTGAAGTGCGGGTCGATGAGATCGGTCGCGCACGTCAGTGTTGAAGGTTGGTTTCATGATCGTGACGCAGAGGTCGTGACACGACTAACCCCTACCGGTCGGTTTCCGCCATCGGGGTAGACAGTGGAATGTAAATCCGGATGCAGCACGCGAAGATCAATGAGATTGATCGAATCCGAACATAGATCAACACCTTGGAAATGTGATTTCCGCGGTGCTGAAATCTGTTGGAGCGGTCTCGGTAAAACAGCTGTAACTTTTGCATACGAACTCCGATTTTGCTCCACGGCCTGTCAAACTGAAGCTAACGAAATGTTGGATTAGGGGCGCAATTTGAAACGAGATTTCGGTGCTTCTGGCTAGGCCAAAATCCGCTTGGAAGATAGAGTTTCAGGAGGTTTTATCTTCGGCGATAGAACGTCTGACTCGTTTTTGCAGGGAATGACTGTGATTTGGTATAACCCATGTATGTTGCTTGTATATTGTTATTTCATGACCTGCGTGTCATGAGTGCGGCAACCGGCAGGAGCCATATGGTTGTCCCATTAATGTATTAATGACCTGCGTGTCAACATGAGAAGCCATGTAATGTAATTTACTTTCAGTAGCTATTAGTTTTAATAGCATAGTATCTTATGTAACACTTGGCGGTTGACACCATGGCGTGGAAATGGAGATCACCACGAGGACAACCATGAATGGGCAGACCGCGCACGTGGAGATGGAGATCACCATGCGCTGTGAAAAGGGGCTATACCATATCACACATATATAAATTGCATGTGAAAGTGTATCGCTTTTATGCACCCTTCTTTTGCATGGTAGATGTTTTAAGTAGGGTGATCCCTCAAAGAATGTCAAGTATAAATGCCTCCCCAATTGTTGCACCTTCACATGTCAAGTATATTTAGTGGTGGGCCTATGAAATTAGGGTGCCACTAGATCTTGTTGAAGTGATGGGTTTGTGTCGGACACTTACACGCGAAGCATTGGTTGACTTATCGTGGCTATCAAAACAGTTTTGGGCCACGAGGCATGGGAGTTGGCGAGGCATGAGATGTCTCCAACAACAAGAGTCGTATGGAGATACAATTAGCAAGAGTTGCTTACCGAGTGATCTTGTCCTCTAGCGGTGATGCAAAAGCTCACTAGTTGACATGTTGATCTTGGATCTTGAATCACTAAGTATCAACCGAGGGATGTTGGTTTTAGTGGGAGTAATGATCTTATTAAAATGTTTAATATGAATTACTCTTCATGAATACATGTCTTAGTGGTTTGCATATTTTTGTTGTAGATTAATGGCACCACCTGCTCAAGTTACCCCTTTTGCGTTGAAATCAATCCTGGAAAAAGATAAATTGAATGGAACAAACTTTACCACCTGGTATAGAAACCTGAGAATTATTCTTAGGCATGAGAAAAAGGAACATGTTCTAGAGAATCCGCTTCTAGAGGAACCTGCCGATAATGCTAATGCCACACCCAGAAATGCCTACCAGAAACTCGTTGATGAATCAAATGAGATCAGCTGTCTCATGCTGGCTTCTATGGAGCCCGATCTGCAATAGCAGTTCGATAATATTGAGGCTTTCGATATGATCGAGAACCTTAAGATCATGATTCAAATGCAGGCTAGGACCGAAAGGTTCAACATCTGGCGATCCTTGATGGATTGTAAGCTGAAAGAGGGTGATCCACTGAGCCCGCATGTGATCAAGATGATCGGGTACATGCAAGCTCTGGATAGGCTGGTCTTCCCACTTGGGGATGAGTTGTCCACATATACAATTTTGGGTTCTCTTCCGGATAGCTATGGGTCGTTCGTCTCGAACTACCATATGCATGGGATGGAAAAGAAGCTCACTGAATTGCATGGGATGCTCAAAGTGGCAGAGCAGGATATCAAGAAAGGTACGCATTGTCAAGTGTTGATGGTGCAGAACTCGGCTAAGTTCAAGAAGAGCTGGTCCAAGAAAAAGGCTAAGGCAAAGGGCAAGGAGAAGGAGGCAATTCCAACTACTATCGCTGCGCCTAAGTCAGGGACGGCCTCGGGGAGTATTTGCTTTCATTGCAAGGAACCCGGACACTGGAAAAGGAACTGCAGCAAGTGGCTTGCTGAGAAGGGCAAGAAGACTGGAAGTATGACTTCTTCTTCAGGTACACTTGTTGTATATGTTATAGACATTTATCTTGCTGATGTTTCTAGTAGCTCTTGGGTATATGATACGGATCGGTTGTTTACATATGCAACTCGATGCAGGGGCTAAGCAGAACTAGGAATGTCGCAAGAGGAGAAGTCGACATACGCGTCGGGAATAAAGCAAGAGTTGCTGCATTGGCCGTCGGCACTATGCAACTTAATTTACCTTCAGGATTTGTAATGGAACTTGATAATTGTTATTATGTTCCTACTTTGAGTCGAAACATTATTTCTGCCTCATGTTTGATGAGACAAGGTTATGAATTCAGTATTAAGGACAATGGTTGTTCTATTTACTTGAATAATATGTTTCATGTCTTTGCACCCATTGTGAATGGGTTATTTATCCTAGATCTTGTAGGTGAATCAGTCTATAACATAAATGTCAAGAGGCATAAGCCTAATGAGATAAATCCTACTTACATCTGGCATTGTCGACTAGGACAAATTAGTCAAAAGCGCATGAAGAAGCTCCATGATGATGGAATTCGAAATTCGTTTGAGTTTGAATCATTCGAGACATGCAAGTCTTGCCTGCTAGGTAAGATGACTAAGACTCCTTTTGCAAAGAGTTGCGAGAGGGCGTCCGAGTTGTTGGAACTTATACATAGTGATGTATGTGGACCAATGAGCACGACAGCCAGAGGTGGTTTCCAATACTTCGTGACTTTTACCGACGACTTGAGTAGATATGGATATATCTACTTGATGAGGCACAAGTCAGAAACTTTTGAAAAGTTCAAGGAGTTTCAGAACAAAGTGGAAAATCAACTCAACAAGAAAATCAAACTTCTACGATCTGATCATGGCGGTGAGTATATGAGCCAGGAGTTTGATGATCATCTGAAGAGTCGTGGAATAGTTCCAAAACTGACTCCTCCGGGTACACCACAAAGAAATGGCGTGTCAGAACGGAGGAATCGGACTCTGTTGGACATGGTCCGATCAATGATGAGTCAGTCGGATTTACCCTTGTCATTTTGGGGATATGCTCTAGAAACTGCAGCTTTTACACTAAACAGGGTACCATCTAAGTCCGTAGATAAGACACCATATGAGATATGGACTACGAAGAGTCACAGTTTGTCTTTTCTGAAAGTTTGGGGATGTGAAGCATATGTCAAGCGACTCCAGTCGGACAAGCTCACACCCAAATCGGACAAGTGCATATTCGTGGGATATCCAAGGGAAACCTTAGGATATTAATTCTACAACCGTGAAGAGGGCAAAGTGTTTGTCGCTTGACATGGAGTTTTCCTTGAGAAAGAGTTTCTCAATCGGAAGGCTAGTGGGAGGACGGTCCGACTCGAAGAAATTCAAGAACCACACGGGGACGTTCCAGTAGGTGATTCTGTCACAACGGAATTAGTTAGGGAACCCGTGGTGGAGTTGACACCAGTTCCACGGAGGTCGGAAAGGTTGCGCAATTTGCATGACTACAATGTGTTGTTCTTGGAGAACAACGAGCCGACTACGTATGCGGAAGCGATGGAGAGCCCTGATTCCGAATTACGGCTTGAGGCCATGAGATCCAAATTAAAGTCCATGGATGACAATCAAGTTTGGAACTTGGTTGATCTGCCAGATGGCGTTCGAGCCATTGAGTGCAAGTGGATCTTTAAGAAAACTGATATGGAGGGAAATGTCACACTCCATAAGGCTCGACTTGTCGCTAAAGGTTATCGACAAGTTCAAGGAGTTGACTACGATGAGACTTACTCACCGGTAGCGATGCCTAAATCAATTCGGATCATTCTTGCTATTGCATCATCTTTCGACTATGAGATATGGCAGATGGATGTCAAAACGGCTTTCCTTAATGGAAATTTAACCGAGGATGTGTATATGACACAACTCGAGGGTTTTGTTGATCCAAAGAAGTCTAGCATGGTGTGCAAGCTTCAGAGATCCATTTATGGATTAAGGCAAGCATCTCGGAATTGGAACATTCCTTTTAATGAAGCGGTCAAAGAGTTTGGCTTCATCAAGAACGATTGTGATCATTGTGTATTCAAGAAGGTTAGTGGGAGCTCAGTTGCATTTCTGATCTTACATGTGGATGACATATTATTGATTGGAAATGATGTTCAAATGCTTGAATCTGTCAAGGACTCATTGAAAAATAGTTTTTTGATGAAGGACTTGGGAGAAGCAGCTTATATTTTGGGAATCAAGTTCTATAGAGATATATCGAGAAGGCTTATTGGATTAAGCCAGAGTGCATATATTGACAAGGTGTTGAAGCGGTTCAACATGCAAGATGCCAAGAAGGGTTTCTTGCCCATGTCACATGGCATTAGTCTTAGCAAGACTCAGAGTCCTTCGACTCCTGATGAGTGAAGACGCATGGATGGGATTTCGTATGCTTCGGCTGTTGGGTCCATCATGTACGCTATGGTATGTACTCGTCCTGTTGTTAGCTTTGCTCTTAGCGTTGTGGGAAGATACCAGGATGATCCAGGTGAGAGTCACTGGATGGCGGTTAAGAATATCCTTAAGTACTTGAGAAGGACTAAGGATATGTTCCTGGTTTATGGAGGTGAGGATGAGCTCGTTGTAAAGAGTTACACCGATGCTAGTTTCCAAACCGATAGGGATGATAGTCGATCGCAATCTGGGTTTGTGTTCATTCTGAATGGAGGAGCAGTGAGCTGGAGTAGCTCCAAGCAAGATACGGTAGCTGATTCCACAACAGAGGCTGAGTACATTGCAGCTTCTGAAGCTGCAAAAGAAGGTGTTTGGGTGAAGAATTTCATTTCTGATCTTGGTGTGCTTGAGGGCGCGTCTAAGCCATTGGACCTCTATTGTGATAATAGTGGTGCCAGTGCGCAAGTCAAGGAACCACGAAACCATCATAAAACCCAGCACATACTCAGGCATTTTAACCTTATTCGCGACATTGTCGAAAGAGGTGAGTAAACATATGCAAGGTACACACGGATGCAAATGTTGCCGATCCATTGATGAAGCCTCTCCCACGACCGAAGCATGAGGCGCACATGAGCTCCATGGCCATAAGATGCCTAAGTGATTATGTTGGGGAACATAGTAATTTCAAAAAAATTCCTACGCACACGCAAGATCATGGTGATGCATAGCAACGAGAGGGGAGAGTGTTGTCCACGTAGCCTCCTAGACCGAAAGCAGAAGCGTTAGCACAACACGGTTGATGTAGTCGTACGTATTCACGATCCGACCGATCAAGTACCGAACGCACGGCACCTCCGAATTCAGCACACGTTCAGACCGATGACGCCCCTCGAACTCCGATCCAGCCGAGTGTTGAGGGAGAGTTTCGTTAGCACGACGGCGTGGTGACGATGATGATGTTCTACCGACGCAGGGCTTCGCCTAAGCACCGCAATAGTATTATCGAGGTGGACTATGGTGGAGGGGGCACCGCACACGACTAAAAGATCAAACGATCAATTGTTGTGTCTCTAGGGTGCCCCCCTGCCCCCGTATATAAAGGAGCAAGGGGGGAGGTGCGGCCGGCCAGGAGGAGGTGTGCTAGGAGGAGTCCTACTCCCACCGGGAGTAGGACTCCCTCCTTCCTTGTTGGAATAGGAGAAGGGGGGAAAGAAATGGAGGAGAAGAAGGAAAAGGGGGGGGCGCCGCCCCCCTCTCCTCTTCTCCACTAAGGCCCACTATGGCCCATTAACCCCCGGGGGGTTCCGGTAACCCCTCGGTACTCCGGTAAAATCCCGATTTCAGCCAGAACACTTCCGATATCCAAATGTAGACTTCCAATATATCAATCTTCATGTCTCGATCATTTCGAGACTCCTCCTCATGTCCGTGATCACATCCGGGACTCCGAACAACCTTCGGTACATCAAAACTCATAAACTCATAATATAACTGTCATCGAAACTTTAAGCGTGCGAACCCTACGGGTTCGAGAACTATGTAGACATGACCGAGACACGTCTCCGGTCAATAACCAATAGCGGAGCCTGGATGCTCATATTGGCTCCCACATATTCTACGAAGATCTTTATCGGTCAGACCGCATAACAACATACGTTGTTCCGTTTGTCATCGGTATGTTACTTGCCCGAGATTCGATCGTCGGTATCTCAATACCTAGTACAATCTCGTTACTGGCAAGTCTCTTTACTCGTTCTGTAATACATAATCCCGCAACTAACTCATTAGTTGCAATGCTTGCAAGGCTTAAGTGATGTGCATTACCGAGTGGGCCCAAAGATACCTCTCCGACAATCGGAGTGACAAATCCTAATCTCGAAATACGCCAACCCAACAAGTACCTTCAGAGACACCTGTAGAGCACCTTTATAATCACCCAGTTACGTTGTGATGTTTGGTAGCACACAAAGTGTTCCTCCGGTAAACGGGAGTTGCATAATGTCATAGTCATAGGAACATGTATAAGTCATGAAGAAAGCAAAAGCAACATACTAAACGATCGAGTGCTAAGCTAACGGAATGGGTCAAGTCAATCACATCATTCTCCTAATGATGTGATCCCATTAATCAAATGACAACTCATGTCAATGGCTAGGAAACATAACCATCTTTGATCAAAGAGCTAGTCAAGTAGAGGCATACTGGTGACACTCTGTTTGTCTATGTATTCACACAACTATTATGTTTCCGGTTAATACAATTCTAGCATGAATAATAAACATTTATCATGATATAAGGAAATAAATAATAACTTTATTATTGCCTCTAGGGCATATTTCCTTCAGTCTCCCACTTGCACTAGAGTCAATAATCTAGTTCACATCACCATGTGATTTAATACCAATAGCTCACATCACCATGTGATTAACACCCATAGTTCTCATCGTCATGTGACCAACACCCAAAGGGTTTACTAGAGTCAATAATCTAGTTCACATCGCTATGTGATTAACACCCAAAGAGTACTAAGGTGTGATCATGTTTTGCTTGTGAGAGAAGTTTAGTCAACGGGTCTGCCACATTCAGATCCGTATGTATTTTGCAAATTTCTATGTCAACAATGCTCTGCACGGGGCTACTCTAGCTAATTGCTCCCACTTTCAATATGTATCCAGATTGAGACTTAGAGTCATCTGAAACAGTGTCAAAACTTGCATCGACGTAACCCTTTACGACAAACCTTTTGTCACCTCCATAATCGAGAAACATATCCTTATTCTGCTAAGGATAATTTTGAGCGATGTCCAGTGATCTACTACTAGATCACTATTGTACTCCCTTGCCAAACTCAGTGGTAGGGTACACAATAGATCTGGTACACAGCATGGCATACTTTATAGAACCTATGGTTGAGGCATAGGGAATGACTTTCATTCTCTTTCTATGTTCTGCCGTAGTCGGGATTTGAGTCTTACTCAATTTCACACCTTGTAACACAGCCAAGAACTCTTTCTTTGACTATTCCATTTTGAACTACTTTAAAATCATGTCAAGGTATGTACTCATTGAAAAAACTTATCAAGCGTCTTGATCTATCTCTATAGATCTTGATGCTCAATATGTAAGCAGCTTCACCGAGGTCTTTCTTTGAAAAACTCCTTTCAAACACTCCTTTATGCTTTGCAGAATAATTCTACATTATTTCCGATCAACAATATGTCATTCACATATACTTATTAGAAATGTTGTAGTGCTCCCACTCACTTTCTTGTAAATACAGGCTTCATCGCAAGTCTGTATAAAACTATATACTTTGATCATCTCATCAAAGCGCATATTCCAACTCCGAGATGCTTGCACCAGTCCACAGATGGATCGCTGGAGCTTGCACATTTTGTTAGCACCTTTAGGATTGACAAAACCTTTCTGGTTGCATCATATACAACTCTTCTTTAATAAATTCATTAAGGACTGCAGATTTGTTATCCATTTGCCAGATTTCATAAAATGCGGCAATTGCTAACATGAATCAGACAGACTTTAAGCATCGATACGAGTGAGAAAATCTCATCGTAGTCAACACCTTGAACTTTGTCAAAAACCCTTTTCGACAAGTCTAGCTTTGTAGATAGTAACACTACTATCAGCGTCCGTATTCCTCTTGAAGATCCATTTATTTTCTATGGCTTACCGATCATCGGGCAAGTCAACCAAAGTCCATACTTTGTTCTCATACATGGATCCTATCTCAGATTTCATGGCCTTAAACCATTTCGCGGAATCTGGGCTCATCATCGCTTCCTCATAGTTCGTAGGTTCTTCATGGTCTAGTAACATAACCTCCAGAACAGGATTACCGTACCACTCTGGCGCGGATCTTACTCTGGTTGACCTACGAGGTTCAGTAACAACTTGATCTGAAGTTCCATGATCATCATCATTAACTTCCTCACTAATTGGTGTAGGCGTCACAGGAACCGGTTTCTGTGATGAACTACTTTCCAATAAGGGAGCAGGCATAGTTACCTCATCAAGTTCTACTTTCCTCCCACTCACTTCTTTCGAGAGAAACTCCTTCTCTAGAAAGGATCCATTCTTAGCAACGAATGTTTTGCCTTCAGATCTGTGATAGAAGGTGTACCCAACAGTTTCCTTTGGGTAACCTATGAAGACACATTTCTCCGATTTGGGTTCGAGCTTATCAGGTTGAAGCTTTTTCACATAAGCATCGCAGCCCCAAACTTTAAGAAACGACAACTTTGGTTTCTTGCCAAACCACAGTCCATATAGTGTCGTCTTAACGGATTTTAGATGGTGCCCTATTTAACATGAATGTAGCTGTCTCTAATGCATAGCCCCAAAGAGATAGTGGTAGATTGGTAAGATACATCATAGATCGCACCATATCTAATAAAGTACGCTTACGACGTTCGGACACACCATTACACTATGGTGTTCCAGGTGGCGTGAGTAGTGAAACTATTTCACATTGTTTTAACTGAAGGCCAAACTCATAACTCAAATATTTTATCTCTGTGATCATATCATCGAAACTTTTATTTTCTTGTTACGATGATTCTCAACTTCACTCTGAAATTCTTTGAACTTTTCAAATGTTCCAGACTTATGTTTCATCAAGTAGATATACCCATATCTGCTTAAATCATCTGTGAAGGTGAGAAAATAACGATACCCGCCGCGAGCCCACATACATCTGTGAGTATGATTTCCAACAAATCTGTTGCTCTCTCCATAGTTCCGGAGAACGGCGTTTTAGTCATCTTGCCCATGAGGCACGGTTCGCAAGTACCAAGTGATTCATAGTCAAGTGGTTCCAAAAGTCCATCAGTATGGAGTTTCTTCATGCGCTTTACACCGATATGACCTAAACGGCAGTGCCACAAATAAGTTGCACTATCATTATCAACTCTGCATCTTTTGGCTTCAACATTATGAATATGTGTATCACTACTATCGAGATTCATCAAAAATAGACCACTCTTCAAGGGTGCATGACCATAAAAGATATTACTCATATAAATAGAACAACCATTATTCTGTAATTTAAATGAATAACCGTCTCGCATCAAACAAGATCCAGATATAATGTTCATGCTCAATGCTGGCACCAAATAACAATTATTAAGGTCTAATACTAATCCCGAAGGTAGATGTAGAGGTAGCGTGCCGACGGTGATCACATCGACTTTGGAACCGTTTCCCACGCGCATCGTCACCTCGTCCTTGGCCAGTGTTTGCTTAATCCGTAGTCCCTGTTTCGAGTTGCAAATATTAGCAACAGAACCAGTATCAAATACCCAGGTGCTACTGCGAGCTCTAGTAAGGTACACATCAATAACATGTATATCACATATACCTTTGTTCACCTTGCCATCCTTCTTATCCCCCAAATACTTGGGGTAGTCCCGCTTCCAGTGACCAGTCCCTTTGTAGTAGAAGCACTTAGTCTCAGGCTTAGGTCTAGACTTGGGCTTCTTCACTTGAGCAGCAACTTGCTTGCCGTTCTTCTTGAAGTTCCCCTTCTTCCCTTACCGTTTCTCTTGAAACTAGTGGTCTTGTCAACCATCAACACTTGATGTTTTTCTTGATTTCTACCTTCACCGATTTAGCATCGCGAAGGGCTTGGGAATTGTTTACGTCATCCCTTGCATATTATAGTTCATCACGAAGTTCTACTAACTTGGTGATGGTGACTAGAGAATTCTGTCAATCACTATTTTATCTGGAAGATTAACTCCCACTTGATTCAAGCGATTGTAGTACCCAGACAATCTGAGCACATGCTCACTGCTTGAGCCATTCTCCTCCATCTTTTAGCTATTGAACTTGTTGGAGACTTCATATCTCTCAACTAGGGTATTTGCTTGAAATATTAACTTCAACTCCTGGAACATCTCATATGGTCCATGACGTTCAAAACGTCTTTGAAGTCGCGATTCTAAGCCGTTAAGCATGGTGCACTTAAACTATCAAGTAGTCATCATATTGTGCTAGCCAAACGTTCATAACATCTGCATCTGCTCCTGCAATAGGTCTGTCACCTAGCGGTGCATCAAGGACATAATTCTTCTGTGCAGCAATGAGGATAAACCTCAGATCACGGACCCAGTATGCATCATTGCTACTATCATCTTTCAACTTAGTTTTCGCTAGGAACATATATAAAACATAGGGAAGCAACAACGCGAGCTATTGATCTACAACATTATTTGCAAAATACTATCAGGACTAAGTTCATGATAAATTAAAGTTCAATTAATCATATTACTTAAGAACTCCCACTTAGATAGATATCCATCTAATCATCTAAGTGATCACGTGATCCAAATCAACTAAACCATAACCGATCATCACGTGAAATGGAGTAGTTTTCAATGGTGAACATCACTACGTTGATCATATCTACTATATGATTCATGATCGACCTTTCGGTCTCAGTGTTCCGAGGCCATATCTGCATATGCTAGGCTCATCAAGTTTAACCTGAGTATTCTGCGTGTGCAAAACTGGCTTGCACCCGTTTGTAGATGGACGTAGAGCTTATCACACCCGATCATCACGTGGTGTCTGGGCACGATGAACTTTGGCAACGGTGCATACTCAGGGAGAACACTTTTATCTTTAAATTTAGTGAGATATCATCTTATAATGCTACCGTCAATCAAAGCAAGATAAGATGCATAAAAGATAAACATCACATGCAATCAATATAAGTGATATGATATGGCCATCATCATCTTGTGCTTGTGATCTCCATCTCCGAATCACCGTCATGATCACCATCGTCACCGGCGCGACACCTTGATCTCCATCGTAGCATCATTGTCGTCTCGCCAACTATTGCTTCTACGACTATCGCTACCGCTTAGTGATAAAGTAAAGCAATTATAGGGCGATTGCATTGCATACAATAAAGCGACAACCATATGGCTCTTGCCAGTTGCCGATAACTCAGTTACAAAACCTGATCATCTCATACAATAAAATATAGCATCATGCCTTGACCATATCACATCACAACATGCCCTACAAAAACAAGTTAGACGTCCTCTACTTTTTTGTTGCAAGTTTTACGTGGCTGCTACGGGCTGAGCAAGAACCGTTCTTACCTACGCATCAAAACCACAACGATAGTTTGTCAAGTTGGTGCTGTTTTAACCTTCGCAAGGACCGGGCGTAGCCACACTCGGTTCAACTAAAGTTGGAGAAACTGACACCCGCCAGCCACCTATGTGCAAAGTACGTCGGAAGAACCAGTCTCGCGTAAGCGTACGCGTAATGTCGGTCCGGGCCGCTTCATCCAACAATACCGTCGAACCAAAGTATGACATGCTGATAAGCAGTATGACTTATATCGCCCACAACTAACATGTGTTCTACTCGTGCATATGACAACTACGCATAAAACCTGGCTCGGATGCCACTGTTGGGGAACGTAGTAATTTCAAAAAAATTCCTACGCACACGCAAGATCATGGTGATGCATAGCAATGAGACGGGAGAGTGTTGTCCACGTACCCTCGTAGACCGAAAGCAGAAGCGTTAGCACAACGCGGTTGATGTAGTCATACGTCTTCACGATCCGACCGATCAAGTACCGAACGCACGGCACCTCCGAGTTCAGCACACGTTCAGCCCGATGACGTCCCTTGAACTCCGATCCAGCCGAGTGTTGAGGGAGAGTTTCGTCAGCACGACGGCGTGGTGATGATGATGATGTTCTACCGATGCAGGGCTTCGCCTAAGCACCGCTACAGTATTATCGAGGTGGACTGTGGTGGAGGGGGGCACCGCACACGGCTAAAAGATCAAATGATCAATTGTTGTGTCTCTAGGGTGCCCCTGCCCCCGTATATAAAGGAGCAAGGGGGGAGGTGCGGCCGGCCAGGAGAAGGCGCGCCAGGAGGAGTCCTACTCCCACCAGGAGTAGGACTCCCTCCCTTCCTTGTTGGAATAGGAGAAGGGGGGAAAGAAGTGGAGGAGAAGAAGGAAAAGGGGGGCGCCGCCCCCCTCTCCTTGTCCTATTCGGACTAGGGGGGAGGGGCGCGTGGCCCTTGCCCTGGCCGCCTCTCCTCTTCTCCACTAAGGCCCACTATGGCCCATTAACCCGCCGGGGGGTTCCGGTAACCCCTCGGTACTCCGGTAAAATCCCGATTTCACCCGGAACACTTCCGATATCCAAATATAGACTTCCAGTATATCAATCCTCATGTATCGACCATTTCGAGACTCCTCGTCATGTCCATGATCACATCCAGGACTCCGAACAACCTTCGGAACATCAAAAATCATAAACTCATAATATAACTGTCATCAAAACTTTAAGCGTGCGGACCCTACTGGTTCGAGAACTATGTAGACATGACCGAGACACGTCTCCGGTCAATAACCAATAGCGGAACCTGGATGCTCATATTGGCTCCCACATATTCTACGAAGATCTGTATCGGTCAGACCACATAACAACATACGTTGTTCCCTTTGTCATCGATATGTTACTTGCCCGAGATTCGATCGTCGGTATCTCAATACCTAGTTCAATCTCGTTACTGGCAAGTCTCTTTACTCGTTCCGTAATACATCATCCCGCAACTAACTCATTAGTTGCAATGCCTTGCAAGGCTTAAGTGATGTGCATTACCGAATGGGCCCAGAGATACCTCTCCAACAATCGGAGTGACAAATCCTAATCTCAAAATACGCCAACCCAACAAGTACCTTCGGAGACACCTGTAGAGCACCTTTATAATCACTCAGTTAAGTTGTGACGTTTGGTAGCACACAAAGTGTTCCTCCGGTAAACGGGAGTTGCATAATCTCATAGTCATAGGAACATGTATAAGTCATGAAGAAAGCAATAGCAACATACTAAACGATCGAGTGCTAAGCTAACGGAATGGGTCAAGTCAATCACATCATTCTCCTAATGATGTGATCCCGTTAATCAAATGACAACTCATGTCAATGGCTAGGAAACATAACCATCTTTGATCAACGAGCTAGTCAAGTAGAGGCATACTAGTGACACTCTGTTTTTCTATGTATTCACACAAGTATTATGTTTCCGGTTAATACAATTCTAGCATGAATAATATACATTTATCATGATATAAGGAAATAAATAATAACTTTATTATTGCCTCTAGGGCATATTACCTTCAGATTGACTCTAGTGCAAGTGGGAGACTATTGGAGTTATGCCCTAGAGGCAATCATGTGATGATGATATTTCCATATGTATTCATGAGTTCTTTTTATTGTCCTTGAACATCGTCAATGATATGTATCAATAAGTATGTGACTTGTTTGTGGAACTATGTATTGTATGATGATTGTTTAAATGGTCCCTAGTTGATAAGGTTATGCGGACACATATCCTTGACTAGTATATGACTCGGTTGATGACTATGTTTCACAAGTCATGTGCATGGAGATGCTAGACCGATAGTATGGACTCGGGGATGGAGATCACCGAGTCGGACAGACCCACTTTGAGACGCAGCGAGAGATTATCATCTGTTAGTCTCATGTACAATGTTTATGCCATGTCCTAGACCTGAGGTCCTCACATGTTCCCGGGATGAAGATCGACTCACTTAGGGTCTATCAAATGCTACTCCGTAACTGAGTAGTTATAAAGGTAGTTTTCGGGTAAGTCGTGAGACATGCCGCGAGACATGGTTGACCAAGATGGGATTTGCCCCTCCTATTTGGAGAGATATTCTCTGGGCCCTCTCGAGTGATCAGATTCAGAAAGCATGGCCATGCGACTTGGGTTAAGTGTTAACCTAGTTCGTGAATCTGTATCACGGTTTCGAGAAGAGAGGTCGAGCTATCACAAGGGTGACAAGTACTCGCCTTGAGATCGACAACAAATATCGTGAGGCAAAAGGAATGTTCCATATGACACATTGTCGAGGTTCGTCAAACAACTTTACGCACACATGGGAGTTGGCATGTTCTGCTAGGAGCCGCTACCAACTATCGACTTGGTCGTGTCCATGTGTACGTGAACCTATAGGGTCGCACACTTAAGGGACTGCAGCCCATTCGGATCGGATCCGAGTGGAAAATGGACGCAGACTCCTAGTGGGCTCAAGTGTTGAGCCCACCTTGGAGGTCTATATAAAGGGGAGTGGGCGCACCACTTAGGGTTAATCTTGATTAAACCCTCGATAGCCGCAGCCACTCCCCACACCCATGACGTGAAAACGGACCTAGAAGTCCGCCGCCCGCCGCTGCACCCCGCACGTGTGGATACCTTGGATGCATCGCATCTGCGGTGCTTGGACGAACCATTCGAGGGAACCGCAAGGCGCCGTTCGCGGGAGATCACCGTTCATGGGTCTTCGCTGTTCGCGGGAGATCGACGACGCGAGGAGGAGACGGCTCGGGAGATCGGCTACATGCATCACCAACTCTACTTCCGCTGTGGTGACTGCGCGTCTAGTGGTAAACCCGATCCCGTGATCTATTTCCAGCAGCATGATCTTGGGTGCATGGTAGAAAATTTTATTTGGCGCTAGCGTAGCGTACCGCATGTTCCAACACTCGGGGCCCCAGTCTTCGTCATCCATGTAGAGCTTACCGCGATGACTCTTGGTCATCCGGCCCACGGCCTATCCCTCGATCCCTTCAAAAATGCCCTCTAAGAACTTGAAACCATCGTGTGATAGCCCCACGGTGGGCGCCAACTGTCGTGGAATTGTCACGTCAGATGTCGTAGTGTGAGGACTTAGTCGTGGAGCCATCACAACGAGATTAGCTTAAAGGGGTTAATCAGGACAAAGGACACAAAGAGTTTATACTGGTTCGGCCCCTTGCGGTGAAGGTAAAGGCCTAATCCAGTTTGAGGTGGTATTGCTAGGGTTTCGATGACCAGGGAGGGAATATGCTTAACCTGGCTCTCGAACTATTGTTTCTTGTCCTAAGCCGCCGCTGGGTCGTCCCCTTATATACACGGGTTGACGCCCTGCGGCTTACAGAGTCCCAACCCGGCTCATATAACGTGTCCGGCTTGGTGACCTTTCTTACATGCCTTACAATACAAGTCTACATATACATGGCGGTTTATATTCGTGGGCCTTGAGCCGCCTTCGGGTCTGGGCCCACTACTAAGCCTATCTATGAACCGCCATTGTTATTATACTCTTGGGCTACATTGAGATGAACCGCCACATGGATGACCCGGCCCCTCCTGGGCAGGTCATACCTGATAGTCATATCCACAACACATACCAAGCATTTCAAAATCATACACACAATATGCTCGATATGTGCAAGTACAACATGGCATCACAACAAGACTCTATGACTCAAAGTATTTATTTAAAAGGATACGGAGAGCCATACATAGTGAGAATTACAATCATGGGTCACATGACCCAACATACAGAGCATACAGGCAACTGAAGCATAACATGTCTGAGTACAGACAACTACAAATGGAAAAGGCTGAGAAGAGTGACTATCTACAAGACCCTCCCAAGGGTACAAGATCGTAGCTGAGGTAACAAGCTAAACGTCGATGTCCACGCACAACTACTAGTGAGACTGAAGTCTCTATGCAAAAACATAAATTAGGCAAATGTGAGTACAGATGTACCCAGCAAGACTTACATCCGAGCTAGCTACGTATGCATCAGTTTCAACAAAGGGGTGGTGGAGTTTAACTGCAGCAAGCCAGCTTTGACTGTGGCTATCATGAACTACGACTGCTGGTAACTCTTATGAGGTGGCGCACACGAGTCCACATATTCACCATATCAATACACCACTATGGATCCGCTCCCGTCTCCCTACGAGAAGGCCATCCATAGCACTCACGCTTATCTTGCGCATTTTAGAGTATCCACTTTCACTTGTCTATGAACTGTAAAAGCAACCCGGTAGTCCTTTACCGCGGACGCGGCTATTCGAATAGATCATATTACCCTGCAGGGGTGTACTTCTTCACACACGATCTCGTCACTTACCACCATGTACACGTCATGTATCTCAGCAACGTTCAAGCGGAAGCCTGGCAAGGGAGTCGGCCACGACCTGACTAACCACACAAGTCTATAGTCCAGGTTTATCGCCTATTCGGGTTCCATCCGCAAGGAGATCCGGCCGGGGTTTCACTCACGGCCCCAAACGATGTGAGCAGGGTTCCCGAGCCCACCATCCGGGTGCCACTTGGTACACCGTGCCATTGTGCCTAGTCTGTCCCAAGCCCACCTGGTCGGGTGCCACATGGTAGACTAATAACACTACCTACAAACACCAAAAACTAGTTGCAACTCCTGGACAGAGATCAAGGTGATTAGTAAGTTGAGAGAGCTTGGAGTGCCCGGAGCCCAATGTGTGGTAGTAACTGTCTTGGATCACAAACCCAGAACTCAGTTCCTGAGAACGGTTACAATGAGACAATCCACCATGTACTCCTACATGGCCTCTCACCGCTACCTTTACCAAATCGTGTTCACACACTTAGCTCTCAATAGTAGGACATGTTCAGAACATTCCAATTCATCCCCGATGAATCAGACCTGACACAACTCTAAGCAATAGCAGGCATGACAACAAGCATGAATGAGTAGGCACATCATGGCTCAAACAACTCCTACTCATTGATACATCTCCAACGTATCTATAATTTTTGATTGTTCCATGCTATTATATTATCCATCTAGGATGTTTATATGCATTTATATGCTATTTTATATGATTTTTGGGACTAACCTATTAACTTAGAGCCCAGTGCCAGTTTCTGTTTTTTTCTTGTTTTTGAGTATCGTAGAAAAGGAAAACCAAACAGAGTCCAATTGATCTGAAACTTCACGGAACTTATTTTTGGACCAGAAGAAGGCCATGGAGTAAAAGAGTTGGGCCAGAAGAGTCCCGGGCTGCCACGAGGGTGGGGGGCGCGCCCACCCCCTGGGCGCGCCTCACTACCTCGTGGACAGCCTAGAGACCCCCTGACTTGTTCCCGACTCCAACACCTCTTATATAACCCCAAACTTCCAGAAAGAAACCTAGATCGGGAGTTTCGCCGCCGCAAGCCTCTGTAGCCACCAAAAACCAATCGGGACCCTGTTCCGGTACCCTGCCGGAGGGGGGATCCCTAACTGGTGGCCATCTTCATCATCCCGGCACTCTCCATGACGAGGATGGAGTAGTTCACCCTCGGGGCTGAGGGTATGTACCAGTAGCTATGTGTTTGATCTCTCTCTCTCGTGTTCTTGATTTGGCATGATCTTGATGTATCGCAAGCTTTGTTATTATAGTTGGATCTTATGATGTTTCCCCACCTCTACTCTCTTGTAATGGATTTAGTTTTCCCTTTGAAGTTATCTTATCGGATTGAGTCATTAAGGATTTGAGAACACTTGATGTATGTCTTGCATGTGCTTATCTGTGGTGACAATGGGATATCACGTGATTCACTTGATGTATTTTTTGGTGATCAACTTGCGGATTCAGTGACCTTGTGAACTTATGCATAGGGGTTGGCACACGTTTTCGTCTTGACTCTCCGGTAGAAACTTTGGGGCACTCTTTGAAGTACTTTGTGTTGGTTGAATAGATGAGTCTGAGATTGTGTGATGCATATCGTATAATCACACCCACAGATACTTGAGGTGACATTGGAGTATCTAGGTGACATTAGGGTTTTGGTTGATATGTGTCTTAAGGTGTTATTCTAGTACGAACTCTATGATAGATCGAACGGGAAGAATAGCTTCGTGTTATTTTACTATGAACTCTTGAATAGATCGATCACAAAGGATAACTTTGAGGTGGTTTCGTACCCTACAATAATCTCTTCGTTTGTTCTCCACTATTAGCGACTTTGGAGTGACTCTTTGTTGCATGTTGAGGGATAGTTATATGATCCAATTATTTTATTATTGTTGAGAGAACTTTCACTATTGAAAGTATGAACCCTAGGCCTTGTTTCAACACATTGCAATACCATTTTCGCTCACTTTTGTCATTAGTTACCTTGCTGTTTTGATATTTTCAGATTACAAATACCTACATCTACCATCCATATGGCACTTGTATCACCATCTCTTCGCCGAACTAGTGCACCTATAAAATTTACCATTGTATTGGGTGTGTTGGGGACACAAGAGACTCTTTGTTATTTGGTTGCAGGGTTGCTTGAGAGAGACCATCTTCATCCTACGCCTCCCACGGATTGATAAACCTTAGGTCATCCACTTGAGGGAAATTTGATACTGTCCTAGAAACCTCTACACTTGGAGGCCCAACAACGTCTACAAGAAGAAGGTTGTGTAGTAGACATCAAGCAGTTCCTGGGGCCGTTGCCGGGGAGGTGAGTGCTTGAAGGTATATCTTTAGATCTTGCAATTGAATCTTTTAGTTTCTTGTTTTATCACTAGTTTAGTTTATAAAAGAAAACTACAAAAAAATGGAATTAAGGGTGCCTCATATGCTTCATCTTTTTAATGTCTTTCATGAAAATGATGGGAAGGAAAATTGTGCTCAAGTACTAGAAGAAGAATTACATAGAATGCTTGGCATAAAATATGTGAATGATGAGCATGATTGCAATGTTGTTAGTATGAATTCTATGAATATCCATGATGCTAATGATATGCAAAGCCACAAGCTTGGGGATGCTATGTTTGATGAAGATGATATGTTTTGTCCCCCAAGTTTTGATGAGCACATTTATTATGATGAAAGCATGCCTCCTATTTATGATGATTATATTGGTGAAAGTGGGTTTGGAAGAGTGTCAACTTTAGGAAGTAATGATCCCACTATTTTGGAGGATGTTGAATCTTATTGTGATAATTATGAAAGTGGATTTGGAGAGGTCATGACTTTATTTAGTGATGATTCCACTATTTCGGAAGAGGTTCCAATTGATTATGAGAACATCGTTGCTATCTATGATGATTATTGTGATGACATGTACGCTATAAATATTAATGATAACCATGAAACTTGTCATCTCCATTTTAATTTTCAATTGGATTATGCCTCACATGATAGTTATTTTGTTGAGTTTGCTCCCACTACTATTCATGAGAAGAAATTTGCTTATGTGGAGAGTAATAAAAATTCTATGCTTGTGGCTCATGAAAAGAATGCTTTACGTGATAGTTATATTGTTGAATTCATTCATGATTCTACTGAAAATTATTATGAGGGAGAAATATATGCTTGTAGGAATTGCAATAATATCAAGTTCCCTCTCTATGTGCTTAAAGTTTTGAAGTTATGCTTGTTTTGCCTTCCTATGCTAGTTGATTATTGTTCCCATAAGTTGTTTGCTCACAAAATCCCTATGCATAGGAAGTGGGTTAGACTTAAATGTGCCAGTCATATTCTTCATGATGCTCTCTTTATGTTTCAATTCTTATCTTTTATGTGAGCATCATTGAAATCATCATGCCTAGCTAGGGGCGTTAAACGTTAGCGCTTGTTGGGCGGCAACCCAATTTTATTTGTGTTCCTTGATTTTTGCTCCTGTTTAGCAATAAATAATTCATCTAGCCTCTGGTTAGATGTGGTTTTATGTTTTAATTAGTGTTTGTGCCAAGTAGAACCTTTGGGAGGACTTGGGTGAAGTCTTTATGATCATGCTGTAAAAAACAGAAACTTTAGCGCTCACGAGATTAGCTGCCATGTTTTACTGGAGAGTGATTTTTGGTTGATTCTTTTTGCAGATGATTAATAGATAAATTCCTCAGGTCCACCAATTTATTTCAGAATTGTTTGAGTTCATAAGTATACGTTTGATACAGATTACTACATACTGTTCTGTTTTTGACAGATTCTGTTTTCTATGTGTTGTTTGCTTATTTTTGATGAATCTATGAGTAGTATCGGAGGGTACGAACCATAGAGATGTTGGAATACAGTATATATTACACAACTATGAATTTAGAATGAGTTCACAACAGTACCTAAGTGGTGATTTATTTTCTTATACTAACGGAGCTTACGAGTTTCTGTTGAGTTTTGTGTTGTGAAGTTTTCATGTTTTGGGTAAAGATTCGATGGACTATGGAATAAGGAGTGGCAAGATCCTAAGATTGGCGATGCCCAAGGCACCCCAAGGTAATATTCAAGGACAACCAAGAGCCTAATCTTGGGGATGCCCCGGATGGCATCCCCTCTTTCGTCTCCATTCATCGGTAACTTTACTTGGAGCTATATTTTTATTCACCACATGATATGTGTTCCGCTTGGAGCGTCATTTTATTTTCTTTTTGTTTTGCTTGCTGTTTTAATAAAATACCAAGATATGAAATTCTTAAATGTTAGAGAGTCTTCACATAGTGGCATAATTATTCGACTACTCATTGATCTTCACTTATATCTTTTGGAGTAGTTTGTCATTTGCTCTAGTGCTTCACTTATATCTTTTTAGGGCACAGCGGTGGTTTTATTTTGAAGAAATAGATGAATTCTCATGCTTCACTTATATTATTTTGAGAGTCTTAAACAGCATGGTCATTTGCTTTGGTTATGAATTTAGTCCTAATATGATGGGCATCCAAGAGGAATATAATAAAAACTTTCATATAACGTGCATTGAATACTATGAGAAGTTTGATTCCTTATGATTGTTTTGAGATATGAAGATGGTGATATTAGAGTCATGCTAGTTGATTAGTTATGAATTTGAGAGATACTTTTGTTAAAGTTTGTGATTCCCGTAGCATGCATGTATGTTGAACCGTTATGTGATGAAGTCGGAGCATGATTTATTTATTGATTGTCTTCCTTATGAGTGGCGGTCGGGGACGAGCGATGGTCTTTTCCTACCAATCTATCCCCCTAGGAGCATGCGCATAGTACTTCGTTTTGATAACTAATAGATTTTTGCAATAAGTATGTGAGTTCTTTATGACTAATGTTGAGTCCATGGATTATACGCACTCTCACCCTTCCACCATTGCTAGCCTCTCTAGTATCGCGCAACTTTCGCCGGTACCATATACCCACCATTACCTTCCTCAAAACAGCAACCATACCTACCTATTATGACATTTCCATAGCCATTCCGAGATATATTGCCATGCAACTTTCCACCGTTCTGTTTATTATGACACGCTTCACCATTGTCATATTGCTTTGCATGATCATGTAGTTGACATTGTATTTGTGGCAAAGCCACCTTTATAATTCTTTTATACGTGTCACTTTTGATTCATTGCATATCTCGGTACACCGCCGGAGGCATTCACATAGAGTCTTATTTTGTTCAAAATATTGAGTTGTAAGTAAATAAAAGTGTGATGATCATCATTATTAGAGAAGTGTCCCAAGTGAGGAAAGGATGATGGAGACTATGATTCCCCCACAAGTCGGGATGAGACTCCGGACTAAAAAAAGCGGCCATGAAAAAAAAGAGAAAGGCCCAAAGAAAAAAAAGAAAAAAAAGAGAGAAAAAGAGAGAAGGGACAATGTTACTATCCTTTTACCACACTTGTGCTTCAAAGTAGCACCATGATCTTCATGATAGAGAGTCTCCTATGTTGTCACTTTCATATACTAGTGGGAATCTTTCATTATAGAACTTGGCTTGTATATTCCAATGATGGTTTCCTCAAAATGCCCTAGGTCTTCGTGAGCAAGCGAGTTGGATGCACACCCACTTAGTTTCTTTTTTAGCTTTCATAGACTTATAGCTCTAGTGCATTTGTTGCATGGCAATCCCTACTCACTCACATTGATATCTATTGATGGGCATCTCCATAGCCCGTTGATACGCCTAGTTGATGTGAGAATATCTTCTCCTTTTTGTCTTCTCCACAACCACCATTCTATTCCACCTATAGTGCTATGTCCATGGATCACGCTCATGTATTGCGTGAAGATTGAAAAAGTTTGAGAACATCAAAAGAATGAAACAATTGCTTGGCTTGTCATCGGGGTTGTGCATGATTTAAATATTTTGTGTGATGAAGATAGAGCATAGCCAGACTATATCATTTCATAGGGATAGCTTTCTTTGGCCATGTTATTTTGAGAAGACATGATTGCTTTGTTAGTATGCTTGAAGTATTATTGTTTTTTGTCAATATTAAACTTTTGTTTTGAATCTTATGGATCTGAATATTCTTGCCACAATAAAGAGAATTACATTGATAAATATGTTAGGTAGCATTCCACATCAAAAATTCTGTTTTTATCATTTACTTACTCGAGGACGAGCAGGAATTAAGCTTGGGGATGCTTGATACGTCTCCAACGTATCTATAATTTTTTATTGTTCCATGCTATTATATTATCCATCTAGGATGTTTTATATGCATTTATATGCTATTTTATATGATTTTTGGGACTAACCTATTAACCTAGAGCCCAGTGCCAGTTTCTGTTTTTTCCTTATTTTTGAGTATCGCAGAAAGGAAAACCAAACGAAGTCCAATTGACCTGAAACTTCACAGAACTTATTTTTGGACCAGAAGAAGGCCATGGAGTAAAAGAGTTGGGCCAGAAGAGTCCTGTGCTGCCCTCGTCAACAGCCCGGAGACCCCCCTGACTTGTTCCCGACTCCAACACCTCTTATATAACCCCAAACTTCCAGAAAGAAACCAAGATCAGGAGTTCCGCCGCCGCAAGCCTCTGTAGCCACCAAAAACCAATCGGGACCCTGTTCCGGCACCATGTCGGAGTGGGGATCCCTCACCGGTGGCCATCTTCATCATGTCGGCGCTCTCCATGACGAGGAGGGAGTAGTTCACCCTCGGGGCTGAGGGTATGTACCAGTAGCTATGTTTTTGATCTCTCTCTCTCTCTTGTGTTCTTGATTTGGCATGATCTTGATGTATCGTGAGCTTTGTTATTATAGTTGGATCTTATGATGTTTCTCCCCCTCTACTCTCTTGTAATGGATTGAGTTTTCCCTTTGAAGTTATCTTATCGGATTGAGTATTTAAGGATTTGAGAACACTTGATGTATGTCTTGCATGTGCTTATCTGTGGTGACAATGGGATATCAGGTGATTCACTTGATGTATGTTTTGGTGATCAACTTGCGGGTTCAGCGACCTTGTGAACTTATGCATAGGGGTTGGCACACATTTTCGTCTTGACTCTCCGGTAGAAACTTTGGGGCACTCTTTCAAGTACTTTGTGTCGGTTGAATAGATGAATCTGAGATTGTGTGATGCATATCGTATAATCATACCCATGGATACTTGAGGTGACATTGGAGTATGTAGGTGAAATTAGGGTTTTGGTTGAGATGTGTCTTAAGGTGTTATTCTAGTACGAACTCTATGATAGATCGAACGGAAAGAATAGCTTCGTGGAATTTTACTATGGACTCTTGAATAGATCAATCAGAAAGGATAACTTTGAGGTGGTTTCGTACCCTACAATAATCTCTTCGTTTGTTCTCCGCTATTAGCGACTTTGGAGTGACTCTTTGTTGCATGTTGAGGGATAGTTATATGATCCAATTATGTTATTATTGTTGAGAGAACTTGCACTAGTGAAAGTATGAACCCTAGGCCTTGTTTCAACACATTGCAATACCGTTTCCACTCACTTTTATCATTAGTTACCTTGCTGTTTTTATATTTTCAGAGTACAAATACCTATATCTACCATCCATATTGCACTTGTATCACCATGTCTTTGCCTAACTAGTGCACCTATACAATTTACCATTGTATTGGGTGTGTTGGGGACACAAGAGACTCTTTGTTATTTGGTTGCAGGGTTGCTTGAGAGAGACCATCTTCATCCTACGCCTCCCACGGATTGATAAACCTTAGGTCATCCACTTGAGGGAAATTTGGTACTGTCCTACAAACCTCTGCACTTGGAGGCCCAACAACGTCTACAAGAAGATGGTTGTGTAGTAGACATCACTCATGCTAGTGGGTTTCAACTATTTACTGTGGCAAAGACAGGTCATGCAAAGGAATGGGGTTCAACTACCGCAATATGTAACAGTTGAATCGTTGTTGTCCTAATGCAGTAAAAGAGAGCAGGAGCGAGAGAGTGGGATTGTATTGGTATGCTCAATGGGGGTTTGCTTGCCTGGCACTTCTGAAGATAGTAAAACTCTTCTTCGGTGTCATCGAACTCTTCATCGAAACTACGTCCACTGAAAGGGGACAGATACTGTCACTACTAGGAAAAGGCCTGCTAGTGCCGCACCTGTTTTGGCTACTAATGGCGCACTACAGGTGCGCCACTAGCATCACGCCTTAGAATTTAATACTAATGGTGCACCCCCCATCATTTTCTTTTATTTTTTTAAAACTGAAAAGGCGGTCCACCGGGGGGCTGCATTCGGTGGATTTTTTGGGCCAAGTTAGTAATGGCGCACCATGGGAGTGGTGCGCCATTACTAGTTCAACTACTAATGGTGCACCACACACACGGTGCACCATTAGTAGTTTTGAAAAAAATAAAAGGGTGCATTCGGTGGATTTTTTGGGCCAAGTAAGTAATGGCGCACCATGGGAGTGGTGCGCCGTTACTAGTTCAACTAGTAATGGCGCACCACACACACGGTGCGCCACTGGTGCGCCATTACTAGTTTTGAAAAAAAATAAAGAAAATTGTTACTAGTGGCGCACCCTGGATGTGTGCGCCATTAGTATTTGGACACTAATGGCGCACCAACACATGGTGCGCCATTAGTATATAGTAGTGGCGCACCACATGTGTGGTGCGCCATTAATGTCAATATTATCTATAGCCCTTTTCCTAGTAGTGCTTATTCCTCTCCTACACATATGCATGGATGCCAATCGATCTCCCTTAATACATAAGGTAGGCCTCTCTCCTCCTCCACATATATACCAGCCATTGTACCTCT